>NC_072388.2:75645777-75946434 GCF_028885625.2 Pongo pygmaeus
TTTTTTAACTAGTGGCTATTATTATTTTGTTACCTTTTTTTTAAATTTTATTTTCTCTCTTTTTTTTTTTTTTTTTTTGAGACAGGGTCTCTCTCTGTCACCCAGGCTGGAGTACAGTGGTGCAATCACCAGCTCACTGTAGCTTCAACCTCCTAGGCTCAAGCGATCCTCCCACCTCAGCCTCCCAAGTAGCTGGGATTACAGGTGTGCACCACCATGCCTATCTACTTTTTATATTTTTTGTAGAGATAGGGGTCTCACCATGTTGCCCAGGCTGATCTTGAACTCCTGGGCTAAAGTGATCCTTCCGCCTCGGGCTTCCAAAGTGCTGGGATTACAGGCATGAGCCATCACACCCAGACTTGTTAAATATCTTTAAGGCAGCATTTTAAAGTTACCATTGGTGGGTTCCTAGGACTCCCCCCAGCTCTCTTAACTAGGGACAAAGAGGCCATTGTCCTTTTCCGTTTAGCAAGCCGAAAAGGTTCCCAATTTTGAAAAGCTACCTTCCTCCAGCATACCCCCACAAAAGTCATTGTCCTGAAGACCTCTGGGAACACGACAAATGGCAGACCTCTGGGAACACGACAACCGCCCTAACCGAGGCCACAGCCACCCAGCCCACTTAGGACAGCTGGCGTTGAATGGGAAGTGGCTGGTGCTTTCAGCCTGGCCAGCGGGCTGACAAGGGGTCTTTGTAATGGGAACAAAACTGCATCCCCCTTCACCTGGAGATTCTCCAGCACCCCCTCCTCTCCTGCACTGCCCCCCAGCACACATCCCTGCACACACACACACACACGGGGGGGTTTATGTTTGCTTCGTAGGTGTGTTAATAAAAATCTCCTTAGGGTCACCGCTTCTGAGGTTTTGAAGTGAAACACATTGCCCAAAAGGAGGGTTCATCTTCAAGGCAGCCTCACCTTCACCCCATTAAGTAGCTCCTGCTCACATCTTTCCTGAAACCACTTAAGGTAATTCCCTGTCTTAACGCTGAAGGTGCTTATGGTTCTATTTCAGACTCCTGGGGTGGGCAGCACAGGGTGAAAGAAATGCCCCGGATAATTAAGGAGATTATTTTATTCAGGCTATTAGGGAGAACTTTCATGAATACAGAGAAAGTTCTCAGCAAAAAGGAAGTGGGGGGAGCTGGGGTGGTACAGAGGCAAGGCTCTGGGGGAAGAATGGACATGGCTTATTTGAAGCATGCGATGGGAATCTACAGAATATGCAAGGGCAGGGGGGTCCTTTGCAATTTCTACCTCCCTTTGGAGCACCAAATAAAGTTCATTATGGGCAACAGATGACGAGAAAGCTGGCCTCCCTTGTAGCTGAGGAAGGAGGAAATGAGTAGTGAGAACAATGTCCCAGATGCCTCCAGGGGAGGCAGTTCTGGGGACTGGGGTAAGTAGGGGCTGTGGGGAGAGAAGGAGGGTGTGGGAGGAGGAAACACATCTCCAGGTGCTCTTTGGCAGCTGAAATTTCACTCCTCAAATTCAGAAATCATCAGGCTAGGTGTGGTGGCTCACGCCTGTAATCCCAGCACTTTGGGAGGCTGAGGTGGGTGGATCACCTGAGGTCAGAAGTTCAAGACCAGCCTGGCCAACATGGTGAAACTCCGTCTCTACTAATAATACAAAAATTAGCCAGGCATGGTGGTGCACACCTGTAATTCCAGCTACTTGGGAGGCTGAGGCAGGAGAATCGCTTGAACCCGGGAGGCAGAGGTTCCAGTGAGCCAAGATCACGCCATTGCACTCCAGCCTGGGTGACAAGAGTGAAACTCAAAAAAAAAAATTTTTTTTCAGAAATTATCTCCTTCTCCCATCCTGTCCTTCTCCCCCTGTCTTCCTCAAATGGCAGGAGGGTGAGGCTATGGTTGAAAGAAAACCACTCAATTCCGTGTATCCCCCCAAACACATGTACACACATGCAGCTCTGTTCCAACCTCCTGGAAGGAAACTAGCTGTCACCAGAGGATTCCAGCCAAATACTTGGGGTTCCTCAAGGATATCTTTTGAAAACAACAACAACAACAAAAATGTAGATTTTTTTTTTTTTTTTTTTTTTGAGACAGTCTCGCTCTTGTTGCCCAGGCTGGAGTGCAATGGCACAATCTTGGCTACTGCAACCTCCACCTCCCGGATTCAAGCGATTCTCCTGCCTCAGCCTCCTGAGTAGCTGGGATTACAGGCGCCTGCCACCATGACCGGCTAATTTTTGGACTTTTAGTAGAGACGGGGGTTGCACCATGTTGGCCAGGTTGGTCTCAAACTCCTGACCTCAGGTGATCCGTCCGCCTCGACCTCCCAAAGTGCTGGGATTACAGGCGTGAGCCATCGTGCCCAGCCAAATGTAGACGGTTGAACAGCTCCAGTCACAATGTAAAGTTTTAATTTTCCTCTGCAATAAGAACAGCCTTTTTCTGAATGTTTTCTTTGATAGAGGGAAGCCCCCACCGTCACCCCCGGCTTCTTTTCCCCAGCCCTCCTCTTTATCCAGCCCAGCCAGATGTGTGCATTTTTTTTCCATTCACATGGCACAGGGTTTGAAGATGAGCTGTTTCCCCCATTAGCCACTCTTTCCACCCCCAGAGAGACTCTGATTGTGGAGGATTCGTGCTGCTGATTATAGATAAAACAATCGAGATGGGGGGCTGCTTTGGAAACGAGGAGGGGGTGGGGATTTTTCCATCTGGAATCACAAGGCTTTTGGTGGTAGGCCCAGATGGAACCACGATCTGTCTGTGGAGACAAAGCTTCTTTTGGAACTGGTCATGGCCACAGGAATATGAGGTTTTTGACAATACGGTGGCCAAGAGATAGGAAACTGAAGTGGGTTATGAAATGCCAAGGACAGATCACTCTGACTCTGGTGAACTAAGCCCATTAGTAAGCTGAACTCATGTAATTCATCAAGGAGCTTCCTTGAGCCGGTGAAAACAAGGATTGTAGAACTTTGAGTTCAGACCTGGACGTTAGAAAAACAACTCCAAGTCAGCCAGTCTCCACCCTCTTAGCTTAAGTCATCTTTCTGCTGGGAGCGAACATGCTTCCTTACCACACCAGAACAATGCTGGGTCTTCAATTATTGTAAAGAATTTTACAAATGCTGAGTGTCCCTGTCGACACTATTAATGAACATCCTCTAAGCTGCACTTAAGCCAAATCCCAAGGTATAATTAGGGATACGGAACAATGATACAATGTAGATTGCCAGTTTGCTTGAAGCTCCCAACATCCAATTAGAGGGTGGTAGCGATTTCCCAGAGCACAGGAGATGAAAACCATCCGTCACAGCCTGCTTCCTAAGTCCTCCCTTCCAGGAGCTCTTTCTGTCACCTAATAATGCCAAAAAGGAGCACCTTCTCAGCCCTGAAAGCCCATCTTCCGACCAGACATGAGTTAACAAGCTGCACGCCCCAGGGTAGACCACATTTCCTCTCTGAGCCTTCATTTTCTCTTCTATAAAATGAACCTGCTGGACATGGGTTGGTGGCTTTCAAACTTTTGAAAGCAGTGGAAACTTTTGTTTTTCTCAAGAGGAAAGCTTGATGATGGAACTCAATTTGGAGTATCTTTATGTCACTGGGAGGAAGTATAATAAACACTCCACTAATCAGACTGCTGGAGGGAGACAGCTCAGCTCTTTTGTGTCTTAAATCTCCAAGCAGACTATCAGTTCCCATGGATTGGATCACTGCCTGCAAGTATTAACTGCTTAATAAATGTCACGTAGGAAAAAATGTGTGCTTCATTGGAAAACTGTGTATCCTTTAGAGCATACCCTTCCAGGTTATCTGAGTGCGATGCTTTAGGGCCTCGGCCATTCATTGCCTTTGAGCTATTTTTCAGATCTGTAAATTGTAGATAACTGATAGCAATGTAAATAATTTCTGTTTGCAGACATGCAAATACATTCTGTCCTGAGGTGGTTCAATTTACTTCCTATTTTCCAAAGGAAAGCCAGTTTCCTTCTATTTGAAATATGTTTCCTTCTATTCGTAAATATATTTCCTTCTATTCGTAAATGCATTTAAACATTGCTTTTCTCCGTATAAATTTGTGCCTCTTTTGACTTCTCATTTGAACCGGTTGTCACATCTTACCAGCCTTCATTAATGATGCACTAAATACAATTTTAACATGTCCATTTTATGTTTGTAGGAGTGTCATGATTTTAGCTTTCTTTGAAAATTACCTTAGTTAAAAAGTTTGTCAATAAAAATGAACATCTGGTTTTTTTTTTCGAGTTCGCCCCTGATGTCCAATAGCATTTATACTCACACACAGTTGACTTTAAAAGTATAATGTTATGGAAATGCCTTTAGGAAAGCAACACATGCTCATTGGGAATAAGAAATGAGAGAAAGAGCCACATGGGATACTAGGAGCTAGGCTCCCTTAGACATAAAAGGGCAAGTCGGGGAGCAGTTACCCCAACTCAAGAGAGAAGGTATTGAGAAGGCTGGTGACAGGAGCTGAGGGCTGAAACAGGCGGAAGCAACCAACCCAGGGCAACCCAGTGTAATCACACCAGACCAATCTTGTTCAACTTTTTTTTTTTGAGACAGAGTCTAGCTCTATTGCCCAGGCTAGAGTGCAGTGGCACAATCTTGGCTCACTGCAAGTACCGCCTCCCGGGTTCACACTGTTCTCCTGCCTCAGCCTCCTGAGTAGCTGGGACTACAGGCGCCTGCCACCACGCCTGGCTAATTTTTTTGTACTTTTAGTAGAGACGGGGTTTCACTGTGTTAGCCAGGATGGTCTCGATCTCCTGACTTCGTGATCTGCCCGCCTCAGCCTCCCAAAGTGCTGGGATTACAGGCGTGAGCCACCGTGCCCGGCCCTGGTTCAATTTTTATGTAACAAAGTCGTGAGTTGTTTTTCAGTTGCCTTGGATCCCCAAGTTGAAAGTCAAGTAACCTGAACATGTCCAGATGAACCAAGTGTGCAACCACAAGTGGAACCTAAGTGCTGGAAGTCAGGAGCAAGGACTGCTTTAACAGGTGGACTGCAAATGGCAGGATCCAGGATCCAATCAGATTGAGCTGTAGTGTCACCCCGTGGCAGGATCCAGTCAGATCATGCCTTCCTAGCATCACCTCACTGCAAGATCCAATCAGATCATGGCTCGTTACCCTTCGCCTGTAAAACCTGCCCCAGCCCACCAGCTAGGGGACATAGATTTCAGCCTTGCCTCCTGTCTTCCAGTCAATTCCCAATAAAGGTTTTCGGTGCCATTGTATTAGCTTGTGTGTGCATCAGGCAGTGAGCCCATTGCTTGCTGGGTAACACCAGCAGAAAGAACAGAAATGAATATTCCAGCCTCACTCTGCTCCCTGCCCTCATGGGCCAAATCCAGCTGGACCAAGAGGGGAAGGGAGTACACACGTTCATAGGCGTCAGCCTTCTTGGTGGAGGGGACATCACAGTCATTCAAACAGCCAATCAAGATGGCTTGGGATGAGAATCAAACCACCCATATAGCTCACTGTCTATATTAACATGACTTTACTATTCCACTGTCCTCATCAAAGTAACTTCGCTATTATTCCAGAAAATGCTTGCCCAGGAAGATAAAAGTTGCAAATAACTCTACTGTTCATCCCAGGAACTTCCTGAAGGACACACCATGTCTTCAACAGGAAGCATCAGTTTATAGGTTCAATAGGAAGACAGTTTATACCCCAAGATTCTTTGAATGCCTCAGCTGGAAATCCTCACTTTGCTGTGTCTAGCAATCATGATCTTACCAGCCCCAATCAAGCATGCCACCTCTGCACTGAAAGAGCCACCTTAAACCAGGCCTCAAAGTCTCAATAAAAATCACTTTGCCCTCCCACTTTGGGAAGCTACTGAGGCTTTGTGGAGGGGGTACTCTACCTTACCACAGTGAACAATCAACTCAGCCTTGCCTTCTCCGCAGGTTGCTCTGGTGATATTTAGGAGATGGCATTTGACAGAAGGGAAGCATATTTGGAGATGATTGTGTATGTGAGCCTGAATCATCCAGGCAGGTTTCTTCCCTGCTCCAGTTCAGTGGGACGACAGCATAAATATTCTTTCTTTTTCCTATGTGGATACAAAATCTTGAGTTTGGGGGCTGGAAGGAATCCCAGCAATGAATTCATCCCTCCCTCCTTTATGGATTAGGTCAGCGGAACTTTCACAGGGAGGTCAGCCAGGGGGCTGGGATCTGAATTCAAGTCCGGCGGCTCTAAGCCAGGTGGCCTGCATTTATTCATTCTCTTGCTGCCATGTTTCTCTTTTCTTTTCTATTTTATTTATTTATTTATTTATTTATTTGAGATGGAGTTTCGCTCTTGTTGCCCAGGCTGGAGTGCAATGGCATGATCTCCGCTCACTGCAACCTCCGCCTCCTGGGTTCAAGTGATTCTCCTGCCTCAGCCTCCTGAGTAGCTGAGATTACAAGCATGCGCCACCATGCCCAGCTAATTTTGTATTTTTGGTAGAGACAGGGTTTCTCTATGTTGGTCAAGCTGGTCTCAAACTCCCGACCTCAGGTGATCCACCCGTCTCGGCCTCCCAAAGTGCTGGGATTACAGGCGTGAGCCACCGTGCCCAGCTTTTTTTTTTTTTTTTTTTTGGTTTAACAATTGTTTGCTATGTACCAGGTATTGTGCCAGGTGACAAGCACTCAGAAGTGGGGTCACGTTTTTGAGATTCTTGCCCCCTTTTTGCCTTCCGCCCCTTTAAAGCAGATCCTGGGCTCTGTGCTCCTTTACTGAAGAAAGTGGTGGAAGGAAAAAAAGTCAATAACAGTCTAAGAACTCCCAGCTTCCAATCCCTAAAGTCTAAACATTTGGGAAGAACAGAGGAGATTATAGGTAAAGACCCAAAATGTAGGAAAGGTTTCCCCTGGGCTGGTGTTGGAGGGGAGAGGATGAGAACAGAGAAGGGATGGGTCTCAGGAGGAGCAACGCAAGAGAGAAGACCTGCGTGGACAGGACTCCACAGGACGTGGAGGGCTCTGTGACATGAAGCAGCAGAGTGACCCCCATACCTCCCCAGGGCCATGTGGACAAGACTGAGGGCCAGCCCAGGAGTGACCTGTGGAACCAATAACCAGCACCAATGCCCTGGCACCATTACGGTCTCGACATCATTAAGACCCTGAAACTCTAAAACAACCAGTGGAGAGCTGGTGCTGCAGACACTCAAAGAGGCAGACGCACAGAGCTAAGGAGGCTCTGGGATTTTGCCCCAAAACTGGGTCAAGGGGACAGAGTCTTCTCCCTCCCATTCCCGACCAGTGCACTGGGAGTGGCCACACTAGGCAGGGAGCAGCCTGTTCACCAACACACTCTGGTCACAGGAGAAAGAAGAAAATGCCTCCTGAGTTTGGCTTTAAGGAGCTCCTTAACAAAAGGCAGCCCTGAGCAAAGTGATGCTGGGTGAGGGATGCTGCTTTTGCTTTTAAAATAAGCCACAATCTTCCCAGCAAACAAAGTGTTTTCTGAGTAACTCAAAGAATGTTTCTTTTCTCCTGGTACAGGGAGGGCATCTTTCAAATGAAAGTCCGTATCTCCTCTTTTCAGGAAGAAACTAGATTAGAACGCCCTTCTTGCATCTGCTGTTTTTCAAGTGCCTTTAGCTCAAAATAATCCTTATGCCAAAGTGGTATGTTTTGGGGTGGCATATCCTGGCACCTTTCAGCAGGAACAGGGGTGCAGAGAGGGGCCATGTGGAGTAAGCCTGTCCCTGAGGGCCAGGAAGCCCAGGCAGCCTCACTTCCTCTCTCTCTCAGCAGCTGATGTGACCCTGGTCTGACCTTGCAGCTGCTCCTCCTGGCTCCCTGCTGGCTGCAGGCCAGGTCTCAGATTCCAGTCTTTTCCACAGCCCTAGAGGACCAGACTTTCAAAGGAGGGAAGGAAGGGAGGAAGGGGAGGGCAGGAAGAGGTCAGAAAAGAGGATGGAGAATTTAGGAGGGGAGAAAGGGAAGTGAGAGGAGCGCAGGAGGCTGGTGGGGAAGGGAAAATCAGACCGGAGGAGAGGAAGGAAATGAGTAACTAATTGTGAAATTGTGGCACCTGAGGCCTCAGTCCTTTTGGGCCTTAACTCTTGCCCTGGGGCCTATCACAGGGGACCCAGGAGGGCTGTTTGCTGTGACCAGCCTGGGCAACATGGCAAAACCCTGTCTCTACTAAAAATACAAAATATATTTGCATTCATGAAGCACCTCAAATTTAGATTTGCAAAGACCTCCAAACAAAATACCTGTATTTTAAGAAGACTGCTTGCTAGGCACAGTGGCTCATGCCTGTAATCCTAACACTTTGGGAGGCCGAGGTGGGTGGATAATTTGAGGTCAGGAGTTCAAGACCCACCTGGCCAACATGGTGAAACCCTGTCTTTACTAAAAATACAAAAATTAGCCAGGCAGGGTGGTGAGTGCCTGTAGTCCTAGCTACTTGGGAGGCTGAGACAGGAGAATCACTTGAACCCAGGAGGCAGAGGCTGCAGTGAGTGGAGATCGCACCACTGCACTCTAGCCTGAGCAGTAGAGCGAGACTCCGTTGCAAAAAAAAAAAAAAAGATTGCTCAACCTTCAGCTTTGAACTTGTCCCCATCCTGGGTCACATCAGTTACACTACACTGAGTCAGTATTTTTCATAAATTTAATGGCCATGATGCCCAATTTTATTGAGTGTTTTGTTTGTATTAAGGAATGAATCTGTTAGAGGCAAACATTTAAAATATATTGCAAACTTTATTTTAATTATTTATTTATTTTTGAGATGGAGTTTTTGCTCTGTTGCCCAGGCTGGAGTGCAGTGGCAAGATCTCGGCTCACTGCAACCTCTGACTCCAGGGTTCAAGCGATTCTTCTGCCTCAGCCTCCCGAGTAGCTGGGATTACAGGCGCCTGCCACCACACCCAGCTAATTATTGTATTTTTAGTAGAGACGAGGTCTCACCATGTTGGCCAGGCTAGTCTCAAACTCTTGACCTCAGGTGATCCGTCCGCCTCAGCCTCCCAAAGTGCTGGATTACAGGTATGAGGCACCGGGCTGGGCCAAACTGCAAACTTTATAACACTGTTAGGGTTCTTCTCCTGTATTTTTAATTTATAAGGAGCTTGAAAAACAAGTGTGGCCCAAGTCTCTCTCAGTTGCTGAGAGGCCCTGACGGCACCTCCCACAGCCCTGGGCCCCCTGTAGGACCAGTCTCCCCTGGAGGACACCCACAAGAACAGGAAAGCCCCACCAAAACGCTAAGGAGGGAGGCAGAATTGGTGACACTGGGTCCCGAGAGATCCCATGGCTGGTGACACCACAAAAACTCGTTTTCGTCTCTGAGAGATGAAGAGGAGTCGGGGAAGGAGATGATCTACACGCCAACTCTGGGAATATGTTCAGTCCTATCACTGGGCCCCATTTTTGTTGGTGGCCAACGCAACAGCCTTTCCCTGACTCCTTCCCATGAGCTTGCCTTTCATCACGGGATGAAAGGCCAAAGATACCCTCCCAGCCTCTTCTGCAGCTAGAAGTAGCCTAGTCAGTAAGATACAAAGAAAAATTCTCCTGGGTTGTTTTTAAAAAATCTTTTCCTCTCTGATAAAAATAGAGGGGCAAGTCCAGGCACAGTGGCTCACGCCTGTAATCCTAGTACTTTGGGAGGCCAAGGCGGGCGGATTGCCTGAGCTGAAGAGTTCAAGACCAGCCTGGGCAACATGGCAAAATCCCGTCTCTACTAAAAATACAAAAAATTACCCAGGCGTGGTGGCGCGTGCCTGTAATCCCAGCTACTCAGGAGGCTGAGGCAGGAGAATCACTTGAATCTAGGAGGCGGAGGTTGCAGTGAGCCAAGATCACACCACTGCACTTCAGCCTGGGCGACGGGGCAAAACTCTGTCTCAAAAAAAAAAAAAAAAAAAAAAAAAGAGGGGCAAGAGGAGAGCTCCTTTGCCCACCTCCTTGTTTCTAGATTGGGTTGGGGGGGCCAGGTGAAGACAAAGTGCTGGTGCAACAGGCAGGGCAGGAAGTGTGCTAAAGCCAAAAGGGTAGAAGGACCTCGCTGAGCTGCTGCACCAACCCCTGAACTGTCTACACCCAGGCTTCTTAATTACGGGCGATAATTAAGTGGCTTTTGATTTAAGCTACTCTTACACAGGTGTTCTATGATTTGCAGTCAAAAGCATTTCCAACACCCAGGGCTGTGCTAGGACTCGTAGAGGATACAGAGACTTCCAAGATTTGGTTTCTTCCTTCTATTCTAGAAGCTTATATTCAAAGTAGGGAAACTAGACATATGTACAGGTGTTCCACATCCTTAAAAATCAAACAACTTGGAGGATAATCAAATTTTAAACTGAAAATAACAGCAATTTCACTCTTGAGAACTTTTCCCAAGAATGTATGTTCACAGATATTTGTTGAATTGCAGCATATAGTAGAGAAAATGTGGACATACCCTAAATATTTAGCAATAGGGATTGAAATTACAGCCCATACATAAATGGAATACTATGAAGTCAGTAAAGATGGTGATGTTGATATATACTTAATGATGGGAATTCTATAGACAATACTCAGGAAAAAAACAGGTTATCAACTGTGTACTATATAAATCCACTCATGCACAAAAACATCTCTGAGTCTGGTATATGTGAAACTGTCAGCAGTGATTATTGCTATACAGTGGAATCATGATGGATTTTTATTTTTCTTACACTTTCCTGTACTTTTTCCACTTGTTGCAATGAACACATATTGCATTTGTAATAGTTGCACTAACAGCGTTTAGAAATGCAACTGAATAGTAAGACTATCTGTGCTAATAGAGTACAGTGAAGAGCGTTTAAAAACCTACCAAAATTCACTGTGCATCAACTATTTGCAAAACAACATGGTATATAGTAAGGGGATGGAGAACATGAAAAATAGATCCACAGTCATACACACAGTCCATGGCTTTGAAGGGTGGCAGAATATGCCATCCCCAAAACATGCCACTTGCCATGATTATTTTGAACTAAAGGCACTTGCAAAAGGGGTGCTCTGACCTCCCCTTTTCTTCCTAAAAACAGGAGATAAATATCCCATGTGAAAGGTCCCCTCCCTATACCAGGAGAAAAGAAACATTCTTATCATCAGAGATAGGAAGTTGAGGCCAACAGAAATCTGTACATACAGACCTTGTTAAAATAATTCTTACGTTCTTTTAGTCCTCACATATATTTTAGTTACTCTTCCACAACTGCCTCTCTTTGTTCAACCTAGTATATAAGCACTTAGGTTTTGCCAGTTCTTTAGATCTCCATTTTCCTTTGGGGGCTCCCATGTACATGTCAAAATCTGTGTGCTTTTCTCCTGTTCATCTGCCTGTGTCATCTTAATTATCAGTCCCAACCAGTAACCCTAAGATGGTTGAGGTAAAGTTTTTCTTCCCCTACATCTTTAAAGAACCAAGTTTCTACCTGGGCAGCTAAGACACAGACAAGTGACATAGTTCCATCCATTCTTAGGAGCTTAGAATATTTGTTACATATCCTAACCTGCCCAATGATATGATAGATATTGAAACAAAACATCGAGTTTTAAGTATTTGGCTTTTATGAAAAAAAATTGAAACAACAGTTTTACATTATAATTTTATATACAGAGTATGTAAGTCAGGCATTGTGAATAGCTTCTGGGAAATGCTTTCAGACCTTGTAAGTTTTGCCTAGGATTGTTTGCAAAGTTTGATTTAACACCCTGTATATAATAGAGAAATCTAATTCACACCCAAACCTTTTGTATTTCTTACAAATGCAGCAAAGCATCTCTTAATTTCTAGAACCTTTCCAAATCATAAATAGTGTATCAGTTTAAACCCTGTGATGTTCTGATAGGCTTATCACTTATGTGGTGTGACCCTGATATTACCAGCAGCATAGCTTCATTCTTGAATTTGACCCTGTGTTAGTCTGTTCTCTCACTACTAATAAAGACATACCCGAGACTGGGTAATTTATATAGGAAAGAGGTTTAATTGACTCACAGTTCAGATGGCTGGGGAGGCCTCAGGAAACTTACAATGATAGTGGAAGGGGAAGCAAACACATCTTTCTTCACACGGTGGCAGGAAGAAGTGCCAAGCAAAAGGGGGGAAAGCCCCTTATAAATCAGCTCTTGTAAGAACTCACTATCACGAGAACAGCATGAGGATAAGTCCCCCCATGATTCAATTATCTCCCACCAAGTCCCTCTCATGACCTGTGGGGATTATGGGAACTACAATTTAAGATGAGATTTGAGCGGGGACACAGCCAAACCATATCAACCCTCTTCCCCTGTTTCTGGGTATATTCTAGCAAACTAGGTAGCATTCTAGCTTTCTTTAGACTAGAACGACATTTAAACAATTGTCCTTACATTTAACATTTGAGTACAGAAAAAGATGGTCTAGGTTTATTTACTAAAACCGTCAGCTGGGTTCACCAAGCCACCCAAAATCCAGATAACATGGATTCATCCCAAATTCTTGTGCTCACCACTGGCTCTGAGCTGCATCTACAGAATCACATCACTTTAGGAATCACCTTGCCATCCTGCTGTTGTTGCTATTGGCACACATACCATTGACGCACACATGGCACTCAAACCACTCCCTAATTTGCACAGGGGCAGGTGCACGTGTGTGTGTACGTGTGTGTGTGGGCATGCATGTGTGTGTGCATGTGTTTTGAAGGTCTTACCAAATATTCGTGCATGGCCCTCTGACCTCTTTCTTCCCACCTTAATGCAGGAACTGGTTTGTCTCTCTTTTGTTGCTTAAAATTCTGCTGGCCAGTACCCTTAATATCTCCTTTATTCATTTTCAGTCAGCAAATAGTTATTGAAGACCTACTATGTGCCATGCACTGTACTAGGCGCTGGGGGAAAACAGTAATAGTCCTTAACTTCAGAGAGTTTACAGTCCACAGTCTCCTGTCAAAGACAAACCTTATTCAAAGAATCATACTACCAAATATAGTTTCCCCAAGGGCTTTTTAACTTTGTATTTTTAAAATAATTTTAGACTCATGTAGAAGTGCACATAGATATACTATATAGTTCTCGTGTACCCTTAATCCAGCTTCCTCCAGTGGTAACATCCTGCATAATCATAGTACAATCATCACAACTGAAATGGGAAAAGTTCCCTTGTCCCCCTTGCAGGGCGTGGGATGGGGATGTGGCTTGCTTTTTCAGTGCCCCGCTGCTCAAACCTCTAGGGGAGCATACAGACAGGCACGCTATGGGCCTCCGACCCCATGGCAGTGTCTAGGGGTGAATATTTACAGCTGAAGGCCTTGTGTGTGTGTGTGTGTTGAGACCGAGTCTCGCTTTGTTTCCCAGGCTGGAGTGCAGGCGCCCGCCACCACGCCAGGCTAATTTTTGTATTTTCAGTAGAGACGGGGTTTCACCATCTTGGCCAGGCTGGTCTGAAACTCCTGACCTCATAAGGCCTCCCAAAGTGCTGGGATTACAGGCGTGAGCCACCGCACCTAGCCCAGTGTGCTCTTTTAGTTTTGCTTTTAGTTTGGCCGGCTATAGGTGGCTTGTTTTAGTCAGCTCAATTAGACCCCTGCCTTATTGCAAGGACAGAGGGCTTTCTATATCCCCAGGTTCTTGCCTTGGTGCACTAAAGAATCGGATCATATGTGGGCTTGGAAAATGAACGGAAGGTTTTACTGAGTGGAAGTAGCTCTTAGCAGATGGGGGAGCCAGAAGGGAGATGGTTTTCCCCTGGAGTCGGCCTGCTTGGCTGCCCGAGCGCTCCTCCGACTGCCCCAGCCAAACACCGCGTTGTTCTGCCAGTCAGTGGCCTGCCGGCATGCTGGTGCCTGTGGGTGCGTTCCTCCACAGAGCACTCCTCATGACTCCCAGCTGCTTCTGTTTCTGCCTTGCTAGGGTCTCGGGTTTTTATAGGCACAGGATGGGGGCATGGCCGGCCAGGGTGGTCTTGGAAAATGCAACATTTGGACAGTAAATGCCTGTCCTCACCTAGGTCGGTGGGGGTGGAGCCCCAGCCAGAGACCACGCCCTCCTCTACCCAGCACTTCCCTTCTCCCTTCCCTATCATTTAAAAGGACCACACCCTTCCCTTCCCAGCACTCCTGTATCTAACCAGGAAATGTACATGCATGCAATACTATTAACTAAACTACAGCCCTTATTGGATTAGCATTTCACCATCTCTAAGTGCTTTTTTTTGTTTTTTGTTGTTGTTGTTGTTTTGTGACAGGGTCTTAACTCTGTTATCCAGGCTGGCGTGCAGCGGCACAATTACGACTCACTGCAGCCTTATCCTCCCGGGTTCAAACGATCCTCCCACCTTAGCCTCCTGAGTAGCTGGGATTACAGGTGTGCAGCACCATATCTGGCTAATTTTTGTATTTTTTGTAGGACGAGGTCTCACCGTGTTGCCCAGGCTGGTCTCAAATTCCTGACCTCAAGCAATTCTCCTGCCTTCACCTCCCAAAGTTTTGGGATTACAGGCATGACCACCATTCCTAGCCTCTGTGCTATCCTCTAAGTGCTTTTTAATACACTAATTAATAATTATAACAATCATAGGCAGTAAATACTACCATCACCCCCATTTTATAGATGCAGGAACTGAGACCAGAACAGTTACATAACTTGCTGAAGAGTCAGCTTGCAGTGGCATGACGAGGATTGCAAATCCAGGCAGCCTGGCTGTAAGGGATTTGCTCCCCACCACTATACTATCCCTCCTCTTAACATTGCCCAACCTAGCCAGAACATGTTTTCTTGTTCAAACCCAAACAACCTATCATAGCTCTACAATACATGGCCAGGGAGCTATTAGAAAAAGTTGTAACACTTGGATGACATCTTTAAAGCCAAAATTTTGCTTCCAAAATCAAAGTTTGTTTCAATGGCAGAGGTTTCCCAAAGGAAATGACTATTTTGATCACTGTTCATGAAACAATATTCTTTGGGCTAACAAAGGCTGACATTTCAAACATTTCCCTCTGGTTGAAAATAACTTCAGTTGAAATATTTTGATTCTCAAAAGGAAGTTTCTTTGTAAGAAACTGCAAGAAATGCAGGTGCCGTTAAGGCACACCCAAAACAAAGGCCTCTGAAAATGCAAGGCTTCCTCTCCAAATCATACAATGTTTCCAACTGTCTCATTCCCACTAAAGGAGATAAGAACATGCCTTCCCGAAAATATGCTACCCTGGCATATTGACTATTTTGAGTTAAAGGCATTTGAAAAACAGCAGGTGCAACAAGATCATTCTGACATTCCTTCTGTTTCTTAAAAGCAGGAGATGAAATTGCCATGTGAAAGATGCCTTCCCTATACTACAAGGAAAGTAACAGTCTTATTATCAAGAATGGAAGCTTTAGAGGAGAGAATTCTGTACAGACCTTGTTAAAATAACATTTTTAGCCTCCCCACTGAATTTAGTTACTTTTTCACAACTCTACTATTCTGTCTAATTCAGTATGTAAGTGTTCGACTCTAGCTGTGTCTTTGGGTCTTCAATTCTTTATGAAGGCTCCCGTGCCATGGAAAACTTGTACTAAATATACTAGTATTCTTTTATCCTGTGGATCTGTCTTATGTCACTTTCTCAGGCCCAGCTGAAAAACCTTAAAAGGGTAGGGGTAAAATTCTGCCTCCCCTATACCACGCAACTCTAAGCCACATGAAACCTGCAACACATGCACATTAATCTGCTTAATGTTGGAAAATACCAATCCCAGAGGAGAGAGAAATAGAAAGAAAAATTAAACAAGGAAAAACACCTTTTTGCCTAACCATGCATTTGTGGCATGTAAACATGTTACCACAGTGCAGAAGTGACCTAAATGACCAAAGAGCCCCACTTCTCCCTTCTCCACGGCTGAGCTGTATCACTACCATGTGCATCCTAAAGCCAGCTCAATCACCACAATGAGGATTCTCTTTTCTGAGGCATTACCGCCCTCTTTAACATTTTATGAATCCATTTGTGGCACAATCATTTGAGATTATAATTTGGCCTTGCTCTCCCATAGATTCATCCCTGCTCTGATTTTAAGTGGGTAACCAGGCCCTTTGGAATTGCTTGCCTTTGAGATTTCGCAGCACAGAAAGCTAAAGAGCTTCAAGTCTATGTCTGCTTCGTTGCTGGTGGCAGTAGGGTAAGGGGAAATGGGACAAATGTAGTAAAGAGATGTGTCCTACATGAAGAGGGGAACAAGAGTAGCAAGGGGTGTTGCTGAACCAAACTGAGTCTGTTTGCTCATGCACAATGGAAAGCCACACACTGGAGCATTTTTGCAGAGATTTCTGTAGAGAAAGGTGTATTGCAAGACCAGCCTTGAAGCAGTATATTTAAGGGAGAGATTCTGAGGAGGAGCTTTGGCGTTGGTTAGTGATTGGCATGCAAAGGAGAGGAATTTTGGAAAGGCCCTTGAACGTGTATAGTTGTGTCTTCAAGCTTCTTCATCAGTCACACATGCAAATTCAGGGTGAGTTGGTATGAAATATGCAGTGGAAATTTTGGCTGTGATGTCAAAAGTCACCCATTGGGCAAGTAAGTCTATTCTGGGAAGACTCTAGTCAGCCATATTGGTTCCAGTTTCAGCCAGTGAGCCAGTTATTGTTGCAACTGGAGGGGATTGTATCAAGCTGTTTCCTTATCTACCATCCTGTAAGTCAAGCTCAAGGTTTCTGGTCAGTGACCAATTTCTTTTCTTTTCTTTTCTTTTTTGAGATGGAGTCTTGCTCTGTCACCCAGACTGGAAAGCAGTGGCATGATCTTGGCTCTCTGCAACCTCCGCCTCCTGGGTTCTAGCAATTCTCCTGCCTCAGCCTCCCGAGTAGCTGGGATTACAGGATGCACCACCACACTTGGCTAATTTTTGTATTTTTAGTAGAGATGGGGTTTCACCACATTGGCCAGGCTGGTCTTGAACTCCTGACCTCAAGTGATCCATCCGCCTCAGCCTCCCAAAGTGTTGGGATTACCACCATGCTCAGCCAGTGACCAATTTCCTTAACCCTGTGGGGCACAGCTCCAGGGGCAGAAGATGTTACTGAAATGCCAGGCATCCCATTGCTCGCTGCACAGAATACCAGGTGTCCCATTGCTTGCTGCACAGAAAGCTGATCACTGAGACTACAAGTATTACCAGAGAAGAATGCTTGATTGTGGCCAAGAAGAATGGGAGGTCAGTCTCAAATCTGTCTCTTCAATCAACTAAAATTAGGAGTTTATATAGCAAGGAAGGAATGTAACTATGTGTGGGAAAACAGGAATTAGGGTGGGTAAAAAAGAGTTGGTCAACAGACAGCAGGTGGTCTGTGAGGCAATCATGACTGGTGAGGGATCTCACTGTCCAGATGTGGTGATCTGGTAAGTTTCAGTTCTTTGATACTGTCTGGGAGGCTTGATGGTTGGTTTTTTTCCTGAGAAAGGAACTTGAATAAGACAAATGTAAATTCCCCATGTTTTAAGACTGGGAGGGTCCATTCCTATGTTTATTCCAAAGAAACCATAAACATCAGTTACATGGAACAATTGGTCTGCCTTCAAAGACAGAATCCCCTAGCCTGCAGTGGGGAGCCATGCAGCTCTTTCTGGAAAGATCTAAAGAGAAGGATGGCTATTGGCACACCTAAGGGTGCTGAACTCCAGGCACTAAGGGCCTCAAGTTTTCCCAAGAGTCCCTTGCCCCAAGTGTGGCATGGATGCAGCAGGGGCAGGAGCTGAAAGGGACTGTTCAAGCTGAGACACAGAGGTCTCAGAGTGACCAGTGGGGCAGGGGACTGGCAGCAAATCCCAGATGAGTCTTTAGTGCTTAAGGCTTTAAGAACATTGAATGACCTGGGGCAGGTGGAACACTGTCAAGAGAGACTCAGTAATTACTGAAATTTAACTTCCCACCAATTTCACAGGTGGGATTAATCCACGTTGACTTGAGGAATACAAAGAAATGTATTCTTGAATATCTGCATTTGTGGACCAATAGTCATACTGAGTCTATATTCATTTATTTGTTCATTTGGCAAATAATTACTGAGCTTCCACTATGTGTTGTACACAGTGGTCCCCCAAGCTTCCAGTGGTCACACTGGAAGGTGTCCTTCCTAAACCAAGGAGAGGACACTGCAGTACTGCTGATATAGGAGAAGGCCCCAGAACATCTTATGGGTAGCATCACAAATGACCCATGTTGCACTGATGCTCTTACACTGTTAAATTAAGTGCAGCGTAATGTGATGTAGGAGAGTAAAATTTTACCTCTACCTTCCTTAGGGCTTCTCAGCTGAGCTTGCGAATTAAATGACATAATAAGAGAAAATCAACAGGACCAAAGCATACAACTTCAATCAATACAAGTTTACATGGCCCAGGGGCACTCATAAGGAAATGAAGACTCAAAGACACATAGTTGAACATTTGTATACTAAATTGGGCAAACAGCAGTAAAATGTAACAAAACAAAGGGGCTTGGGCTAGGGTAGTTAATTGGGTAGAGGAGTGACTAGGAAGGTAAGAATTAGTCTACCAAGTATAGATTTCTCCTGCCTCGACTTCCTATTCTTGATGACAAGAATGATTCTTTCTTTCTGGTATAAGGAAGATATCTTTCACATGACAATTTCATCTCCTGCTTTTAAGAAACAGAAGGAAGGTCAGAGAGATCTTCTAGTACCTCCTGTTTTTTAAGTGCTTTTAACTCAAAATAGTCACTATGCCAGGACAGTATACTTTGGGGTTGGCATGTTTGTACTCCTTTAGTGTCAAATTTCAAAACTGTACATCTAGAAATTTATTCCAAGGAAATAATCATGGATGCAATGATTTTGCTGGAAGAATGTTCATCTTGGTCTCATTCATCTTAGCAAAATCCTGGAAACACCCAAAATAGGTTAAATATCTTACAATACATCTATTCACTGGAGCACTATGCAGGCATCAAGAATGATGTCATACAGCTGGGCACAGTGGCTCATGCCTGTAATCCCAGCACTTTGGGAGGCCAAGGCAGGAGGATCACTTGAGGCCAGGAGTTCAAGACCAGCCTGGGCAATAAAGATAGATCCTATCTCTACGAAAACTAAAATAAAATAAATTACCCAGGTGTGGTGGTGCATCCTGTAGTCCCAGCTACTTCAGAGTGAGGCAAGAGGATCACTTGAGACCAGGAGTTAGAGGTTACAGTGAGCTATGATCACATCACTGCACTCCAGCCAGGGTGACAAAGCAAGATTCTATCTCTTTTAAAAAAGTAAGTATGTCCGGGTGCGGTGGCTCACGCCTGTAATCCCAGCACTTTGGGAAGCTGAGGTGGGTGGATCATTTGAGGTCAAGAGTTCTAGACCAGCCTGGCCAACATGGTGAAACCCTACTTCTAATAAACACACACACACACACACACACACACACACACACACACACACACACAAATTAGCCAGCAGGCACCTGTAATCCCAGCTACTCGGAAGGCTGAGGCAGGACAATCGCTTGAACCTGGGAGGCCAGAAGTTGCAGTGAGCCAAGATCATGCCACTGCACTCCAGTCTGGGTGACAAGAGCGAGACTCCATTTCAAAAAATTGTATGTGTATGTGTTACTTTTACAATTAAAAATAAAACATTAAAGAAAAATACTTTAGAAGAACATTTGATAACATAGAAAGGCATGAACAGTATACTGTTAAGTTTTTAAAATCATAAAACTCTGAGCAAATATCACATTTTTATAAAAATGATATAGATATGTGTATGTGTACATAGGTGTATTGTATACATGAGATGCTGGGGGATTAGCATAATATACAAAAAAGAAAACAAAATGGTAATTTCTGCCAGGGTTACATCTGTAGGCCTTAACCACTTTTGCCTTCCTGGATCCCTTCCTCCATAAAAAAATGTAGAAAATTATATTTGATGACTGCTTTGGTATAAAGATGAACATAACACTGGCCAGGTTTACTATTATATATTCATTATTATTACATGCACTTTTTTCTTCTCAAGAGAAATTAAAATTAAAACATTTGTGGGCCCTGGGTGCTTCCTGTGCCTATTGGGTAGGTCAGCCCTGATTTCTGAGTGCTAAGATTGCCTGCTTTTTATGTTCTTCTGTTTGCCTATCTGCATTTTCTAAATTTTCAATACCTAAGATTTATTCTTTTGCTACAAATGAAAAGCTATTTGAACAAAGAAATTTGTAAGCATAAATAAATGCTCCATTTTATGCAAACCCCAACACACAAAATTGAGAGCAAATGCAGCATCTAGGGTCAATGGCCTCTGGCGACGTTAAACATCCCATTGGACACAGTGCTGCATCCATGGCACTGCTGGCTAGACTATCAGATGGCTTCCTGCTCTAAACAACCACCAAGACAAAATCACTGGTTTACAGAACAAAGTAGCTCTCTGGCTTTACTAGAAAGAATGGGTCCATGCCCTGCCCTTCACATACAAAAATGATACCACCAACCCCCACTGGTGGATGTACAGTGGAAACTCAAATGTTTTCCACTCTCTCTGCCCAGTAGGGCTCAGCCTTCAGAGCCATGCAAATGAGTAAAATGTAAAAGAATTTCACACTGTCCTAGTACTTTAGATTTATAATAAGTCTATTCGTCTGGTATACATTTTCCAACTTTCTTTTTCTTCTTCAAGGTTGTCTTTACTCTTCTCGGCTCTTTGTATTTCCATATGAGTTTCAGAAATTAGCTTGTCAATTTCAAAAATTTTAATAAAATCTGCTAGTACTTCGAAAAAGGTTGTATTGAATCTAAAGATTAATTTGGAGAGAACTGACATCTTTGTAGTTGTTTTTTTTTTTTTTTTTGAAATGGAGTCTTGCTCTGTTGCCCAGGCTAGAGTGCAGTGGCGCAATCTCGGCTCATCACAACCTCTGCCTCCCAGGTTCAAGTGATTCTCTCGCCTCAGCCTCCCAAGCAGCTGGGATTACAGGCACGCGTCACCACACCTGGCTAATTTTTGTATTTTTAGTAGAGACAGGGTTTCGCCATGTTGGCCAGGCTGGTCTTGAACTCCTGACCTCAGGTGATCCACCCACCTCGGCCTCCCAAAGTGCTAGGATTACAGGCATGAGCCACTGCACACGGACTTCTTTGCAGTCTTAAGTCTTCCAATCCGTGAACATGGTCTAGCCCTCAATTTATTTAGATTTTAATTTATTTCAATAATTATATGCCATTTTCAATGAAGAGGACTTGTACATGTTTTACTAGATTTATTCCTAGATATATGGTGTTTTTAGGCTATTGTAATTAGCAAACATTAAAGATATTAATTGAATGAGATAATGTCTAAGGAAAATACTTTGCAAAATGCAAAACTTTTTACAAATTTGAGGTATTCTTTCACACCAACGGCACTGAACACATCATTTTGGAAATCTATACACTCTTTTAAAAATGTTTTATTGATACATAATTTTTATACATATTTATGGGGTACATGTGATATTCAGTTACATGCATAGACTGTGTAATGATCAAGTTAGAGTATCTGAGGTGTCCATCACCTCAAGTATTTACCATTTCTATGTGTTGAAAACATTTCAAGTCTTCTCTTCCAGCTATTTTGAAATACACAATACAGTGTTGTTAACTAGCCACCCTATTCTACTATTGAATATTAGAACTTATTTCTTCTACTTAACTGTGTGTTTGTACCCATTAACCAACTTCTCTTTATCTCCCTGCACCACCTCCCACCACATACACCCCTCCTAGACTCTGGGATCTATCATTTTTCTCTCTACCTCTACGAGATTAACTTTTTTTTTTAGTCCCACACGTGAGTGACAACATGCAATATTTGTCATTCTGTGCCTGGCTTATTTCACTTAATATAATGATCTCCAGCTCCATCCATGTTGCTGCAATGACATGATTTCATTCTTCTTATGGCTAAATAGTATACACACACACACACACACACACACACACACACGGCTAAATAGTATACACACACACACACACACACACACACATGGCTAAATAGTATACACACACACACACACACACACACACATTTTCTTTATCCAATTGTCCAGTGATAGACACAGGTTGATTCCATATCTTTTCTATTGTGAACAGTGCTGAAATAAACATGGGAATGTGGGTATCCCTCTGATATACTGATTTCTTTTCCTTTGGATAGATACCCAGTGGTGAGACTGCTGGATTGTGTGGTAGTTCTATTTTTAGTTTTTTGAGTCATGTCCATACTCTTTTCCATAGTGGCTGTACTAATTTACATTCCCACCAACAGTGTATGACAGTTCCCTTTTCTCTGCATTCTCATCAGCATGTTATTTTTTGTCTTTTTTATAACTTAAGGCATTCTAACTGGGGTAAAATGATATCTCACTGTGTGCATATCTCACTGATGTGCATTTCTCTGATGGCTGGTGATGCTGAGCATTTTTTCTTATACTTGTTGGCCATTTGTGTGTTTTCTTTTGAAAAATGTCTATTTATGCCCTTTGCCCACTTTTTTTAGTAGTGAGATTTTTTTTTTTTTACTGTTGAGTTTTTTTAGTTCCTTGTATATTCTAGATATTATTTCCTTGTTAAATGAATACTTTCCAAATATTTTCTCCCATTCAGCAGGTTGTCTCTTCACTCTGTTGATTATTTCCTTTGCTGCGCAGAAGACTGTTAGTTTAAAACAGTCCCATTTGTCTGTTTTTTGATTTGTTGTCTGTGCTTTGGAGGCCTTAGCCATAAAATCTTTGCCTAGACTAATGTCCTGAAGTGTTTCCCCTATATTTTCTTTTAGTGGTTTTAGAGTTTTGGGTCTACAATTTAAATCTTTACTCTATCTTGAGTTAGTTTTTGTGTATGGTAATAGTTAGGGATCCAGTTTTTTTTTTTTTTGCATATGAATATACAATTTTCCCAGGACCATTTATTGAAAAGGATGTCCTTTACCCAATGTATGTTCTTGGCACTTTTGCTGAAAATCAGTTGGCTGTAAATATGTGAATTTATTTCTGGGTTCTCTATTCTGTTTCCTCAGTCTATGTGTCTGTTTTTATACCAGTACCATGCTGTTTTGGTTACTATAGACTTGTAATATATTTTCAGGTCAGATAATGTAATACCTCCAGCTTTGTACTTTTTGCTCAGAATCACTTTGGCTATTTTAGCTCTTTTTCGATTCCGTACAAATTTTAGTTGCTTTTTCTATTTCTGTGAACAATAACGTTGGTATTTTGATAGGGATTGCTTTGAATCTGTAGATTGCTTTGGGCAGTATGATCATTTTAACAATATTTATTCTTCTGATCCATGAGCATGGGATGTCTTTCCATTTGTTTGTGTCCTCATCTATTTCTTTCATCAATGTTTAATGGATTTTCTTAGAGAGGTCTTTCCCTTCCTTGGTTAAATTTATTCCTAGATATTTTACTTTTTTGTAGCTATTATAAATGGTATTGCCTTCTTGATTTCTTTCTCAGCTGGTTCATTATTGGTATGTAAGAATGCTACTGATTTTCGTATGTCAATATTGTATCTTGTGACTTTCCTGAATTTATTTATCAGCTCTAAGAGTTTTTTAGTGGAGTCTTTAGGTTTTTCTAGAATAAGATTATATCTGCAAAGAGGGACAATTTGACTTCCTATTTTCCAATTTGGAAACCTTTTATTTCTTTCTCTTGCCTGATTGATCTGACTAGGACTTCCAGTACTATGTTGAATAAGAGTGGTGAAAATGGGCATCCTTATCTTGTTCCAGTTCTTAGAGGAAAGGCTTTCAGCTTTTCTAGATTCAGTATGATGTTAGCTATGGGTTTGTCATATATGGCCTCTATTATATTGAGGTATGTTTCTTCTATGCCTAATTTGTTGAGAGTTTTTATCATAAAGGAATACTGAATTTTATAAAATGCTTTTTCTGCATCTATTGAGATGCTTATATGGTTTTTGTCCTTCATTTTGTTGATATGATGTATCACGTTTATTGATTTGGGTATGCTGAACCATCCTTGCCTCCTTAGGATAAATCCCATTTGGTCATAGTGTATTATCTTTTTGATACGCTGTTAGATTCGATTTGCTGGTATTTTGTTGAGTATTTTTACATCTACATTCATTAGGGACATTTGTCTATAGCTTTCTTTTTTGTTGTGCCTTTATCTGGTATTGGTATCAGGTTAACGCTGGCCTCATAGAATGAGTTAAGGAGAATTTCCACTTCTTCAATTTTTTGGAATATTTGAAGAGAGTTACCATTAGTTCTTCTTTGAAAGTTTGGTAGAATTTGACAGTGAAGCCATCCAGTTCTGGATAGGAGATTTTTATTACTGATTCAATCTCATTACTCGTTATTGGTCTGTTCAGGTTTTCTGTATCTTCCTTATTCAATCTTAGTATGTTGTATGTATATAGGAATTTATCCATTTCTTCTAGGTTTTTCAGTTTTTAGTTTACATTTGTTCATAATAGTCTCTGATAAGTATTTGTGTCCCTGTTGTATCAGTTGTAATGTTTCCTTTTTCATTTCTGACTTTATTTGGGCCTTCTCTCTTCTTTTCTTGGTTAGCCTAGCTAGCAGTTTATCAATTTTGTCTTTTTGAAGAACCAAATTTCATTTCATTGATCTTTTGTATTGTTTTTTGGTCTCTATTTCATTTAGTTCTGCTGTGATCTTCATTATTTATTTTCTTATACTAATTTGGGGTCTGTGTTGTTCTTGATTTTCTAGTTCTTTGAGGTGCATTGTTACATTGTTAATTTTCAGTCTCTCTACTTTTTTGATTTAGGCATTTATTGCTACAAACTTCCCTCTTTGCCTGCTTTTACTATATTTCATAGGTTTTTGTGTGTTATGTTTTGATTGTCATTTGTTTCAAGATTTTAAAAAATTTCCTCCTTAATTTCTTCCTTGACTCAGTGGCCATTCAGGAGCATGTTGTTTAATTTCCATGTGCTTATACAGTTTCCAAAGTTCCTCTTGTTATTGATTTGTAGTTGTATTCCACTGTGGTCTGAGAAGATACTTTGTATAACTTTGATTTCTAAAAATTTGTTGAGGCTTGTTTTCTGTCCTAACATACATCTATCCTAGAGAATGTTCCATATGCTGATGAGAAGAATGTATTCTATAGCTGTTGGATTAAATGTTCTGTGTTGGTTAGGCTTATTTGGTCTAAAGTGCAATTTAAATTCAACAATTTCTTTGTCAATTTTCTGTCCTAGATGATCCATCTAATGCTGACAGTGAGGTATTGAAGTCTCCAACTATCATTATAGTAGAGTCTATCACTCCATTTAGATTTAATAATATTTGCTTTATATATCTGGGTGCTCCAGTGTTGGGTGCATATATTTTAAGAATTGTTATAATCTCCTGCTGAATAGATACCTTTATCATCCTACAATGGTCTTGTCTCTTTTTACTGTTTTTCACTTAAATATATTTTATCTCATAGAATTATAACTACTCCTGCTCACTTTTAGTTTCCATTTCCATGGATTATCTTTCTTCATTCCTTTACTTTCAATCTATATGTGTATTTACAGGTGAGATGTGTTTCTTGTAAGCAGCATATAGTTGGGTCATGTTTTTTATCCAAAATTTAAGTAGAAAGTTTGATCCATTTACTTTCAAGATTATTATTGATATGCGAGGGCTCATTCTTGTCACTTTTTTTTTAATTTTTTTTTTTGAGATGGAGTCTCGCTCTGTCGCCCAGGCTGCAGTGCAGTGGTGCCATCTTGGCTCACTGCAACCTCTGCCTCCCAGGTTCAAGCGATTCTCCTGCCTCAGCCTCCCGAGTAGCTGGGACTACAGGCATGCACCACCCACCACATCCAGCTGATTTTTGTATTTTTAGTAAAGACAGAGTTTCATCATGTTGGTCAGGCTGGTCTTGAACTCCTGACGTCGTGATCTGCCTGCCTTGGCCTCCCAAAGTGCTGGGATTAGAGGCGTGAGCCACCATGCTCAGCCCTTGTCACTTACTAATTGATTTCTGGTAGTGTTGTATATCCTTTGGGCCCTTTTTTCTCTCTCGTTTATTATTGTGATTTGGTGGTTTTCTGTAGTAGTAATATTTTAGTCATTTTTCTCCTTTATTGGTATGTTTGCTCTACCAGTAGGTTTTATACTTTCACGTGTCTTAATCTTGATGATACCTATCATTTCACTTCCAGGTGTAGGACTCCCTCAAGCATTTCATTTCTTGTAGGGTCAATCTAGTGATGATTAATTCCCTCAGCTTTTGCTTGTCTGGGAAAGACTATTTCTCCTTGGTTTATGAAGGATAACTTTGCTGGGTATAGTATCATTCATTCAAATTATTTTTCTGTTATGAACTTTGGATGTATTATCCTATTCTCTCTTGGCCTATAAGGTTTCTGCTAAGAAATTTGTTGTTAGTCTGATGAGGGTTCTCTTATAAGTGACTAGAAGCTTTCCTCTTGCTGGTTTTAGAACTCTCTCCTTGTCTTTGAGTTTTGACCATTTGATTGTAATGTGCCACAGAGAAGAACTTATTGCATTTTATCTCCTTGGGGACCTCTGAGCTTCCTGTATCTGGATATCTAAATCTCTTGCTATACTTGAGAAGTTTTCAGGTATTATTTTGTTAAATAGGTTTTCTATCCCTTTCATTTTCTCTTTACCTTCTGGGACACTGAAAATTTAAATATTTGATCACTTTATGGTGTCCCATATGTCATGCATGCTTTGTTCATTCTTTTTTATTCTTTTTTTTTTGTTCTTGTCTGGGTTATTACAAAAGACCTATCTTCAGGTTCTGAAATTCTTTCTTCTGCTTAATCTAATGGATTGTTGAAGGTTTCTAATGCATTTTGTATTTTATTTAATGAATTCCTTAGTTCCAGAATTTCTGTTTGGTTATTTTTTTGATGTCTACTTGGTAAATTTCTCATTCATATCCTGAATTGTTTTTCTGATTTCTTTGTATTGTTTTTCAGAATTATCTTGTATTTCACTCAGCTTCTTTAATATCATTAGTTTGAATTCTTTTTCCAGGATTCCATAAGTTTCTTTTTTTTTTCTTCTTTGAGACAGAGGCTTGCTCTATTACCCAGACTGAAGTGCAGTGGCATGATCTTGGCTAACAGAAACCTCTGCCTCCCAATCTCAAGCAATACTCCTGTCTCAGCCTTTCAAATAACTGGAACCACAGGTGTGCACCACCACACCCTGCTAATTTTTTGTAGAGACAAGGTTTCACCATGTTGCCCAGGCTAGTCTTGAACTCTTGAGCTCAAGCAATCTGCCTGCCTCAGCCTCCCAAAGGGCTGGAATTTTAGGCATGAGCCACGGCCTCTGGCCTAGAATTTCATAAATTTCTTTTTGATTGGAATTTGTTACTGGAGAACTATCATATTCCTTTAAAGGTGTCATATTTCCTTACTTTTTTTTATGTATCTCAGGTCCTTAAGTTGGTATCTGCCTATCTGGTATAACAGTCACTTTTTCAAATTTTTTGAATTTGTTTTTGTAGGGAAGGTCTTTTTCCTGAAGATGTGCTCCTTGGGTAGGACATTCTGGCTTTGATTCTGGATACATGCAGTAGTATATTCTCCATGATTTATTTTTCTTTTGGCTATTAACAGCATCAGTGGTGTCTATGATTTCCACTTATGGTTCAGTTGTTAGTGAAGGCTATCGTGAGGTTTCCTGGAAATGGAGTCCCCAGGTGGGCCTCTCCTTGGGCCCCAGGTGGGCCAAGCATGCCTATCCTTAGACGTATGCTGCCACTACTGTAAATGGGTCCAGGTAGGCCAATTCTTGGGCCTCCAGGTGATTTGCTCAGATGCCAGTAGCAGCAGCAGTGGGCCAGGTGGGTCAGTGGGTTCTTTCACCTGGTCATTGGGCATGATGTGGATGATGGCGGTAGCAGTGACAGGACAAACCTCTGGCCCCCAAGCAGTCTGTGCTGGTGTTGGCAGTGGCTGTGATGGACTGGCCAGTCCTCAGGCCTGCAGCAGTCTACACACTCTTGTGGGGCATCCAGAGGTTGCAATAAGCCAAGATCACACCACTGCACTCCAGCCTGGGCAACAACACTAGACTCCATCTCAAAAAAAAAAAGAGTTCTCCATCTGAGTTTTACCCAACAGCCACTAGATGGCCTCAAGGAAAAAAAAAAAAATACATGATTCAATCAAAACCCATGGACTTGATACAAAGACTTATTCAATCTATGAACTTCTGTTTTTGTTTTTGTTTTTGTTTTGAGGCAGAGTTTCACTCTTGTCACCCAGGCTGGAGTGCAATGGCACCATCTTGGCTCACTGCAACCTCCACCTCCCGGGTTCAAGTGATTCTCCTGCCTCAGCCTCCCGAGTAGCTGGGATTACAAGCATGCGCCACCATACCTGGCTAATTTTTGTATTTTTAGTAGGAGACAGGGTTTCACCATGTTGGCCAGGCTGGTCTCAAACTCCTGACCTCAGGTAATCTGCCTGCCTTGGCCTCCCATAGTGCTGGGATTACAGGCGTGAGCCACCACGCCCAGCCTGAAACTACCACTTGAAAATTCTCCCACATCTTGACCAGCCCTCAGTGTGGGCTAAGACCCTACTGAGCTTCTCTACCTCCCTCCTATCTTCACAGGAATCGCCAACTGCAGAACAGATGAAGGCGACACCTGGCTTCTTCCTGGGAATGGTTGCTGGCAATGGGACGCTCTCACTTTCAGCTGCCTCTGAGTTTGAATGGTGACTCACACCCCCTGTCTTGAGCCCAGCCTCACTTTCACCCTCCTCCACCTGCCAAGCCCGGCCTGTCCCAGACACCACAGGGTTCCCATTTCCTTCCTCTTTCCACCAGTCTGAAGAAGAAAACAGCCAAGAATGAAGTCCTCAGGACATTAAGATGACATATAAAACACAAAAAGGAGAAAGACTTTGCTGTTGTTTACCCCACATCATTCCATTAAAGTTTCTTGGATCTCTTCTTCATCCATGTAGCAATAACCCTGGGGGTGGGAACCAGCAATCCAAGCCCTCCAAATGATTTAGCGATTCTTCAAGGATTATCTGACTCCATAAGGATGGACATTTATGGTTGTCTTTCTATTGACTAGGCTATTTTATAACCCTATAAAGACAGAAGTTTAGTTATAGAAAAACTGACAATAATACAAATTATTCTTATCCATAGATATACAAATGAATTTTGTCTAGTAGAGATACATAGAGTTTTAGAAAAGATAACCCCACTCCAATTCATAGTATATGAACCAGTTTTTTGTCCATTGGCAAATTCAGCATTACTGGTTATATATATCTCTTTAAATTTACTCTTAACTGGGTTTAACCATTTTCTGGCTCCCTCATTAATTAAGGAGTTAAATGAATAAAATCTACAACACAAGTTCATTTTATACTTGTATGACAGCCATAATTGTACTTCTTTGAAAATTATACTTTCGCATAGCGATTCTCAGAGTGAAGTTCCAGACGGCCGTAGCATCACCTGGGAGCTTCTTAGAAATGCAAGTTCTCGGCCGGATGCAGTGGCTCATGCCTGTAATCCCAGCACTTTGGGAGCTGAGGTGGACGAATCATGAGGTCAGGAGTTTGAGACCAGCCTGACCAACATGGTGAAACCCCATCTCTACTAAAAATACAAAAATTAGCTGGGTGTCGTGGCGCAAGCCTGTAATCCCAGCTACTCGGGAGGCTGAGGCAAGAGAATCACTTGAATCCAGGAGTTGGAAGCTGCAGTGAGCTGAGATTGTGCCACTGTACTCCAGCCTGGGCAACACAGCAAGACTTCGTCTCAAAAAAAAAAAAAAAAAAAAGAAGAAGGTTGAGACTCGCCAAGATGGCCGAATAGGAACAGCTCCAGTCTACAGCTCTCAGCGTGAGCGACGCAGAAGACGGATGATTTCTGCATTTCCAACTGAGGTACCGGGTTCATCTCACTGGGGATTGTTGGACAGGGGGTGCAGGACAGTGGGTGCAGCGCACCGAGCGTGAGCCAAAGCAGGGAGAGGCATCGTCTCACCCAGGAAGCACAAGGGGTCAGGGAATTCCCTTTCCTAGCCAAGGAAAGGGGTGACAGATGGCACCTGGAAAATCGGGTCACTCCCACCCTAATACTGCGCTTTTCCGACGGTCTTAGCAAACGGCACACCAGGAGATTATATCCCGCGCCTGGCTTGGAGGGTCCACACCCACGGAGCCTCGCTCACTGCTAGCACAGCAGTCTGAGATCAAACTACAAGGCAGCAACAAGGCTGGGGGAGGGGCGCCCGCCATTGCTGAGGCTTGAGCAGGTAAACAAAGTGGCCGGGAAGCTCGAACTGGGTGGAGCCCACCGCAGCTCAAGGAGGCCTGCCTGCCTCTGTAGACTCCACCTCTGGGGACAGGGCATAGCCAAACAAAAGGCAGCAGAAACCTCTGCAGATTTAAATGTCCCTGTCTGACAGCTTAGAAGACAGTAGTGGTTCTCCCAGCATGCAGCTTGAGATCTGAGAACGGACAGACTGCCTCCTCAAGTGGGTCCCTGACCACCGAGTAGCCTAACTGGGAGGCATCCCCCAGTAGGGGCAGACTGACTCCTCACATGGCCGGGTACCCCTCTGAGACAAAACTTACAGAGGAACGATCAGGCAGCAACATTTGCTGTTCACCGGTATTCGCTGTTCTGCAGCCTCCGCTGCTGATACCCAGGCAAACAGAGTCTGGAGTGGACCTCCGGAAAACTCCAACAGACCTGCAGCTGAGGGTCCTGACTGTTAGAAGGAAAACTAACAAACAGAAAGGACATCCACACCAAAACCCCATCTGTACATCATCATCATCAAAGACCAAAGGTAGATAAAACCACAAAGATGGGGAAAAAACAGAACAGAAAAACTGAAAATTCTAAAAATCAGAGTGCCCCTCCTCCTCCAAAGGAACGCAGCTCCTCACCAGCAACAGAACAAAGCTGGGTGGAGAATGACTTTGACGAGTTGAGAGAAGAAGGCTTCAGATGATCAAACTTCTCTAAGCTAAAGGAGGAAGTTCAAACCTATGGCAAAGAAGTTAAAAACCTTGAAAAAAGATTAGACGAATGGCTAACTAGAATGACCAATGCAGAGAAGTCTTTAAAGGACCTGATGGAGCTGAAAACCATGGCACGAGAACTACGTGACGAATGCACAAGCTTCAGTAGCCGATTCGATCAACTGGAAGAAAGAGTATCAGTGATGGAAGATCAAATGAATGAAATGAAGCGAGAAGAGAAGTTTAGAGAAAAAAGAATAAAAAGAAACAAACAAAGCCTCCAAGAAATATGGTACTATGTGAAAAGACCAAATCTACGTCTGATTGGTGTACCTGAAAGTGATGGGGAAAATGGAACCAAGCTGGAAAACACTCTGCAGGATATTATCCAGGAGAACTTCCCCAATCTAGCAAGGCAGGCCAACATTCAAATTCAGGAAATACAGAGAACACCACAAAGATACTCCTCAAGAAGAGCAACTCCAAGACACATAATTGTCAGATTCACCAAAGTTGAAATGAAGGAAAAAATGTTAAGGGCACCCAGAGAGAAAGGTCGGGTTACCCACAGAGGGAAGCCCATCAGACTAACAGCTGATCTCTCGGCAGAAACTCTACAAGCCAGAAGAGAGTGGGGGCCAATATTCAACAGTCTTAAAGAAAAGAATTTTCAACCCAGAATTTTATATCCAGACAAACTAAGCTTCATAAGTGAAGGAGAAATAAAATACTTTACAGATAAGCAAATGCTGAGAGATTTTGTCACCACCAGGCCTGCCCTACAAGAGCTCCTGGAGGAAGCACTAAACATGGAAAGGAAGAACCGGTACCAGCCACTGCAAAAACATGCCAAATTGTAAAAACTCTCGAGGCTAGGAAGAAACTGCATCAACTAACGAGCAAAATAACCAGCTAACATCATAATGACAGGATCAAATTCACACATAACAATATTAACCTTAAATGTAAATGGGCTAAATGCTCCAATTAAAAGACGCAGACTGGCAAATCGGATAAAGAGTCAAGACCCATCAGTGTGCTGTATTCAGGAAACCCATCTCACGTGCAGAGACAGACATAGGCTCAAAATAAAAGGATGGAGGATGATCTACCAAGCAACTGGAAAACAAAAAAAGGCAGGGGTGGCCGGGTGCGGTGGCTCACGCCTGTAATCCCAGCACTTTGGGAGGCCGAGGCGGGTGGATCACGAGGTCAGGAGATCGAGACCATCCTGGCTAACACAGTGAAACCCCGGCTCTACTAAAAATACAAAAAATTAGCCGGGCGAGGTGGTGGGCACCTGTAGTCCCAGCTACTCGGGAGGCTGAGGCAGGAGAATGGCGTGAACCCCGGGAGGCAGAGCCTGCAGTGAGCCGAGATCGCGCCACCGCACTCCAGCCTGGGCAACAGCGAGACTCCGTCCCAAAAAAAAAAAAAAAAAAAAAAAAAAGGCAGGGGTTGTAATCTTAGTCTCTGATAAAACAGACTTTAAACCAACAAAGATCAAAAGAGACAAAGAAGGCCATTACATAATGGTAAAGGGATCAATTCAACAAGAAGAGCTAACTATCCTAAATATATATGCACCCAATACAGGAGCACCCAGATTCATAAAGCAAGTCCTTAGAGACCTACAAAGAGACTTAGACTCCCACACAATAATTATGGGAGACTTTAACACCCCACTGTCAACATTAGACAGATCAACGAGACAGAAAGTTAACAAGGATATCCAGGAATTGAACTCAGCTCTGCACCAAGCAGACCTAATATACATCTACAGAACTCTCCACCCCAAATCAACAGAATATACATTCTTCTCAGCACCACACCACACTTATTCCAAAATTGACCACATAGTTGGAAGTAAAGCACTCCTCAGTAAACGTAAAAGAACAGAAATTATAACAAACTATCTCTCAGATCACAGTGCAATCAAACTAGAACTAAGGATTAAGAAACTCACTCAAAACTGCTCAACTACATGGAAACTGAACAACCTGCTCCTGAATGACTACTGGGTACATAACGAAATGAAGGCAGAAATAAAGGTGTTCTTTGAAACCAACGAGAACAAAGACACAACATACCAGAATCTCTGGGACACATTTAAAGCAGTGTGTAGAGGGAAATTTATAGCACTAAATGTCCATAAGAGAAAGCAGGAAAGATCTAAAATTGACGCCCTAACATCACAATTAAAAGAACTAGAGAAGCAAGAGCAAACACATTCAAAAGCTAGCAGAAGGCAAGAAATAACTAAGATCAGAGCAGAACTGAAGGAGATAGAGACACAAAAAACCCTTCAAAAAATCAATGAATCCAGGAGCTGGTTTTTTGAAAAGATCAACAAAATTGATAGACCACTAGCAAGACTAATAAAGAAGAAGAGAGAAGAATGAAATAGATGCAATAAAAAATGATAAAGGGGATATCACCACCGATCCCACAGAAATACAAACTACCATCAGAGAATACTATAAACACCTCTATGCAAATAAACTAGAAAATCTAGAAGAAATGGATAAATTCCTCGACACATACACCCTCCCAAGACTAAACCAGGAAGAAGTTGAATCTCTGAATAGACCAATAACAGGCTCTGAAATTGAGGCAATAATTAATAGCTTACCAACCAAAAAAAGTCCAGGACCAGACGGATTCACAGCCGAATTCTACCAGAGGTACAAGGAGGAGCTGGTACCATTCCTTCTGAAACTATTCCAATCAATAGAAAAAGAGGGAATCCTCCCTAACTCATTTTATGAGGCCAGCATCATCCTGATACCAAAGCCTGGCAGAGACACAACAAAAAAAGAGAATTTTAGACCAATATCCCTGATGAACATTGATGCAAAAATCCTCAATAAAATACTGCCAAACCGAATCCAGCAACACATCAAAAAGCTTGTCCACCATGATCAAGTGGGCTTCATCCCTGGGATGCAAGGCTGGTTCAACGTACGAAAATCAATAAACATAATCCAGCATATAAACAGAACCAACAAAAACCACATGATTATCTCAATAGATGCAGAAAAGGCCTTTGACAAAATTCAACAACGCTTCATGCTAAAAACTCTCAATAAATTAGGTATTGATGGGACGTATCTCAAAATAATAAGAGCTATTTATGACAAACCCACAGCCAATATCATACTGAATGGGCAAAAGCTGGAAGCATTCCCTTTGAAAACTGGCACAAGACAGGGATGCCCTCTCTCACCACTCCTATTCAACACAGTGTTGGAAGTTCTGGCCAGGGCAATCAGGCAGGAGAAGGAAATAAAGGGTATTCAATTAGGAAAAGAAGAAGTCAAATTGTCCCTGTTCGCAGATGACATCATTGTATATCTAGAAAACCCCATCGTCTCAGCCCAAAATCTCCTTAAGCTGATAAGCAACTTCAGCAAAGTCTCAGGATACAAAATCAATGTGCAAAAATCACAAGCATTCTTATACGCCAATAACAGACAGAGAGCCAAATCATGAGTGAACTCCCATTCACAATTGCTTCAAAGAGAATAAAATATCTAGGAATCCAACTTACAAGGATGTGAAGGACCTCTTCAAGGAGACCTACAAACCACTGCTCAACGAAATAAAAGAGGATACAAACAAATGGAAGAACATTCCATGCTCATGGGTAGGAAGAATCAATATAGTGAAAATGGCCATACTGCCCAAGGTAATTTATAGATTCAATGCCATCCCCATCAAGCTACCAATGACTTTCTTCACAGAATTGGAAAAAACTACTTGAAAGTTCATATGGAACCAAAAAAGAGCCTGCATTGCCAAGTCCATCCTAAGCCAAAAGAACAAAGCTGGAGGCATCACGCTACCTGACTTCAAACTATATTACAAGGCTACAGTAACCAAAACAGCATGGTACTGGTACCAAAACAGAGATATAGACCAATGGAACAGAACAGAGCCCTCAGAAATAATGCTGAATATCTACAACTATCTGATCTTTGACAAACCTGACAAAAACAAGAAATGGGGAAAGGATACCCTATTTCATAAATGGTACTGGGAAAACTGGCTAGCCATATGTAGAAAGCTGAAACTGGATCCCTTCCTTATACCTTATACAAAAATTAATTCAAGATGGATTAAAGACTTAAACATTAAACCTAAAACCATAAAAAGCCTAGAAGAAAACCTTGGCAATACCATTTAGGACATAGGCATGGGCCAGGACTTCATGTCTAAAACACCAAAAGCAATGGCAACAAAAGCCAAAATTGACAAATGGGATCTAATTAAACTAAAGAGGTTTGCACAACAAAAGAAACTACCATCAGAGTGAACAGGCAACCTACAGAATGGGAGAAAATTTTTGCAATCTACTCATCTGACAAAGGGCTAATATCCAGAATCTACAAAGAACTCAAACAAATTTACAAGAAAAAAACAAACAACCCCATCAACAAGTGGGCAAAGGATATGAACAGACACTTCTCAAAAGAAGACATTTATGCAGCCAAAAGACACATGAAAAAATGCTCATCATCACTGGCCATCAGAGAAATGCAAATCAAAACCACAATGAGATACCATCTCACACCAGTTAGAATGGCAATAATTAAAAAGTCAGGAAACAACAGGTGCTGGACAGGATGTGGAGAAATAGGAACACTTTTACACTGCTGGTGGGACTGTAAACTAGTTCAACCATTGTGGAAGTCAGTGTGGTGATTCCTCAGGGATCTAGAACTAGAAATACCATTTGACCCAGCCATCCCATTACTGGGTATATACCCAAAGAATTATAAATCATGCTGCTATAAAGACACAAGCACACGTATGTGTATTGCGGCACTATTCACAATAGCAAAGACTTGGAACCAACCCAAATGTCCAACTATGATAGACTGGATTAAGAAAATGTGGCACATATACTCCATGGAATATTATGCAGCCATAAAAAATGATGAGTTCATGTCCTTTGTAGGGACATGGATGAAGCTGGAAACCATCATTCTCAGCAAACTATCGCAAGGACAAAAAACCAAACACCGCGTGTTCTCACTCATAGGCAGGAATTGAACAATGAGAAAACTTGGACACAGGAAGGGGAACATCACACACCGGGGCCTGTTGTGGGGACGGGGGAGGGATGGCATTAGGAGATATACCTAATGTAAATGACAAGTTAATGGGTGCAGCACACCAACATGGTACATGTATACATATGTAACAAACCTGCACGTTGTGCACATGTACCCTAAAACTTAACGTATAATTAAAAAAAAAAAAAAAGAAAGAAATGCAAGTTCTCAGACCTCACCCAAATCTGCTGAGTAGGAAACTCTGGAGGCAGGGTCCAGCCATCTGTGCTGTAAGGAGCCCCTTAGGTTCTTCTGAGGCACACTCGGGTTTGAGAAGCCCTGCTTTATCCAATCCAGCAAACACTAACAAGACGCTACTTTAGTCCCGACTCAAGAAAATATGGAACCTGACCATCTTTGTTGTCCCTAACCCAGCCTGCCTGTGATGGATGTAAACAGGCCACCCTTCTCTCTCATATCCAGGGACTACCTCAGTGGTCCCGTCACTTGTTCCCCATCTTTCCCCACAGCAATAAGGAAGTGAACAAGAGTGTTCTGTGAGCTGGACAGAACAGGAATGTCAAGGTTTCCTCCGGGGGTTCGCCTAGGGCCTGTTTGCACCTGCAGGTCTGACCCTGTGGAGCTAAACCCCCTACAAGCTTCATAACTAATGTTCCCAAAGCAGGGAGCATCTGGCCATGACCCCAGAGAGAAGGGATGAGGACAGAGGTAAAAACAATCTCAGGACCCAGCCTCGGATGTTATGTTTCTTCGCTCCTCCTGCAGTAATAGAGCGTTATTTCACTGCTGGCAGATGCAGAATCACAAGCTGATTGTGCACTGGGCTGGAGCACATATGCCACCCATTTGTCTTGCAGCCTGGCTGGGCGCTCTGCCCTGTTCATGGGAAGCCTTCCCTCATTGCTGAATGCCAAGCAGGCTGGATAATCACCCCTCAATGGGGAGAGGATCCACCAGAAACACTGTCTTCCCTTTCCCAGCACAACTGATGGGTAGGAAGGGCACTCTCGTCCCCCTTCACCCCACCCCACCAAGCCAGCTGGAGCTGGCTGCTGCCTATGTTCTCCTGTGAGCGTATCACAGGGGTACATAGAGCCCCATGGGCAGCATGATGGGGAAAGGGCATTCTTGGGAGGCAACAGAGCACAGTGGTGAAGAGAGGAGGCTCAGCAAGGTCTGGGTTCAAGTCCTACCTCCTCCCCTACTTAGCAGGGTTGTGAATTGGGCACGTTTTTCCCTCTCCTAACCTTCATTTCCTCCAGAATGGGGAAGATAAGGACACCTTCCTCTAGGGGTGCTATGCAAAGCCCTTAACACAGAGTAACCCCCAAATGAGTGTCTGTATTTGGTGGCAGCTGTTGATGATAAAACAGATACCCTAAAAAGCCCCCTGGAAGGACAGTAGATGAAGGACAGAAAATAGGCATTAAACACAGGCTAAACACAAAGGCCACAAAGGAGCTGGGTACTGAGGAAACTTGCAATGGATGAGAAGCCCCCAGCCTGCACTGCAGCCCGCTGGCAACTGTATGTCGCTGTAACTTGCTTTGTAAGTTGATGCACTCAACCACAGGACAAATGCTGCAAAGACCAAATTGGAAAATCTAAGTGGACACCCGTTGTCAAATGGAAAAACACTAGACGAATGAGTGTTTTCTTCCCTTTTTTGTTTGCAAAAATCCTTGTCTACAAAATCTTTATAAGCCTAGGTTGAAGACCCTTTCTTACCTAAAACCAGTGGTTCCCAAGTGGGAGTGAGTGTCACAATGGGAAAGGTTGCCACTGGCATCTAGCGGGTACAGGGCCTGGATGCCACGAGCCATCCTACAGTGCACAGGACAGGCCCCACAACAAAGAAGTGTGCCGCTTTAAATATCAACAGTGCTTAAAGCCAAACACAGTTGCCTAGATTAGAACAAATCACTCACTCTGTGCTCCTCAAACACCTTGTTGAAGCCTGGTTTGCAGCATTGGCCTGAGTCTGCCAGGTCTTATGGTTAGCTGGTGGCCTCCTGGTACCGCAGAAAGGGCACAGCTTCTGAATGCGCTCAGCCACTCACTGGCCATGACAGAGGAACAGTTGCTCAGCTTCTCTCAGGCCATTTGCTCATCTAAAAAATGGAAAATAGAATCCTCATTTGCAGGATTATGGTAAGGATTACATAAATGTAGAGCCCCTGGCACATGGTAAGGGTTCAAAAAGTTATTGGGATGTGTCATCTTCGACACAACCTCAGGGGGCCACAGCAATGTCTTACATATCTGCATCTCCTGCAGCAACTTAGGTTACACCATGCATATAGTCTAGGCACTCAGAAACTGTTGTTGAATTAAAGTGAAGTCTCCCCTGAGAACCAAGCCTCAAGAAATAAACCCAGCCCACCTCGTGGACCTATAGACTTGCATCTTGTAAATGGTTTTGATCTAGTCTTCAGGATGTACCAGCATCTCAGAACTCCCTCTGTTTCTCCCTGTCTCCAAGTCTGGGTCCTATCCATTGAACAGGGAGGCTGAGATCAGACTTTGATTATTTCGGGGACACCCAGAGCCTTGACCACAGTTTGAGAGCAACTACCACAGCCTGGCCATTCCTGCCTGACTCAATCGCCGATCGCTCCCCAACTATCCAAACACCTGCTGCAGTGCATGGAGAAAAACGTTGGGGGAAATACCATGTTTTCTAACAATGGGAGGGATACAAGTCTGGATGAGTGTGAGTTGCCTGGAAAAGAGAGTGGCCATCACCCAGTCCTTCACGTTGAAGACAGCTTTTCTAAAAACACACCCCATCCACAGCCACCCACTGACACACACAGCTTGGCCACACCCTGAAACAAACGTGGGAAGACCTTCTCTCTCCCTTAATGTGGAAGACCTTCTCTCTCCCTTTTGCCACTGCAGTGCTTTCAAGGGCTCACCTACTACCAGCTTCTTCCCTGCTAGTAGACACATCAGGGAAGGCAGACTGGGCCAGGAATCAGGAGAGCCCTGAGTTCAAGTGTAATCCCACCACCAGCTGGCTGTGTAATCCTAAATCCTGTCACTTCTCTGAGCCTCAGTATTTTATCTGTGAAATGAGAGTCAGACAAGAAAATCTTGAAGGGTCTTTTGAGCTGTGCTACTCTGCACTCTTTTTTTTTTTTTTTTTTTTTGAGACAGAGTCTCACTCGGTCGCCCAGGCTGGAGGGCAGTGGCGCGATCTCGGCTCACTGCAAGCTCCGCCTCCCAGGTTCACGCCATTCTCCTGCCTCAGCCTCCCGAGTAGCTGGGACTACAGGCGCCCGCCACCACACCCGGCTAATTTTTTGTATTTTTAGTAGAGCCAGGGTTTCACTGTGTTAGCCAGGATGGTCTCAATCTCCTGATCTCATGATCCACCCACCTCGGCCTCCCAAAGTGCTGGGATTACAGGCGTGAGCCACCGTGCCCGGCCTACTCTGCACTCTACCAGCAGTCGTGGCTTTGCTCCCACATGGACCTGCTGAATGAGACACAGACAAGCCCTGATCCATTCTAAGACCAGCCCTTGCTGCTCGTCAAGGCCTGGATCTCCTACTACTGTATAAGGTGGCCCCCAGAGAATGGCAGGGGTGAGATCTCTCTGTTAGAGTTCTTTGGAATGGACACAATGAGTCCTGGCCCTTCCGAGCCCCTGGAGGCCAGGCCAGGCTGCCCAGGAAGTATCAGGCAGAGATCAGATTGCAAAGATACATGGCAACACAGACACTCTGCCAGCCCACGGGAATCCAGGCCAAGAATAGACAATGCTTATACCAAGCATGCATCATCATTGCTAGGTGTCTTAGAACTAACTGCTTCAGGCGCCACATTGCTCTTAGCTGCTTCTTCCAAATCCCTCAGTAAAAGGAATCCAGGCATAACCATCAACAAAAAGAACTCAACTCCAAATCTGCTCATCTGTCTTATCCCCAAGTCCCCCTTTCCTCCAGGCCCCTAGTACTGTCACTGAGCTCAGGTAACAATTGTCCGGATCATATCTGGAGCTTCACCAGCACAAAGCTTTCTTTCCTATGTGAAGCCAGAGCAGAATGCTGCCATCTGCCAGCTGCCCCACGCTTTCGGCTGTGGGGTAGTTGCAGAGTGGTGTAGGGGAAAGAACATGAACTCTGAAGTTATAATCTCAGCTGTGCCACCTTGAACAAATTACAATCCTTAATGGCTTTGAATCTCAGTTTGCCCACTTGTAAACTGATGTCAGCAATACCTACCCTGCAAGATTGACCTGGGAATTAAATGAAACTCTGCAGGTACAGCACCTGACACACTCGGGGCTCAGTGAAGAGGAGCTATTTTTATAGACTTTCACTCACTTGGCTGAGTAATTCAGTTCCAGAAACAAAATGGACAAACAGTTTGAGAAAGAAGTGATTTAAAATGAATCCCAAGCCAGAGAGGTCCTTTTGGCACTTTATCTGAAGTGAATTGGATTCTGTTTGGATTACGGAAAAACAGACTTGTTCTCTAAGAATTTAGCAGTCAATTCAGACAGATGCCAAATCCATGAAAAACTCTCTGATTTTGTCACACGAACCCCAGAGCAGAAGTCAGACCCATGCGGATTCAGGTTTTCAGGTGACCTGAAGCAAATCGTTTCACTGGCCAGTCTAGATTTCAGTGGTTCCAAGCCCAGCTACCATTTGCATTACCTGAAGAGCTTTTCCATACTATGGTACCAAGCCCCACTCCAAACCAGTTTCATCAGGATTTCTGCAGGGTGCAGACTGAGTATCAAGAATTTTAAGAGCCCCTGGGGTGATCCTAAATGTAAGCTCCACTGGACCAGAAGTGCTCCAAGATCCCCTCCAGGTATCCCTGGTGCCTACAATCATGTATGATTCAGAGTAGACATTTAGTATATGTTTATTGAGTAAATGAATGAAGATTCTGACTCAACTTTTTGCTGTTTTCATGTTCATAATTTATGAGGTAAAAGAAAAAAGAAAAGGAGTTTAATCCCAAGAAAGAATCACAGAGCAGAACTGTCCAATAGAAATTTCTGCAATGGGCCAGGCGCAGTGGCTCAGGCCTGTAATCCCAGCACTTTGGGAGGCTAAGGCGGGTGAATCACGAGGTCAGGAGTTCAAGACCAGCCTGGCCAATATGGTAAAATCCTGTCTGTACTAAAAACTACAAAAAATTAGCTGGGCGCAGTGGCAAGCGCCTGTAATCCCAGCTACTGGGGAGGCCGAGGCGGGAGAATTGCTTGAACTCAAGCGGCAGGGGTTGCAGTGAGCCGAGATTGCACTACTGCACTCCAGCCTAGGCGACAGGGTGAGACTCCATCTCAAAAAAAAAAAAAAAAGAAAAGAAATTTCTGCAATGATGGACATGTTCTATAATCTGTACTATTCATTACAGTATCTATGAGCCATAATGGCTACTGAGTACTTGAAATATGGCTAGCGTGATTGGAGGAACTGAACTTTTAATTCTATTTAATGTTAATTAAATTCAAATTTAAATAGACACATATGACTTCTGGCTACCATACTGAACTTTTGGCTACCATTGCAGAAATTTCTTTTTTTTTTTTTTTTTTTTGAGATAGAGTCTCACCCTGTCACCTAGGCTGGAGTGCAGTGGTGCAATCTCGGCTCACTGCAACCCCTGCCGCTTGAGTTCAAGCAATTCTCCCGCCTCAGCCTCCCCAGTAGCTGGGATTACAGGCGCTTGCCACTGCGCCCAGCTAATTTTTTGTAGTTTTTAGTACAGACAGGATTTTACCATATTGGCCAGGCTGGTCTTGAACTCCTGACCTCGTGATTCACCCGCCTCAGCCTTCCAAAGTGCTGGGATTACAGGCCTGAGCCACTGCGCCTGGCCCACTGTAGAAATTTCTATTGGACAGTTCTGCTCTGTGATTCTTTCTTGGGATTAAACTCCTTTTCTTTTCTTCTTTTACCTCATAAATTATGAACATGAAAACAGCAAAAAGTTGAGTCAGAACATCTACCTTTTATAAACACATCTATACCTGTGTGCCTCCATGCCCCTCTTTTACTAACAGCACCCCATTTACCTTTAGGGCAGTCCTTCTCCCCCAACCACCTGTAGTCTTGGCTAATGAAATTGCCCCATCCTCCTCTAGCCAAGGAGTAGGCCAAGGATCCAAGCTAAGTCAGCAGACTCTTCTCTCTGGGATTTCACTCTAGCTTCTGTGTCACAAGAATAGAAAATGTGTCAGAGCAGATTAATATGAGTGTTGACGCCCTAAGACAACATGCGTTCGTTTGCAGACCATTAGTCCAGAGTGTGACGATAACAAAAGTGACACATGATGTGAGTTAGGCATCATTATCATCATCCTTGACATCATCAAAGTGACTTGTACCCAGCAGCTCAGATGCGCCTGCTCCTGTACTAGGTATGTAATTTGCCTAGCTTCTCTTATGCATCCTTTCTTCATCTGTAAAATGGAAATCATACTCATCCTAACTCTTCCACGGTTTTTGTGAAGACAGCAAAAGGAATAATTGTCATGAGGGCCGGGCGCGGTGGCTCACGCCTATAAGCCCAGCAATTTGGGAGGCCGAGGCAGGCGGATCACTTGAGGTCAGGAGTTGCAGACCAGCCTGGCCAACATGGTGAAACCCCATCTGTACTAAAAATACAAAAATTAGACAGCCATGGTGGCGGGCACCTATAATTCCAGCTACTCAGGAGACTGAGGCAGAGAATCACTTGAACCTGAGAGGCAGAGGCTGCAGTGAGCAGAGATCGAGCCACTGCACTCCAGCCTGGGTGACAGAGCGAGACTCTGTCTCAGGGGAAAAAAAAAAAAGAAAAGACAAAGAAATAATGGTCATGAAAGCTTTGAGCCAAATAAGGAGTTACCCAAGTGTCTGTTGGAGGAGTTATCCCCAAGGCATAGGTGTGGGGAGTCATGGGAGGGTTTGATGAAGGACCCAGGATCTGAGACCAATTCACAAGCTGTGCCACACCAGGTAAGTCACTTGTTCTCTCTGGGCTTTTGGCTTAGATAAGACTGGGTTATACACATCTCTTTCCAGTTTCACCATTTTCTAATCTATTTGCAAGCCCCCTTGCCTGATGCATATCCTCTTCCACTTCTATGCACACATGCCAGAAAATTCTCTAGCCTAGTCCATGCTGACCTTGTACCCAACTCATTTCTTCTTTTCCCAGCTCCCCACCTGACTGGGAAGTTGCTCTGCGTATGCACTCCCACAGCTTCCTGAATAAGCCTCTGGCAGAGCACCTTATGGAAATCATGCTTAACTATCTCCTCCACTAGCAGGCCATAAGTCCAACTAGGGAAAAGGCCACGTCCCTCTTGTTCACTACTGCTTCTCCAGTGCTCAGTACAGAGCCAAACACATAGATGTTCTATGAGTACTTACTCTTTGAATGAATACCCTACATCTATTTTATTTGTCATTTCAGAAAACACATGGTATTATCTAATGCTGCGTAACAAGTTAGTCCAAAACTTAGCAGCTTAAAACAAGAATAGTCACTTATCCTCTCTCAATTTCTGTGGGACAGAAAGTCAGACAGGGCACAGCAGGGCTGGTTGTTCTCTGCTCCACGTCTGGGACCTCAACTCTAAGACTCAAAGGCCGAGGGCTGGCAAGATCTGAAGTCTCAGTTTGCCATGATCTGGTGATTGGCTCTGCCTGTTGGCTGAGAGCCCAGCAGCAGCTGTCAGCCAGAACACCCTCATGTGGCCTCACCATGTGGCTTGGGCTTCTTCGCAACATGGTGGCTGGTTTCTTCTGAGGAACCAAGAAGAAGCTGTCTCCTTTTTATGACCTGGTCTTAAGAGTCATACAGCTTCACTTCCATCACATTCTATTCATTAGAAACCAGTCACCAAGTACATCCCACATTCAGGGGGAAAGGAATTAGATCCCATCTTTTCAAAAGAATGGTTAAGAGCTTGCAAGCCAATTTTAAAACCAGCACCACTTGGCTAACACAAGAAGCAATGTATAGAGTGAAAAACAAGTGTCTGAAGAAGTAAGACTTCTGTTCACATTCTAGCTCTGCCACTTACTAGTTGTGTGAGTTTGGGGAAATTGCCCTGAGACTTGGTTTATACAATACAGGGTGACAGTTGTTGATCCCTAGTGACTTTTCTATGCTTGGAGTCTTCTTGCCTTAGTGAGTTTAAGAAGATCCAGGCTAAACTAACTTTCTTGGTAGTCTTGCGATCCTTCCCATGACTGATAACCCTTGGTTTCTGACCCTGGAGGTAGTAAGAGGTTGCTACGGGAGCACAGGGCACCCAGAAAGTTCAGATACCAGGGACAGCTTTAGGGAACAGATATGAAACCACTGAGGCCCTGGGGACTCTCTAAGGCCTTTAACCCAGCCCTTGTGTAGTAACCTCAGCTTGTCAAGAAATGCAACAACCCCACAACTAAGGAATCTGAATCTGCCGGCTAAGGCCAAGGAATCTGCATTCTCCCAAAAGACTGTGATTCATGCTAACTACAGGTAGGGGAGACGGGGAGCGTCTTAAAGTACACACTCGGCCGTCTTTTCCTAAAGTTCTTGGCTTCAGCCTAGAGACAGTGCCTTTCCCACCATTTACAACTCTATGGCATGAGGGAGGCGGAGGATGCGTTCAGTGCCCAACGCTCTGGCCACGCACCACAGCCGGTTGTACTTTCACCTTCCTCTAGGCCAGCCGACCCTCCCCAAGCATTGCCTCCCACGCCCACGTCGCGGTCCCACCCTGGTCCGCGGGGTCCGGAGCGTCCAAAACCCGGTCTAGGCAGATGGTCTAGGGGTGAGCTCTGCGCACCCCATTCCCACCAGTGCAGGCAATCGAATAAAACAGGGTGACTTTTACCCTTTTCGTTTCCAGAGATAGTGACCCCCCCGTCTCAATCCCCAGATGTCCTCCTATAAGAACTGTGCGCGCTGGGAGGGACTCTGCGCTCACTCACTGTGACCACCTCGGCTGAGATATGGGGAAACTGAGGCCTACAGAGGGAAGGGAACTGCTGAACGTCCCAAAGCAACACAGGCACTGAATCCGGTCTAGAATCCCAGTCTTCCAGGCCAGTGCTCTCGGTCCTACCGGCTGAGGGCCCCTGCGAGGAATCCTTTTCAAGAAATTCCCGACCGCAGGAATTCCTTCTGCGCTAGGAATCTCCATGGAGTTTGCGTTCCCTTTGGCACGTTGAAAACGCCCTCCGCAGCTTCGCACCGGCTTCGCGGTGCCCTGACAGCTGGGTGAGGAGGGAGCGAAAGCCCACCGGCGTCCTTGGGGTAACTTGGGGCAGAGAGACCGCCGCGGGGGGCGGAGAACTAGGCGCGAAGGCGCTGGCCCTTTAAGGGGGGGACGGAGCGCATGCGCGGCGCGGGCCGGAGTCGAGCCCGGTGGGCGGCTGGCGGGCAGGGGACGCGGTCGGCGCCAGCGGGGCCCAGGGGCGGCGGGGCTGCAGCAGCCGCGGCCCCTGCTTCGCCCAGGAGCGATCGGCTGGTGGGCTCCTCGTTGGCGGGCTCCGCGTTGGCGGGCTGCTCCCCAGGCACCAGCGCAGCGCGCGCTCGCCCGGCTTCGTCACTCGCCTCCAGCTACATCCGCCGGCCGAGGCTGCGCGAGCCTCCGGGCTTGCGGTCCCCGCCCCGCGGTCCTTCCTCCACCCTCAGCCAGGGCAGCTGCAGCCCGAGCGAACAGCCAGGGAGCATCCTCCGCCCGCCCCGGCCGCGCCACCGCCCATGCTGCGGCCAGTCCCAGGCAGCGACCCCGCGGCCGGAGCCCGCCACTCGGTGACCTCAGCCTGGCCCCTGCGCGCCGCCCGAGCCGGTCCCGCTGAGCCGCGGGCCCCGTGCCCTGCGATGGCTCGGCTGGTGCAGCGCGGCGCCAGGTGCCAGCCGTCCTCCCGCTGAGACGCACCCGAGTGGGGACCCGCTGGGCCTCGGCGCTCGCAGCCTTCGCCTCCCCGCCGCGCCCGCTCCCTTTCTGGGGACTCCGCCGCTGTCGAGGGGACAGGGGACCCAGACAAAGCCCACTTTGTGCGGGGAGTTGGCTGCAGGCGTGGAATGTGCGCGTCGGCGCGCGCCCCCTCCCCGCTCCCCGCCCGCTGCGAGTCTTGGCTCCCGTACTGGTCGCGTCGGAGAAATCGCCCCCCAGCGCCGCTCTCCCGCCCGAGGGTCTTGGTTCGGAGCTCGCGCGGCCGGGAGTCGCCTCGGTCTTCCTTGGGGCGCGCGCAGATGTGAGCGTGTGAGAGTTGTGTAGGGGATTTTGTTCCCTCCGAAACTGAGACCCAGGGCGCCCAGTGGGCACCCGTGCCTTGACTCTGTCCTTTCTGCAGCCGCTGGTCCGAGCTGTCTGGCCTCAGTTTCCCTCCGACTTTTCTCCGCTCTGCCAGCCCTCACTGCTGCCCGTCATTGTTCTCGCAGTTAGATGGGGGTGCTTTGTGACGGCTGCCAAGTTGGGGTGTGTTCTCTTTATTCCGTTTTTCAAACAGAACAAGGCCTCCAAGGCTGACCCCAGACAACCCACCCCCTCGGACCCTAATTCACCTTATTGCACTGATTTTTTTTATCAAGTAGTATTTTATTGTACAGGAGCCACGCCCTGATTTCTTAAAGGCGCCTTGCATTCTGGCCATGTGTTATCTCTGCAGCTGGTGTGTGGGAGGCCGCTTGTGAGCCACTTGTTTTCCCGCCTCCACCACCCCCCTCGAGGATTTAGGGATGCCAGGGGGGAAGAAGGTGGTTGGGGGTGGCAGCAGCGGTGCCACTCCAACGTCCGCTGCGGCCACCGCCCCCTCTGGGGTCAGGCGTTTGGAGACCAGCGAAGGAACTTCAGCCCAGAGAGATGAGGAGCCAGAAGAGGAAGGGGAAGAGGACCTGCGAGACGGAGGGATCCCCTTCTTTGTCAACCGGGGTGGGCTACCTGTGGATGAGGCCACCTGGGAAAGGATGTGGAAACACGTGGCCAAGATCCATCCCGATGGAGAGAAGGTGGCGCAACGGATCCGTGGGGCCACAGACCTGCCCAAGGTGAGACACACGGGTCAGGGGGGTGATAGCACAGTCCGGGTTTTAGTGATCTTGGGGCTAAGAGTAAAGCCACACTCTCCTCTCACGGGGCAGGGGACCACTGGCTCGGTAAGATCTTTAAAATGCAGAGATATCATACCTGTCCAGGAGAACTTTCTCTCACTGCCATTCTAGGAGGGAGGTTCACATACCTTGTCTCCAGGAGGCCCTCCCCGCTGTCTTTTAAAATGCCCACGTTTTACAGGAGGGGATAGCAGCAGATGGAACTAACAAACACACTAGGATGGCTTGACGTCTCATTTGCTTGACGACACTTGCCAAGCCAGAGAACTGTGAGCAGACAAATGTAATGAATGACTAAGGAGATGCAGGGCTTCATATGTTGAGAAAATATTTTCGTGCATTATGTCATTGAATTCTCCCAACAGCCTTGTGACGTAAGTACAGTTTGGGTTCCCATTTTACAGATGAGAAAGCTGAAAACTCAAGTAGGAACTCAAGATCCCACAGCCAGTAAGTGGCAGAACTGAGATTCAATTTCAGGTCTTCAGGAGAAGGGCGGGGTTTGGTGGTGGAGGGAAGTGTCCAGGTCCTCTTCTCTGTTGGACACTAGATTCAAGGACATTAGAAGAGGTCTTATGGAGAAGCATAAAATGAAATAATTTTTCTGTGTTGGCTGTAACTCCTCCTCCATGACAGCTAGCCTTCAGTTGTGTCACCAACGAAAACAGAGGCTGTATCTCATTCATCTTTGTCTTCCCAAGGCCTCCTGTGTGCCTGGCACAGAACAGGAACTTGTGTGTGTGTTTGCTGAATGAAAGGGTATTTGAGAGTTTCTGTGCTGTATGCTGCTATATGGAAATACATGCCTGATATTTTAAAAAAAAAAAAAAACATGATCAAGACTGGGAGGCACTTTGCCAAATGCAGAGGCCTGAAATCTCCAAAAAAGAGCCCTTTGGACTGAGTTCAGAGGCCAGTGCTTAGCCCTGCCTGCCCAGGTCGGAAGGAAGGGGGCTAGGAAGAATGGAAGTTAGTATGAATTAGACATGAGGACAAGTGGCCCGTTTTGTTTTTACCAAGTTATTGGTACAGCCATCAGAAAGTGTCTTCTGGGAAAAAGAGAATCAAAGGTTGAAGGTTAAAATACTGCCTAATGTTTCCAGGGGAAACAAAATGTAGATTGATTTGGAATGGCCGCATAAATGTGCTCTGCACTGACTTAATATTTATTTAGCTAATCCCCTAGAGTTGGATGTTGTTTCCAGTTTTATTCCTAAAATGAATACTATGGTGAACATTCTAAAATACAAATTTTGGGGTTCATCTCTGATTATTCCCTTGGGAAAAATTCTGAAAGCGAAAATATTACATCAAAGGATATTGACATTGGTAGGGGTCACCTGCTCATCTATATGGCCCCTTCCACCTATTTGAGATGCAGTTTTCTTATCAATAAAATGAGGTTGATTGTGCAGAAGAAATGAGAGACTGTGTGTTGAAGTATTTGACAAACTGTAAAGCCCCAAACCAGTACCTGGTTATTGGATATCAGTTACCTTTTTTTTGTTTATTTTTTTGTTTTTTTTTTTGTTGTTGTTGTTGTTGTTGTTTTGAGACGGAGTCTCACTCTTTCCACTAGGCTGGAGTGCAGTGGCACGATCTTGGGTCACTGCAACCTCCATCTCCCTGGTTCAAGTGACTGTCCTGCCTCAGCCTCCTGAGTATCTGGGATTACAGGCACCCACCACCACACCTGGCTAGTTTTTGTATTTTTGGTAGAGATGGGGTTTCAACATTTTGGCCAGGCTGGTCTCAAACTCCAGACCTCAGGTAATCCACCCACCTCAGCCTCCCGAAGTGCTGGGATTACAGGCGTGAGCCACCATGCCCAGGCAGACATCCATCACCTTTACTCATGTGCTTTATCAAGCGGCAAGACTAGGTTTTGCTCAGATCATTTGTCCCGATGAGGCCAGAGTCTCACCCTGCTCCCACATGAACAAGTTGGGCAGCTCTCCAGCCATCTTGCTTATGTCTAAACCAGGCCATAAAAGAGTGTGAATGGTTCCCTGCAGAACTGTCACCACTCCTGGGAACTAAAAAAAAAAAATAGTGAGCTCACTAGTAACTGGTCTTTAATGTCATTTTGTCATCTTCAGTCCTCATGTACAGGAAAGACACGGATGAAGGAAGTCTAGGGCTGGGGGCTGTGTTGTGACGGACCCCTAGACTTCCACTGCTAGGGTAGAAGGAATTTTGTGAGAGGTTTGGAAAAATTTGAACTTCCCCCTCTTCAAACCACAGATCTTAGATATAAATCCCATGAGTCTGCATGAGGTCCCTCCTCTACCTGGCCCTGAATAGAAAGGTACCCTTAGAGTCTGGGAGTGCAGTGGAGTCCAGGAGGCCTTGGAGAGAAGCAGCGTGGGTTGGGTGCCGGGGTGCCAGGGTGCCAGTGGCAGGGTGGGCTGACCCCGCCCTTACCATCCCTAGGGGCCATGCCACTGGAGCTGGCACAGGGGCATTCCCTACAGCGGCCACACAGTGTGGGGCTCAAGAAGTGTTTTGTTGGGACTGTACAATGCTTTAAAAGGCCACTTGAGCCAAAATTTAAAATTGGGAGATTTCTCACATAAAAATTCAGATTTTTGGCATCTTTTCAGAAAATAAGAAGCCTTGGGAACACATGGGAATCTGCAGTCCCACGTGGCAGCTGTCAGCTGGGGCTGGGGAGTGAGTCCTACTCCCCCATCTTGCCACTGTCTCCACCACTCACCTACCAGGCCTGCCTGCCCCGTGTATGTTACTTGCCCGGCCCCTGCATGTGGTTGAGTCTGGGACCCCTGCAGGCTGGTGTCATAAAAGGGAGAGCACTCTGGAGTCAAAGCTACCATGTTCAAATCCTTAATCTCCCATAACTACTTATATGAGGAAGACAGGCAACCTTCTTGTGCCTCAGTTTCCTCAGCCGTGAAATGGAGCTAATAGCAATTCCCATCAAGAGGATATTAGAGGAATTAATGATGCAAAGCATGTGATGCTTCATTAAGTGCCTCCAATAGATACCCAGTAATGAAGCAGGGAGTGAGTGTTCATCGATACCCCACTAGCGCTTTGGAGAAGCAGCCTTTACAGGGATGATGCCAGTATGTTATAGGGCAACAATTTCTAGAAAGATCCCAAATCCAGCAACAGCTTAGGCTCCTTGATAAGAGTCTGTCCTTGATGTTTCAGGCTTCCACCCCCTTTAAAAGCTTAGTGGCCACTGACCCCAGACCCAGCTGCTGAAGGTTTTTTATGGTCTCTTATGGCTCAGGCAGCAGAGCTCCTGCAGAATGGGAATTTGGACATCTCCTCTAGTTACTTACTATGACTCCAGAGTGCTTTCCTTTGATTTATTTATGAGACAGAGTCTCGCTTGGTCACCTAGGATGGAATGCAGTGGCACAGTCATGGCTCACAGCAGCCTCTACCTTCTGGGCTCAAGTGATCCTCCCACCTCAGCCTCCAGAGTAGCTGGGGCTACCCGTGTGCCCTACCATGCCTGGCTAATTTTTTTATTTTTTGGTTGAGATGGGGTCTGTCTATATTGCCCAGGCTGGTCTCAAACTCCTGGACTCAAGCCATCCTCCCGCCTCAGCCTCCCAAAGCGCTGGGATTACAGGCAGGAGCTACTACACCCAGCCTGGACGTCTTCTTTAAAAGGGTAACGTTGCCGGGATCAGCATGTGCGGGGCACACTGATAATGATGATAGTGAACATGAATTAAGTCTGTGCTGTGTGCCAGACCCTGCTCTAAGGCCTCGACCTGCAGCATCTCATTCGCACTATAAGGCTGATTTTGTGTTGGTGCCCTCTTTACAAATGAAGTGTCTGAGGCACAGGGGAGGTCAGGAGCTTCACTAAAGTCACGACTAGGCCGGGTGCGGTGTAATCCCAGCACTTTGGGAGGTCGAGGCAGGTGGATCACTTGAGGTCAGGAGTTCGAGACCAGTCTGGCCAATGTGGTGAAACCCCATCTCTACTAAAAATACAAAAATTAGCTGGATGTGGTGGTGCATGCCTGTGATCCTAGCTACTCTGGAGGCTAAGGCAGGAGAATCACTTGAACCCGGGAGATGAGGGTTTCAGTGAGCCGAAGTTGCGCCACTGCACTCCAGCCTGGGCGACGGTGAAACTCTGTCTCAATAAATAAATAAATAAATAAATAAAGTCACGACTGTAAATGGCAGAGCTGAATATCCATAGTGATGATCTAGTTGGAGACTCAGCCATATTGCCCTCTAGGCCACACTTTTTGGGCACACACATCCAGTCACAAGCTCTTCCCACCTCCCCCAGGCCTCATTGTGCTAGACTGAAATAGACCCCTCCAGTGAGAATGTGTCAGTAGAACTCAGAACTAGGGGTTCCTGGAGCCGGGGGAATCCTTGGCCTTGGCTGTGGAGGAGGAGTGCTCCCTGGGGAGATCTGGTGGCTATACCACTCCCCCTTACCGTGCCCCACTTAAACCCACCACTCAACAGTGAGGAAGTATTTCCCGACTCCTGTTTCGGAGGTGGTGGTGAGGGGCAAGACCTAAAATGGGCCTGGTCATTTGCATATACAGAATCTTTCTTATTTGTGTTTGAGTGAACGAGTCTATGTGGGTAATGAACATTCAGACAAAAAGGTGCAGGTGCTGTCTGCAGGGGGGTGACATGAGTCAAGGAGCTAGCCTCGGTGATGGTGGCCTTAAGGTCCTGCCTCTGAATCCCCAAGTATTTTCTTGACTCTTCCTTCTCCCAGAGCAGCCAGCTCCTGGGTCCTTTGTCTGAACAGCAGGTGCCAGTGCTTTCATGGGTACTGCCTGGTCCCGGCCCAGGCCTGGCTCTGGGTGAATGATCCAGTCCTGGGACTGCAGCTCCCTGTTTGCAGCTTCTTGTGGGAGGGTGTACTACAATCTTTATCCCAAGCTCCTCAAGGTCACTGGATCCCCACTTGTGCGTGGGGATGATCTGCCTGCTTCCCTGCCTGGCAGGGGTTGCCACCTGCAGAGATCAGGTGACTGGGTGGATGTGCCATGCTATTTAGAGTAAATTGCTAAGTAATTCCTCTAATTCCTTTTCCACCTCCCCACCCCTGTATCCTTGACATGAGGAGGCCAGGCCAGGCCCTGGGGCCCATTTGGCACAGAGTGGCCAGACAGGAAGAGGGGGGAGCCCCCCACCCCGGGTTTTACCTTGCTGGTGACTGTAATTGGTGGGCCAATTTGGGGAGGGGGAGCAATGTGAAAGGGAAGTGGCTCCCTCCAGACAGGTGTCAGCGGCTCAGGAGCCAGGGCAGCCAGTGCGGTTGCTAGGGACTCCCCAGACAGGAAGGAGGAGACCCACGGGAGGGAGGGCGAGGAAGTGCAGGCGATGCTGTGGCCCTGGACCAGGGCCCCTTCCCTCCTGCAACTCCACCCCTTAGAGTGAGGAGGTGTCTGTCAGACACTGTCCCGTGTGCCTGTGCCATCAGCAACACCCCAGACATGAGTGTGCAGTGACAACTGGAGTGTCACTTCCCTCCTTGTCAGAGCCCCAGCCACTGCGGTCACATTATTTAAAAAGCTGGGCTGACATCTCCACCACTCGAGAGCCTCCCGAAGAAAGGAGGAAAAGAGCTTCGTCCTTCCCTCCCTACCCAGCCCTACCCCCTTCCCTTCACACGTGCCCCTGAGCACAGACTGTGACTCTCAGCAGCCTTGTCGGGTGGGTGGGTGGACTCAGTGTGGCCTTGGAGGGCGAGGTGGAGGCTTAGGGGCAGGGGGTGGGACCTCTCTATGTGGGGAGCCTTATAGCTACTGTGCTGGTGGCCAAGGGGGTGGCCTGAGGGGTGGGCCTTGTCCCTGGAAATCTGGTTCTTCTACCCAAGGAAGTCTGTTCTGAAACCTCGGAGGACCCTAGCTGATGTATCTCTTGGCCTCCTCGGCCTCACTGACTTGTTGCAGCCAAACTGCCGGATCCAGGCTCCCCTGGCTGGAGAGGGGCCCATACTGGCATAATGGTCTCTTTTCTGGAGGCTGGAGGCTGAGGGACGCCTGGGGGTCAGCTGTTCCTGATCTTACCCCCAGCAGCCTCCAGGCTCCCAGGCATCGGGAAGCACTGCCTGTTCTCTCCTCCGCCATTTCTGGGCTGGGTGCTGGAAAGTGCGTTCTGGGGAGGAAGACTGTCTGGGTACCTGGAAACCTGTACTGATTAGGTGTGGAGCTGGCAGGAAAGAGAAGACTTGGAGGAGGACCCAGGCCCTCTTTGCATGCCCCAGCCACAGAGCTACAGCAAGAACTGTTCCAAAATATGTCCTTCTGGCCTGCTATCACTGACTGACTCCCTGACAGTTCAAGCTGGTGCTCTGGAAGGCATGGCGAATATGCCCATGATACTGGGTGGGTCCCCTACCAATGATGTTCACCCCCCTCAGGACCACTCCCGAAGCCTAGGGCACCACCTGAGAAGATGGGACCCCGGATATACCAGCTTTGATCCGGCACTTGAACCAGAGCAAACTTCAAACCTAAAGTAACCCCAATATTATATTCTTAAGTCTTGAAACTAATATTTAAAATTTAAAATAGTTGGTGAATTAACCCATGTTTTTCTGAAGTTATTAAAGAAGCATAAAATTGGAACATCAACATACACTCTGAATGAGGAATGCTGTTAAGTCCCAGGAGGGAAGGAATGTCTGGGCTGGGGCCCTGGCAAGAGTCTTCGAATGAGGGGGTGCCAAGAAAGGAAGCTCAAGTGGGAGGGAGGGGAGGCTGTGCCTCCCCAGGGTGGGGCGCCTCTGGGGCCAGTCCTAGGTGTTTGGTGGACTGGAAGCTCCAGGGTGCCTCTTCTCGTGACCAGAGCTCTTTCTCTGTCCCCAGATCCCCATACCGAGTGTGCCTACGTTCCAGCCGTCTACACCTGTCCCTGAGCGCCTGGAAGCTGTGCAGCGCTACATCAGGGAGCTGCAGTATCCTCTCTGGTCAAGGGTCATGGCCACCTTCTGGCCGGTGTGGTAGGCCTTGTTTCCGGGCAGAGCTGGAGAGGTATCAGCAGAGCCGCCTCATTCCACAACGCCAGGGCCGCCATTCACGTGACATCTCTGTGCGCCCTGGTGCTGTGGGACGCGGCGCGTGTTCCTCCTGGGTGTCGGAGGAATTTTGTCTGATGAGTGCAGGGCCCACTCCGCACTCTCTGCCACCCCCCTCCCACTCCTGCCGTGTGATGGGGTAAAGAGAGGAAAATGGGTCCTGAGTGACTTGCTGGTCGGGTGGCCAAGTCTAGATAGATCTCCTGCTCTGTTGTCCACCCAGCCCTAGCAGAGGAGGAGAGAGGGAGCTGCCTTGGGGCTTTTAAAAGTCTGGTTTTGAATAAAGGGAAAAATGGCAGAGAAAAAGGATTTTCTGCTCCAGGAGGTAACTTCGGGATCCTAGAATTTTCTCCTGGTTCTTCTCCTTTTTCTTCCCTGGCAGTAGGATGGTTGGCCAGCAGAGGAAGAGCTGGGCTCCCCTGGGTCCAGATTCCTCTGTGTCCCTGCTCTGGGCCCTCTAGCCCCTGCACCCTGCCCCAGAGCTCTGTGTCCTGGGTCCTCTCTCCCAGGCTTCTGGCTGCAGAGGTCAGAGATGGGAGAGCTAGGCATGGGTCCTGGATCGGGGGAAGCCAGGCTGATGACTGCAAATCAGGTCCAGCTCCTCATTCTGCCAGTGGGGAAACCAGTCCAGTGAGGCAGGTGGCTGGCTCAGGAGCAACTAAAGGCTGAGTTGGACCCCCTACCCTAGCCTCCTCTCAGTTCCTGTGGCTTCTCAGCTGGTTGGAAGATGAAGTGCTGTAGGGCGCTGTTCCCAGCCACAGCCTCTTTCTGGCCCTCGCCAAACTGGCCGCCTGCTCCATGTCTCTTGTCCTAAGAAGAGAAGCCAGGGGAGAACAAGGGAGAATGCCAAGGAGGGGGAGGGAGAGGGAAAGAGAAGGGGGCGTGAGGCGGGGAGAAGCATTCATGCTGTGCCCCCATCTCCCCTCCAGGAGACTTGGCTCTTGAGCTTGGGGATAGGCAGGGCGAGAGGGTCAACCTCCTTCAGGCCAAGCTAGGAAGCCCTTAACCCGTGCCCACAGGTACAATCACACAGGGACACAGTTCTTTGAAATTAAGAAGAGCAGACCTCTGACAGGGTAAGTATGGGGAGGCCAGTCCTCTGCCCCAGGGCTGGCTTGGAGCCTCTTGAAAGCCCTGTAGTGCACCTTGGAGTGGAAGTTTATGGGGCAGTCAGGGACTCTTCCGAAGGAAGCCAGCCTTTGGGGGCAGGTGCCACCCTGGGGCCTTATGGATGTCATAAAGAGGAAAATCCAGCTGAGATGAACAGCCAGGGCTGCCTCGATGAAAAGGAAATCCCGGGTCCATGCTGAGCTAGAGGGTGGGAGAGAGCCCGCCCCCAGCTCTTGCCTTGGCCAGGAGAGAGGGTGGTCCTAGGTGGATTGTAGGTGAGCCTCAGATCTCTTGTTTTTTAGTGAGAGGTGGACCTTGCAGGAGAGAGCCCTCCCCCTTCTCTGTTCTGTGGCTGCTGCACTCCCCATTGCTGGTCCCCATTGCTGGTCGCCATTGCAGGGTACTTGCATGGTCACCCCATTTGCCTTACTCCATGGACTCTTTTCTGAGCATTGAGTAGAAGGCCCAGAGTCTGAGAACAGGGAGCTCCCTGGACAGAATGTTGGACCTCTCACTTCCCATCCCGCCACCCCGTGTGTAGCCCCCCTGCCTGGACTCACTTCCCCTGGAAAGTTTCTGCCCATGAAGCCCCGAGGGCAGAGGAGAGTGAAGAGTGAATGCCACAGCTGGGTCTAGGGTCTCAGCCCAAAGATGCCCACAGGCTTGAGACCCCTGGGCTTTAAAAATTCATGTGAATTGGCCAGGCATGGTGGCTCACACCTGTAATCCCAGCACTGTGGGAGGCCGAGGTGGGCAGATCATGAGGTCAGGAGTTTGAGACCAACCTGGCCAACATGGTGAAACCCCATCTCTACTAAAAATACAAAAAATTAGCTGGGCGTGGTGGTGGGCGCCTGTAATCCCAGCTACTGGGGAGGCTGAGGCAGGAGAATCGTTTGAACCTCAGAGGTGGAGGTTGCAGTGAGCCGAGATCACGCCACTGTACTCCAGCCTGGGTGACAGGGCGAGACTGTCTCAAAAAAAAAAAAAAAAGGGAAAAAAAATTTAATATGAATTTTACATCTTGCCCCACACATAATCTATGTTTGCTTCTTTGTGAAAATGCATTTAAATGGCTTATTAGCAAAATTACTTAATTACACCCTCTCCAAGGCCCTGGGTGGAGTCCACCCTCCCTATCCCCAAAGCTTTGCTCTTGTTGGCCTGTGGCTGCTGTGTGCTGGGGAACCACTCCAGCCTTACTTGGCATGGAGGAGTCTGGGTGCCCTCTTGGGCAAAGCCAGTGACCAGGCTGAATCCCCAGGCTGGGGACAGAGGGAGGAACCAGGCCTCAGGGAAAGGCTGTCTTAAAATGGCCTGAATTCCAAGTTCAGGAGCAGATCTGTAGTCAGCAGGCAACTATCTGCCTAAGATCCCACATCCAGGCTCAGGCGGCTGCGGGGAGGCAGTTGCAGTCAATTAACAAGCTCCTGGGAGAAGCCATGGTTGGGTCAGGGGTGTCCACCGTGCTTCAGAAGGGAAGAGATCGATGCTGACATCCCTCCTCCCGCCCACTGCCTTGCAGAAGGCCCCAGCCTGGTGGCTGGAGAGAAGTTGCCCCCAGCTTCTGCTGCCCTCCCCCAGAGCTCTTTGGAGCAAGAGCCAGGCGTGGGAGGTGGAAGTGAAAGGAGGGAAGAGCAGGGAGAGTGGGCCTCCTTCCTATCAGCAGTGGCTGCCTCTTTCCCATCCCCTCAGGCTCCAGACGTCCGTCAGGAGTGTGGAGGGAGGTGCCGGGCCTGAGCTGAGAGCAGCTTAGGGGGCAGCCTCTGTCCTTCTAGCATTTCTAGTCCACCCTGCCCCCTCCTTCTCACATTCCCCTGGAAGGGGCTGGAGGCGCTGTCCTTACTGACCTGCCTCCCTTTCCCACAGGCTGATGGACCTGGCCAAGGAAATGACCAAAGAGGCCCTGCCAATCAAATGCCTGGAAGCCGTGATCCTGGGAATGTATCCTTCCTCGCCTGGAGGGGAGGGGTCCGGGCTTCTCTGGGCCTCAGCTTCCTGCTCTGAAAGTGAGGGTGGGGGAGGCTGAATGGGCTCCAGGGTTCTCCCATATGCGGTCATCTGCTTGGCCCCAAGATGGAGAAGCCCCCCACTAAAGTGGAAGAGCCCCCCACAAAATTGAGGCCCGAGGTCCCAGTACCCCACCTCTCAGTTGCTACCTTCCCAGGCTTACTGGGCAGCTCTTTTTTGAGTCACATGGACACAGGGACCCTGTTTTCTGAACCCCAAATCAGGGCACAGTGTCTCACAAAGGCAGTTGGACCATTTCCAAGAACTAGACAGTCTGGGATGCACAGTTGGAATGCCCAGATGTTGGCATTTCCAGAACATGTTGATTTCTGGATGAGATATTAAAGCAAAACTGCCTTAAAAAAAAAAACCACAAACAAGGTTTTCCAGTCACACCCCTGCCTCCAACCCAAAGGGCAGAAGTGGGGCCTGTAGCTGAGTCACCAGGGTAGCCCTGGAGACAGACCAGCCACCAGCAGAGGCTGCCCTCCCCAGCCCCACAGTCAACAGCAGGAGAGGAGGAAGTGTTTATGGCTGGTTCTCCATCCTAACTGGTCAGTGCCTGAGCCCTACCTTTTCTTCTCAGTCATTTTATTATTAAAAATGTCATAAATACACGTGAAATCTAGAACAACATCATGAACTCCCGTGCACCCATTACTCAGCTTCACCAACTCAAAGCCAATTCTGTTTCATCTCTTCCACCCTGCCCATATTCTTTACCAGCTTTTAAACATTTTGCCTGCGCCCCTGGGGGAGGCAACCCACTGGGCTCAGTGCTGCAGAGGAGCACAGGTTAGGTGGGAGCCAAGAGGGTGATGGGGAGGGGGCCTGATGGAACAGGAGTCCCTTCTGAGTCCTGGGAGGACTGTGATCCAGGGGTCCATCCCCACCCCCCACACAGACATGCCTGCCTGAAGTTCACACAAAGAGGCTGCGGGTGCCCTTCTCTTCCCGCAGAGGTCTCGGAGGGAACTCTACTATGGCAGGCATTTACTAACAGCGCAGGCCCATTTCTGGAGCCCGACATACCTGCCCTGTTTATAGGGTTCTTTGCTGGGATAAGCCTGAGGCCACCCGAGAAATTCAGGCTGCAGGTAGTGCCTCCTTCATGTCTCCACGTTCACTTCTCCCTCAGGGGCCACACACCAAAATGGAGGCTCCCACCCTCATAGGAGAGAGACTGGTCCCCTTCCCCAGGAGGACACACAGAAGTCACTCCAGGCAGGGTCCTATGGTCTCGAAGCTTTTCAGGGGTCACCTGGTGGCTTGTGGGCAGGAAGAAGATGGGAACAGCCCCCATCTGGGTGAAGGGCTCCTTCTCAGTGTCCCCACAGCTCCCTCAGGCACAGCGCACGCCGTGGTTCTCACGTCTTGTCCTCGCCGCACTCTGAGCCTCTGCAGGGCCGGGCTGTGCATTTCTCATCGCTGTATCCTTGGTCACTTACAAGGAGTCAGGCTCAGTAAGCATTGGTGGAATGAGGGTAGCACTGGAGGGACCGTGGCATAATGTCTCAACACAGACTTTGGGGTCAGGTTGACCTGGACTTGAATCGCGGCTGGGCTGCTGACTCACTGTGTGACCCCCAAGGAAGTTCCTTAACATCTCTGAGCCTGAGAGTCCTTCTCTGCAAAGGGGGATAGTGGCAGTGTGTAGAGTTGTTAGGACAATGGGCCGAGCCGGTGCCGTGAGACACAGCACAGTGCTGGACATGGTGTCTGCTGCACACTTCTATCCATTCATCTCCTTCTACCCATTTGTTCAAGAACTTTCACTGGGTAACTGTTGTGTGCCCGGCTTGATGCTGGGCCCTGAAGAACATGACAGACAAGGGCCCTGTGCTCGGGAGGTTTGCATTCTAGTGGAGGAGACAAAATAAGCAAGTAAGGAAAAAGAAGCAGTAAACACTGGTCATGGTGAGAGTGCCGTGGAGGAGGTGGACGGTGGCGCAGGCTCAGCTTCAGTCCTGAGCAGGAGCCAGCTTTGGCAGGCAGGGGAAAGGCCAGTGTGAGAAACTCAGGAGGGAGGCCCCGGGGGCTGGAGAGGCGAGCAGGTGGGGCAGAGGCGCAGGAAGCGGGAGTGGGCCTGGGGCTGGCGGGGGGCACGTCCCAGGCCTCAGGAGTGCACGTGATTGTATTTGAAGGGCCACAGGCAGGGGTGCATGTGGATACGGGGAGAGGACAGGGTAAGAGAAGAGTGAACAGAACTGCCTGCATCTGCGAGGAAATCCATGTGTGAAGGAGAAACAAAACCCAGAGGCCGTGTCTGCGGCTTGTGTGTGTGCCGAGGTGCGGGATGGAGGATGAAGGAGTGAAGCAGAGGAGGCAAGGCCTCTCTCCCGTCCTTGGGCCACTGGGCTCTGGAAAGCCCTGCAGTGTGGCACCAGCCCTGCTTGACTTTAGAGCGGTGGCCACAAATCCCTGGAAGCCCCGTGCCTATTCGAGGTTCCCTTTATTGAGCTCCTGCTGGATACCAGGCTCAATGCTAGATGGCGGGAATACCAGGAGACGCCAGGCGTATGGAGATGAGCAGGACTAGTGTCTGCACCTCAAGGCTGGCGGTGCGTGGACCCCGTGGCTCCCAGTCCCAGTCCCTCCCGGCGTGCTGGCCCCGTGCTTCTCCCGGCTCTTTCCTTAGCGGGGCACTGTCCAGTTACCTCACCAACAGCATGCCCACCCTGGAGCGCTTCCCCATCAGCTTCAAGACCTACTTCTCAGGGAACTACTTCCGCCACATCGTGCTGGGGGTGAACTTCGCGGGCCGCTACGGTGCGCTGGGCATGAGCCGGCGCGAGGACCTGATGTACAAGCCGCCCGCCTTCCGCACGCTCAGCGAGCTCGTGCTGGACTTCGAGGCCGCCTACGGCCGCTGCTGGCACGTGCTGAAGAAGGTGAAGCTGGGCCAGAGCGTGTCACACGACCCGCACAGCGTGGAGCAGATCGAGTGGAAGCACTCGGTGCTGGACGTGGAGCGCCTGGGCCGCGATGACTTCCGCAAGGAGCTGGAGCGCCACGCCCGCGACATGCGGCTCAAGGTCTGCCCGCCTTCCACGCCCTCGCCCCCTCCCCCGCCCCAGCAGAGGCGATGTGAGGATTGAGAGGACTGGGGAGCTTCTCAGAGGACTGGGGTGCTGGGGCCTTGCTTAGTGGTCGATATTGTTCAGGTGGTCCCCTGGGGTGGGCAGACCAGGACGGCTGCGGAGGGAGGAGGTGGGTGGGCTGGGTTTGGATGGTGGTAGGTGTTGGGCACATGGAGAAGGGGGCTTTGCAGTCAAGGTCATTGGTGGGGAATCACGGCCTGTCTGGAGGGTGTGGTCGGGTGCTGTGATGGGCAGCCTCCCCACTCCTCGTGTAATGCATCCTGACTATGCCCCCCAACCCTAGCAACCATTAAAGGACTAGGGGGTGGTCAGAAGAAAGGGAAGTCAGACCATGTGGAAGACAATAAGGGCAGTGTTCCTTCTTCCTCTTCCCACCCACACTTGAGCAGGAGGTGATAGGGAGTTGGGCTGGGGGCTGTTGTACCCAAAACAGCTGGGCTGAGCTGTTGAGCCCTAGAGCTTTTCAGCAGACAGAATTCTGACCTCTGCCTGGGTTCTCCTGGGGCTGCCAGGGCCCCCTGCTGGGTATCCCCATAGCTCAGTCACTGCTGCACTGTGACTGCCCCTCCAGGCAGCCTGGAGGCTCCACCTCAACCACCGAGCTCTGCACTCCCAAGTGCACTGCTTCTCTTGACAGCCCTGGGAGGCCAGCGGGCAGTAGGTGGTAGCTCCATTTTCAAGGTTGGAAGCCCAGAGTCTTGCTCACAGGCAGTGAGAGGCAGATCGGACTGGAGCTCAGCCTCCTGATGGGGTGATGGGGAACCCAGGTGTGTTGCAGGTGCCTGCAGGTGTCCTGGCAGGTAGCTAAGAGCTACCGCTGCCCTAGCCATTGCCAGCTCTAGGCCAAGATCTCCTGGGGTGACAGTGCCTTCCCCTAGGGCAGAGGCAGGCCGCAGCCAACACTGTGTTAGAGGGGCTGCTCTCTTCTGCCTGAGCTGCCGCTGCCCACCTAGCTCTGGGTCCCCCAGCACCCTGGCTCTTGCTGCTCAGTTTGCTATTGTGTCTTCAGTCATCAGATTGGATCTAGGGTGAGAGCCAATAGTTCCCTAGTGTTTAGAGCTGCGATGGATTCCCAGCCTATTCAGTGCTAAACACTCCCCTGTTACTTGCCCCTCTCCAGCGCTCCCGTGTTTTGAAAACTCAAGTCAAGCCAACGGTGCCACATAAAGGATGACTCTTTTGTTTTTCTCATTTTTTTCTTAAGCAGAGCTAAAGCTACCAGTCTGACTTCTCAATGGCTGGAGATAACCAGCATCACCCTTGGGGTGAGTGGGATCTCAGCCCCAAGTTCAGCATGGGCTGCTCCCACAACTGGCACGTTTACCTGGCCTTTGTTGGGGACTTTCTGCAATATTATGGTATCTCAGTGATTTCCCCCACTTCCACTCTGCCTTCAAAAGCCCACAGGGATTGGACAGCCCCATGGAGGAACTCCTGCCCTGGCAGCTTTAGTGCCTGGGAAATAGGTTGGGAAAGATCCAGACAGGGAAGAGCCATGCTTGAGGTTCCCCGGGCCTTCCCCAGGGCAGCCTTCAGGGACCTGTGGCTCCTGGAAGGGGAGGCTGGGCTCCAGGGCAGCCCTGGAGTGATGCTGTTGCTTCCTCCTCTGCACCTAGATTGGCAAAGGGACGGGCCCTCCTTCTCCCACCAAGGACCGGAAAAAGGATGTTTCTTCCCCACAGCGGGCCCAGTCCAGCCCCCACCGCAGGAACAGCCGCAGTGAAAGACGGTGAGAGAGGGATCACGCCTGGCTGGGTCCAAAGAGGGTTTTTTCCTTTCCTCTCATCGTATGGGTCCCTCTTTTTTTTATCTCTCTCCCACCCTTCTCTCTTTTTTGCTCCCACCCAAGGGAGGTGACTTGGGATGGTGGGTTTAGAGGTTTGTGTATTGACATTTCCCACAGCAAGGCAGTTCTACTTCCCCAGAGAAACCAAACTCTGCTAGCCCACTAGTCTGAGCATGGGTTATGTGAGAGAAAAGGTGGAAAGGATGGGGTCCCTGCAAGGCAGTGAGCCTCCCAGGAATGTCATGGGGGAGAGCCTGAATATTAGATGGCTTTGAACATAACTTTGCCCCCCACCCAAGAGTCTGGTTTTTGTCTGTATCTAGGTAGCAAGAACAAGCCATTGAAATACCAGCTCTTCTCTGATTTCAGCTCCTACACATCACTCTGACTCTTGCTTTAAATATAATTGTCATTCAGGAGCCACCTCTCTGGTATGAATTCAGGGGTGGGGTACTAAGCAGGCCTCTGGCACCAAAATATCCATCATCTGTGACTTTTATCTAAGAGGCTTTTGTAGATGACAGATTCTCCTCAGAGATTTATACTTTAAGCTGTTACCTACCAACTGCAGCCAGATTAGCCAGCCTCCAGCAGAGAGAAAGCCTGTGAGAGCGAGCCGGGGCCACATTCAGACAGCACAGGTGGGCCAGGGTGTCCAAAACCACACTTCCATACGCACTGTGCTGTGCGTTGGAGGGCCACTTGGAGAATGTGGTGGGGAAGCCACCAGGCAGCCGCTGCTGGCTCCCCAACTCCATCTCCCTAACAGACCAGACCACTCACTCTCCTCCCGCTCTGCTCTCTCCCTCCCACAGGCCCTCGGGTGACAAGAAGCCTTCCGAGCCCAAAGCCATGCCAGACCTCAATGGGTACCAGATCCGGGTCTGAGGCGGATGCCAGCACCCCAGGGCCCACCCACTCCTGGGGGCCAGGATCCACCTGCTGGAACCAGCCTCATGCATGGGGAAGGCAGGGCTGGTGACAAGGCAGGGCAAGAGTCTGCAGGAAGAGTGTGTTCCAGTTCAGCCCCTCAAGCTGCTCTCGCTCTCACTGAGCCAAGCCCCCTAACTTTGGGCCTAGAGGCCATTAGTATTTTATTTGGAGTTTTTAAACTCTACAACTGAAGTTTAAGGTATTTGGGGAAAACTTAGTCCAAATGGATCTGCTGATGGTGGGAAGGCCAGTGCTTAACAGATCCATGTGCCATGGGGCCAGGTGAGGGAAACTGCTGGTTCTGCTGGTGCCTCTGCCGCTGGCTTCTCTCTGGGAGTTGGGTGCATCCTATCAGTGGGAAATTTCCCAGCCTTACCAGGCCTGTGGTGGGGGGTGGGGGTGGGGTGGAGATGTTTCTCCAGTTCTGCCTGCCCTGGCAGAATCTTGACCCAGGGAAAGGGAAGCAGGGTAGGAGTCCTTCTGAGAAAGGTCTGTGTAGCCCATTAACCAGGAGCTTGGCACAGGCCACATCTGCCCCAAGAGCATGAGCTCGTGGCCCAGGAGAGCCTTCAGGCCCTTGAGGTCCCCATGGGCAGGGCTGTGTGGGCAGAGGAGGGGTGATAGGAGAGCCCAGGGAAGGACCTCTGGGCAAAAAGTTCCCAGGCCCTAACTGCATCTACTTGCTCAGTCCCAGCTCTGCCTGTTGCTCTAGCCCACAGGCTCCCTGCGGAGGAGGGGAGGTGGAGGACCCAGAATGGCACTGAGGCCAGCATGGCTGTAGGAGTTGAGCAAACCCTGGGGGCCAGTCCAGGAGCCGTGGCTGGACATGGGGTGATGGGGCGGGATGCTTGGGCCTGGGTCTCTCCTCCAGCAGTGCCAGGAGCCCTTGCTGGGGAAATCAAGACCAGACTAGGATGCTTGTGCCCCAGGCCTGCCTTCCATTCTTTAACAGCCCATCTTGGCTTGGGGTTGCAATGATGGCTGGGCCAGTCACTTGTGGCAGGGCATCAGGGCCCTAGCAGGGAGGAACCTAGGCACCTGGGGTTGTCCCCAGCCTGCCCGTCAGCATGAGATACCCGGCGGGAAAGTGAGAGGATGTGGAGAGGTTGGCAGAGCCGGGGGTAGGTTCTGGAGGCTCAAGCAACAAGGAGGTGCAGGGAAAGGGTGCAGTGCAGCCACTGAGGAGGGACAGCTAGGACCGGGGGGATGCAAGTGAGAAAGGGATGTGGGGGAGAGTTTAGGATCAGGCTGGTTGAGGAGTAATGGGTTGCCTACAGCAAAGACTAGATGGCTGTTTGTCAGGAAGCGGTAGAAAGGTAGAAAGGATTCGGATTATGGAAAGGTAAATGGATGAGATGACCATTAAGGTTTTGTTTTACTGAGAGGCTGTAAGTCTGCCGGGGCAGCTGTCAGTAAGGCTGCAGAAGGGCTGGGGGCTACATAAGGAAGATCAGAACTAGGGTTGTAAACTCAAATGATGAGCAAACAGTGAGAAGGAGGCCTGAAGGGCTGTGTGGGGACTGTGGCTACCTGAAGAGGGCACACCCTGTTAAAGGGGCCGCAGCTGCTCAGCTGTTCTTACAGTGCCAGCCCTGTGTTGCCAGATTGTCTGCTTTGTCAGAGGCCAGAATTCTGACTTTTTATGTGAAATAGGATTTTTAAATGCTGGTGATCACTTCAAAAAACTTAAAAACCCAATACTGGCAAAAGAGGATGCCAGTTTGCAATCTCTGAAGTAGAGAGAGCTCATGCTGGGGAGAAGTCCACCAAGATGCTTTGAGGTGGGCTGTAGGAAAGTCCTGTTTCTCAGAGCTGGGCTGGGCTAGGGTAGGATCCTTGCAGCTGAGGAGGAGGAAAAGCCACTGAGTCCCCTCCCAGAGCAGGACAAACCAGAGGCCCTTTGCAGTTGCTGGGTCACCAGCATGGGTGGCGTGGAGTACAGACTGTAGCTCTTGGCCTGCCAGGGAGACGGATGGTGCCTTCGAAGCAAAGAAAGAGGAAGGGAAAGCAGAGCTAGGGATGCCTTTGCTGATGAGAGTGCCTGTCAGGGAAGGCGCCACAGGCTGGCAGCTCTTCAAACCAGCAGCGCTTGACCCAGAGCCAGATCCAGCATGGCCCGGCCAGAGGCACCCTGGGAGGCCAGCTGGTCAGTCCCTTGCCTCCCCAAGTTCCTCCTGGGGTCAGTGAGCCCTGGGAGGATGCCTAACCTAACTCCAGCCAGACTAATAGGGGCATGGTGACCCCTGACTCACCATCCCATCCCAGCTTTCAGGGAGTGGGGGTAGTGTGGTCCCCATGTTCCTACTATGCCTAAGAGATGGCTCACCTTGGGAGGTGCCAGGCTGAAACTAGATCCTTTCTGGGTCTGGATGCTGCCGCTCATGAGCAGGGGCGTGGCCTCAGCCGCCTCTGGGAGCTTCCTGGGAATGACAGGATTTGAGGGGAGTAGATATGAGAGGGAGCCGCTCCTGGTTCTGGAGACAGGAGGTTCTAACTTGCAGGATCCTTTCCCAGAGCCCTCCATGGAGAAAACAGCAAAATGAAGCCCTTACCTGCTTGCTGTCTGCAAGGGAGGGAGCCGAGCCCCAGCTGATAATCCCCCAGCACTCACCCTTCCTGAGCTGAGACTTCAGGGCTGTGGAGACCAGCACAGGACATAGTGGTGCTTTTTAAATTTATTTTTAACTGTTTCTCATATGTAGCAACCCCTCCTCCCCTCCTGGGCGTGTTTACACAGGCTCTGCTCTGGGGGCTGGCCTGGCTGTGAGGTTTCTGGGGAGGCAGAGAGGCAGGGACTTTGGGGCCTTAGTCACCATCCATGGTATCACCTCATCTCACTTCCTGTGAGGGGCAGGGCCTGGCTGATGTGACCCCAGCTCCCCCCAGTTCAGGACTGTCTTCCAGCTCCTTTGCCCCTGGAGGTGGGGGCTGCTGGCTGAGGAGGGGTCAAGGTGAGTTCCAAGAAAGCTACCTGTGGAAAATAGACCAGGGTTGGGGGGGTGATTGCAAAGTCTCCCCAAAGCCTGGCTCCTCATGCTCAGTGCCAGGGGCAGAACACTGGGGAGCCAGGTATAGACAGCCTTCCTGTCATAACTGCCAGTCCTTTTCCTCCAAGGCCTCTGCACATTCTCATGTTCCCCTCACCCATCATGCCAGCCACCCCATCCCTCTTCTGGCAGGGCCAAGTTGGGGACAGCGGCAGCCCTCTGGCCTTGGGATGCAATGATAAAGCAAGCCTAGGGCCAGGGTTTGGGGAGCGGAGAGAGCCGAGAAGTTGACCACGTGTGATTTCCAGCCCTTTCCGCTGAGACTTGACTTCTCAGGTCAAGGAGTCAGTCTCGTTCTGGCTGGTGGAGTGCCCAGAGGCCTGTGAATGTGTGCGCCTGCTTTTCCGGCCTGGAATGTTTTCTGGCTCAGCTGCAGCAACATCTGCAGGCCCAGTGTCTGCCCTGTGTCCCTGGGCTCGCTCCAAGTGCAGGGACATACATGCAGGGCCCAACATGATGATGGTGTGAAGGGCAGGAAACAGTCCTCTGAAGGAGTGGTAGGTGGGCAGTCTGCCCCCGCCAGGTACCATCGCCTCCTGCCAGCTTCCCTAGACCAGGCAGGGCTGCCATGGTGCTAGCTGCAAGTCCATCAGTATTGACCGTCTCGCTCCACCTTGGTCCTCCGGAGTCCCAAGTTTCCCTTTTTCATGAAATCTGACAAGAGAGAAGAAACATGGGTGTGCTTGGCCCACAGGGCCTGGTGGTGATGGACCTCCCTGCTCCCTCAAGCTCTGGATGGCTGCAGTGTTGTACTAGACTTTGTTCAGGCTGTTCTTATCTCAGTATTGCCCCTACCTTTCACTTTCACACTTCATCTCATTCCTGTTGTCACTTTCCCCTGAAACGAATAAAGTCTCCCCAGCTCCTGCTGTGTGGGCTGGGCAGAAACCACAACACGTAAGCCTTGTCTCCTCTCCTTTGACGCTGGGGCCCGAGCCCTCCCCCAGCCCAGCGGCATTAGCCCCATTGGCTCTGGGAAGAGCCTGACCTGAGGTGAGCCTGAAGCCAGGGAACAGGAAACCTCCCAGCCCCTGCAGTCATGATGAAACTTCTGGGGTCCCAGACTTTCTCAGCCTGCTGAAGCCACTCAGGCCTTGTTAACCCTAATCTGTGAGCAGCGCTTTCCCCCTCTCTTCACACAGTGGGCCTGGCCTCCAGAGGCTCGAGTTAGCTCCCAGGATGTATTCCAGGACCCTGCTCTTCCAATCTCAGTCCACAGCAGTCCATCAGGAGCAAAGGAGAAATGGGGCATGTTCTCCTGGGAGATGAGTGTAGCTCAGGAAACCATAGCAACCTTCTCATCACTATTGACATCCAGAATCCATAGTGTGGAAACACTTCCGGGTCCCATCCATCACCCTCCCCGCATTCTTCCTCTCTGTTGTCCTTCCAGCTCTGGACCTCTTCCCACACTTTCAGACAAGCCCAAACAGTTGAAACCAGACTTACACAGAAAATATCTTTTAGATTTCACAGCATATTTCACCCATAACCTTTCCTGCCCTTGTCTCTGCTCTCCTTTCATTCAGCTTAAGGGTAAGACCCAGACCTGTGAGAAAGGAAACAGTATATTTCTTACTTTTCATCCCAGCCAGTCCCCACAAAATCGTGGCTAGAAGTGTAGCTTTGCACCGCCAAGACCCCCTCATTTTCAGTGGTGTGGTAGTGACCAAGGGGAGGAGGAGGCATGGCAGCAGGAAAAGGAGAGGTGACCTGCAGGAATCCATAGACGTCTGGGACTGTACACCAGTAAATAGAGGCAGTTTTGTTACAGGCTCCTTTAAATCCAGCTAAAGCATTACCCAAAAAAAGCACTTCAAAGTAACCAGAATTTGTGAATACCTTGCATTGCACACCCTTTCATAGACGCAGTGTTGTAATTTTCATATTTAAGTCCAGCTAATATGATACCAAGTAAAGGGCCTCAGGCTTCAACAACACAGGTTCATATACAGTGGGGCCCCTGGCCTGCTCTTGTACAAATGAGGGGCTGGGTAAGTAAGTGCTGGGGTGAGAATCTACGTAATGAGTGAGGTAGGCTCTTTGTGGACACGGGCCATTTTCTTAGAAAGCAGAAGGAAATGTCATTGCAGACTCCTGGAGGATCAGAACCCAACCTGCTTGGGGGTGGAAGGGGTTACCTCATTTCCTGCTGTCCCGTTCCTCAGGCTCACAGCACACACCTGCCTAATTTAGGCACGTGACTAACTGGGTTAGACCTTTGGGTGCAGGTGGCCCTTCTCAGACGCCTGATGATGAAGGGGTTGAAGCTCTGCTGCCCCATTTACCAGGAGCTGGCATTTGGACCACTACTGTGGAGGTAGTGACAGGAAGTGGTCATACCAAGAACCAAGCAGAATGGCCCAGAAGCAGGCTGCCTGTAACCCTTAGTGTCTACCAGCAGGGTGAGGGGACCAGCTGTTGAGGCCTGGCAGAAGATGAGGAGAGGCCACGTCAGGTCAGCTGGCAGGTCACCTCTCTGAGCCCAGTCCAAATGACAATGTGCACACAGATATACAAAGTTTTTCCAACCCTGAGCCTGAAAGGACTTGGTTGTTGGAAGCACAAAACCTCCAAGAATTTTAAGTGTCGGCTCTGCTCTCCTCTCCACAGCAAGCTGAGGCTTCAGGACTTAGGGTCATAGGAACTGACTGGGGATGGGACAGAAGTGCAGAGTTCCCTCCACAACCCATGAAGTCCACATTATCTTGCTTCCAGCAGATCTGCACCCTCACCACCATGCTGCCATCTGGCTGGCCCATACCTGGAACAGTCTTGTCTAGCACATTTGCTCAGGAGGAGGAGGAGAGGGGATGGACCAGAGTGATGGGAGCCCAGGGTTGCAGGGCAGCTCCCCCTGGTGGAACCTAGAGGGGGCCCCTCCCACTCCTGGGAGAAGAGAAGCCACACTCTGCATTACGCAGCCAATCAAAACACAACCCTCCAATAGAGGGCGGAATGGGGTTACCAGAGGCTGGGAAAGGCAGGGGAGGAGAATGAAGAGCAGGTGGGTGGTACACAAATACGGTGAGAAGGACTAAGTTCTAGTATTTGATAGTACAGTAGGGAGACTATAGTTAACAATTTATTGTATATTTCAAAATAGCTAGAAGAATTGGAATGTTCCCAGCACAAGGAAAAGATAAATGCTTGAGGTGATAAATGTCCTTAAATATCCTGACTGGTCATTACACTTTGTACGCATGTATCAAAATATCACATGCAGCCCCAAAATATGTATAACTATCACATGTCAATTTTAAAAAGGAAAAACAAAACAACCAGAACATTCCTCTAGTTAGTAGCTACAGCAGGGCAGGAACTGGAGAGAAAAACAAAAAAAGCAGCAGCCTCCTCACTGGTCATTTCCCTTCTTGGTCTCCAGCTAAAAGCTGCCTCTGAGCTACCCCAGCCCCAGGCCCCCACCACCAGCCTCTGCCTTCCAAGATAACCTGTCTTGCCTGATCCTGGAAAGGCTTGTGAGAAACTTGGGGTGGTAAGAAATAAACCAAAGGAGATTCTCAAATTCTATCTCTGGGATTTCTGTTTCCTCAGATGTAAAGGTAGAATCTGAACACCACCTAAACTGCCACCACACAGTGCTACTGTCTTTGCTAGCTGACGTGGAAGTACTGTGTAAACTTAACAGAAGTGCTGTGCAGATGCTAACTGACTGAGGCAACTAGGAGGAACCCTCCCTGCCAGGAAGAGGTTCTTGGGGATATACCTCAAAGCTTAGGGCTTTCAAATACTTCCCAGCCAATGGGCCCAACTGTCCAGCCTGGCTGGGGTAACTATCTACTCCCAACTCCTACCAATAATTCTCTGGAATTCTTAGCACCCTTTTCTTGCCAAAGCCCAAAGCAATTTCAGATCTGAAAATTCTTCGCAAGTAGAAGTGATTATTAACTTTAATTTCTATTTCACCAAGGAATGTGAACTGAAATACAGACAGGTTAAGTAACTTACCTACAGTCACCAACCGAACAGCCCAAGAGGACAAATGATGTTTCTAATTCCTAGCTGAGGCTGAGTTTTCTTTTTTTCCTTTTTTTTTTTTTTTTTTTTTTTTGAGATGGAGTTTCGCTCTTGCTGTCCAGGCTGGAGTGCAATGGCACGATCTCGGCTCACCACAACCTCTGCTTCCCAGGTTCAAGCGATTCTCCTGCCTCAGCCTCCAAGTAGCTGGGATTACAGGCATGCGCCATCACGCCCGGCTAATTTTGTATTTTTAGTAGAGACGGGATTTCTTCATGTTGGTCAGGCTGGTCTGGAACTCCCGACCTCAGGTGATCCACCTGCCTCAGCCTCCCAAAGTGCTGGGATTATGGGCATGAGCCACCGCACCCAGCCGCTAAGTTTTCTTTTTACTAAATCAAGTGAGTGGATCGCAACCCAGGTAGTGCAATGGAAGCAACCAAGTGGCTTTAAATCAATCAGATTCTCAGAGACTGATTCAGAGGGCTGGTGTGGGTTCTGGGAACCTGTTCAGGTAAGACAGAAAACCAGACCTGGTTTCAGGGCTCCCAGTGGGCATGTGGGCTTGGCTGGTCTTACTGCACAGGGAGGCTGGAGGACAAAAGCACCAGCAAGAGTTAGGCCTAGGAAGGAAGAGACATTTTTCCAGCGACAGATGGCCCACTGCTCAGCCCTGGCTCCAGAATGCAAAAGAGATCAGAAATAGATGCTCAGCAAGAGGCATGTGCCACCCACATCATGTCTCATGCAGCTGCCACAGCTTTAACCAGGAAAAGACACATCTTATCCCACTTTGCACAGACCCTCCTGAAGTGCAGAAGATACTAGGAGGCGGCATGGGGGGAGCAGATGGAGGAAGAATGAAAAGCAGTCCAAAGAATCATTCTCTCACTTGGGAAGGACAGAAGAAAGCTGTACCCCAACAGTGTCAAGGCAGGAGGCTTCACTCAAGCCCTGTTCCTCCCAGGCCTCACAGCAGTGGGAATTTACCTCAGCTAATAGAGGGAGATCTTACAACACATTTCTCAATCTAGATTCATGTCTTGAGACCCCACCCCAAGATCAAAAGCTCCTTAGTCTCTTCCTCTGCCCACCTCATTCTTCAGGCCCTCTCTCAAGGACCTAATCCCTTCAGGATCCTAATAAAATGACCAACATTGGGGGAAAAAAAGGTAAACCTTTATTTGGAAAAAGAGTTTAAATAACAATTTAAAACCCCATTTCATTTTCAAAACAGAAACAAGAAAGCAAGGAAAAGATAATCTATCAAGCACCTGCCCTCTGCTGTCGTTAGCCATTTTAAAGCTGCATTTCCCAGCAGAAGAGAACAGTGATGGGCCCTAGTCCTAGGAACCCACAGGGCACTGTCTTGAGACCCTTTTAGGCAGTGTCCAGGGGACAGACAGACAGAATGAATGGTGGGGTGTAGACAGACCTGGGGCTCAGACAGGCACATGCCCAGTACCCAGGAAACAAAGTTTAAAAATATATACACATAGAAAAATAAATTCCCTAGAACCTAGGCATGGAAAGCTTCTAACCATGAATGCAGCAGCACAATTCAAACTGGGTCTTTGGCTTTCAAAAAAAGGAAAGAACCTTAACCCCTGGCTCACTGTCCCGAACTCAAGTCTCTTGACCACTGTCTTCAGTCCCACTTTGGAGGTCGACTGAGGCAAGACCAAGTCAAATCTACCAGGGCCAGCAGCCACTCTGACTTAGGGAGATGTGTGGAGGGGCTGGCCCAGGATCTCCCAAGGCCACACCCCAGCAATGAAAGATTAAGGCATGCAGGCGACACAGTGTGGACTAAGGAGTCCCCTGAATAAGCCAGGGTACCCTTCTGTTAGGGGAGGGAAAGCAGAGGCAACAAGCAGCTGAGGCCTTGCTGGACACAGCCAATCCGCAAGCACTGCCACTTCAAATTCTTGGACCAGTTTTGTCCAAGGCCACCTTTCTGCTGAGGCAGTTTGGCCTGAGCTAAATACCAGGGTTTTCTAGAAAGGAAATGGAAGGGAAATGGGAGACAGGAGATAGCAGAAAGTAAAAAGTGGTGGAAGGAGAGGAACAGAAAATTGCTTCTTAGGAGTGGAGAGGAAAGACAATCAGCTTAGGTCTTCAGTCCCAGCTGAGGCAGCTGCAGAGTCTACCTGCTCCTTCCCCTACTGGAACTCCTACCCTTGCCCCAGTTCTGCAGGCGGCAGAGTCCAGTGAAACAAGAGTTTCCTGAAGACTCTTTCTTCTCCTAATCCTTAAATAGTTTCAAACCTCATACCACTACCCTAGCCCAGTGAACCCCACATAAGGGTTCAAACTTCCGCCTCCCTCAGGGAAGCCTGGGGAAAGGGATGGCCCTTGAGAAATTACACCAGGTCTGTGGGGAGCTCTAGGTTGGAGGCACAGGGCCCGCTGGGACAGGTAGTGCATCCCCCAAAATTTGCCACTCCAGGATGTGGGCCCCATTTGTTCCCAGAGCCCAGATGCCGGGCCTGCCCTGGTTGGTAGGATGAATGCCTAATGAAACAGGCTAAAAGGAGAGATGGGGCCATTCCCTGCTGCTGCCTGCTCATACACAGGTACTTGGGTAGACTCTGAACCTGCCCCTAGGCCTACAGCCCCAACATGAAAAGTGGACTGGTCAGAGGCAGGCATGGCTGTGCAGAACAGTCTCACCCCAAGAGGACACATACATGATATGCATATCTCACATGTGCATGTCTGGCAAGAGAGCTGGGCCCAAAAGTCCTGAAGGCAGGGAAAAGGTCAGGTCAGAAGGTACACCAAGAAACGGCCTGAAAGCAAATAACCAATGAAATCAAGAACTCCCACAACCCTGGTAATTAAAAATCAAGGGGGAGCGCTGGATACATGGAAGGAAGGGGGAACCCCCCTTCTGCCTCTCCCAGGGCCACTGAGTGTGTGGCACAGGATTAGGAAGAGGTTGGGGTGGGGCAAGGACCACAGGCAGAGAACGCGGCCAGGCCTGGAGAAAATCTAACCATGGGGAAAAGGGAACAAGGAGGGGGAAGGGAAGGGATGTAAGTTTCTTGGATCTAAGTTTCTAGATGCATGGGATTTTTCCACAGTCTCTGATCCAGTGAGCTCTTCTGGAAGAGAAGCTCTCTTCCCCTGGGAGCCCTGTCATGGGGCGGTGACTTCCATCCCGAAGCTGGCTAGCAGGCAGAGGTGGTCTGAAGAGCAGAAGGGGTTGGGTAAGCCATTGGCAGCCCAGAGAATCTCTTCAGAGAGAAGGGAGAGACGACCCAGGAGCTTGAGAGTTCCATCTCGATACAGCCTGTGATCTGGGGCACAAAGCAGAAGCCAATGGGTAAAAGCAGCCGCAGCCACACTGCATGGGCAGGCAGTGGCAGAGCCCTTTGGGAACGCCTTCTGCAGGCTGCATCCCCTTGGCTGCCCACTGCCCCTCACCTCCTCTTGCAGCATCTGGCTGAGGAGGCCTCATTTTCTCAGATACTCCATATCATCATCAAAGAATAAAGACAGGTGAGTTCCGGGGGACTGGGACAAGCTGGAGAGCCCACCATTACAAGATCTTTTGATTTTCCAAGAGAAGCTAGAGATCCAGCTTTTCTATATAAAATCTGATTTTTTTTTTTTTTTTTTTTTTTTTAGATGGAGTCTTACTCCATTGCCCAGGCTGGAGTACAGTGGCGCAATCTCAGCTCACTGCAACCTCCGACCCCCGGGTTCAAGCGATTCTCCTGCCTCAGCCTCCTGAGTAGCTGGGATTATAGGTACCCGCCACCATGCCTGGCTAATTTTTTTTTTTTTTTTTTTTTTTTGAGACGGAGTTTTACGCTTGTTGCCCAGGCTGGAGTGCAGTGGCGCCATCTCGGCTCACTGTAACCTCTGCCTCCCGAGTTCAAGCGATTCTCCTGCCTCAGCCTCCCAAGTAGCTGGGATTACAGGCACCGTCACCACACCCAGCTAATTTTTTGTATTTTTAGTAGAGACGGGGTTTCATCATGTGGCCAGGCTGGTCTCACTTCTGACCTCAAGTGATCCACCCATCTCGGCCTCCTGGAGTGCTGGGATTACCGGTGTGAACCAGTAATACACGTGCCTGGCCATAACAGTAATACACATGCCTGGCCAAAAAGAAACATTCTTTACACAATACAGGCATGGGGCTGGGAGACTGCTATACTGTGTCCACTGGTATGGGGAGAGGAGACAGAAAATAAGGTCTCTAACCTAACCAAGTCCCCCATTCAGTGGCTGTCATTAAACAAACTCAACCACTTCCTAGATCTCTATTTTTACCTCTAAAATGGGGATTGGGAGTGACTATCCTACCCTCCTCTCTTTAATGCTGCAAGGGTAAAAAGAGACAAGGCAGGCAAGTGGCCTATGGGGAGAATGATAAGGATGACCAGTGCAAGGGAGGTATGAAATCTGCTCCTTTGCTGGTTAAATCCCAGCAGCCCAAGACATGCTACCAAATGCCTGACCTACCATTAGCTGTTCCCAGGGACCTGGGGGTGGAGGAACCCAGGATCCATCAGGCTTACCAGTTCTGTTCCCATTCTCATAGGACTCAGCTGAGAAGAAGATGTAATCTACTGTCATTCCAAGACCCAATGGCATTGTAGTGACCTCTGGGCGGCCACGCTGGGGCAGGAAGTGGGTATATACTGACGTCAGGTGGAGGCAGTGCTGGATGGTACCTACAGTCCTACAGGGATGAAGGGGGAAATATTAGTCAACAAAAATTACTAAATTTTCCCTAGATCACTTTTTCTGTGGGTTTTATGAAGATTTTTTAAAAGGATGACCTCAAATGACTCAATCTCAGCCAATTCCTTCCCATGCTAAGAAGGGGCTGGCAGTCTTAGCTAAAATTAGCCTAGAAACACACATTTGTATTGAGACTCCCTGACACTCCTTATCTGCCACTATCTGCTTGTTACCTGGTAAAGTATCCCCAATGTACCCCTGTCTGGGGCCCAGGCCTCTTCTGTGAGGCTTTACCCTCTGAGGAAAGAGTACATAGCCTTTTCATCTGCAGGAACATGGGTGGGTCACCTCTGGCTTCTGCATACCTACATAACCCTCTATAAGCTTAGCAGATATTAGGGGAAAAAGAGCTTATCAAAAAGTGCTCCCCCAAGTCAACCTCAGGACAACCAATGGGAATCTCTCTCTTACACCTAGGCAAAGGCTGGACTGAAAACAGAAGAGAACTGGAGAAGGTTACCTGGAGAAGGCAGGCTCAAGCTCCGATGTGTCTTCCTCAAGGACAGACTCAGCCCAACCCGCAGGTCGCTCTGCAGAGGACCAGAGAGAAAAACGTTTTCTCATCCATAGACAGTGAAGCAGGGTCAGAACCTTTCACCCTAAAATCCCTCTCAGATCCTTGACTGGATTGCTTCAGAAGGATCCAGAAGGAGAAAGGAAGAGAGAAACAGTGAGGAGGAGATGACGACTATAAACCAAAGTCAAGAACCTCAGAAAGCAGATGTAGGGCATCTAACATAGACATTGTCTTCTGTGGCTCCTCACCTTTTTCTTTGATTTAAAAAAAAAAATAAGTCATATAGTCACATGGTACAAAATCAAAATGTAGCAAAAATCAGTGAAGTTCCCCTGTCACTTGCCCTCCTCTGCCACTCAGTTCCCCTCTCCAGAAGCCACCAATGTTACCAAATTCCTGGTATATTCCTTCAAAGACTTTCTATTACATACCATCCATGGTGTGTGTCTGTGTATGTATGCATACATGTATATATACATACATATTACATATATGTATACATCTACAAGCACACACTCACACACATACATATCATACACACGAATGTTAAAAAAGGGAGATACAAATTACCACTATCAGGAAAGAAAGAAGGGACATTAGTACAGATCCTACTAACATTAACAGGATAATAAGGATCAGCAACAACACTGACAAGCCGTTAGCTAGACCAAGAAAACAGAATACTCAAATTACTAAAATCAGAAATGAAAGAGGGGCCATCACCACCAACCATTTAGAAATAAAAAATAACTATAAGTGAATGCTATAACTGGATACCAACAAATTGGATAACTTATATAAAATTGAAAAATTCCTAGAAAGACACAAACTATGCAAAATAACTCAAGAAAAAAGTGAAAATCTGAATAGGCCTATAATAAATAAAGAGATTGAGTCTGTAATTTTAAAACATCCCACAAAGAAAACACCAGGCTCTATGGCTTCACTGGTGAATTCCAGCAAACATTTCAAGAGGAATTCATACAAATCCTTCACAAACACTTCCAAAAAAAGAGACACTTCTCAACTCATTCTATGAGGCATTACTCTGACATCAAAACTAGATAAAATGTCACAACAAAAACTATAGACCAATATCCCTTATGAATACAGATGCAAAATTCCTCAATAAAACATCAGCAAACCAAATCCAGCAAAATATAAAATGATTATCTACTATGACCAAATAAGATTTATCCTAGGAATGTAAGCATGGTTTAACATCTGAAAATCATATGTGATACGTCACAATAGAATACTTAAGTTTAAAAAAAAGCCACATGATTATCTAAACAGACAGAGGAAAAACATTTGACAAACTCCAACACACTTTCATGAGTTAAAAACACTCAAAAAACTAGGAATAGAAGAAAACTTTCTCAATCTGATAAAGAGAATCTATGAAAAACTCACAGCTATTATCATACTTAATGGTGAAAGACTGAAAGCTTTACCCCTAAGATCAGGAACAAGGAAAGGGTGTCTGTTCTCACTACTTCTATTTGACACTGTACCAAAAGTTTTAGTCAGAGTAATTATGAAAGAAAAAGAAATAAAAGGTATCCAGATTGGAGTAGAAATAATACTATTTCTATTTGCAAGATGACATGATCTTATATAGAGAAAATCCTAAGAAATCCACTTAGAAACTATTAGAACTAATAAATGAGTTCAGCAAGATTGCAGGTACACGATCAATATACAAAAATACTTCTATACACTAGCAATGAACAATCCAAATATGAAATAAAGAAAATTCCATCTACAATAGCATTAAAAATGAAATAATTAGGAAAATTTTAATACAAATAGTGTAGGCACACTAAAAATTACAAAACTTGGAAAGAAATTAAAGATCTAAATAAGGAAAACTAGCCCATGTTCATTGGCCATAAGACAATATTGTTAAAATGGCAATATTTCCCTAGGCAACAGATTGAGTCCCTGTCACAGAAAGGAAAGAAGGAAAGGAAAGGGGAGACGGGAAAGAAGAGAGGAGAAAGAGAAGAGGGGAAAGAGGAGAGGGGAGAGGAGGAGAGAGGAAGGGAGAGGGGAGGGGAGAGGAGAGGGGAAAAAAGGAAAGAGGAGAGGGGAGAGGAGGGGAGAGGAGGGGAGAGGAGGGGAGAGGAGGGGAGAGGAGGGGAGAGGAGGGGAGAGGAGGGGAGAGGGGAGGGGAGAGGGGAGGGGAGAGGGGAGGGAAGGGGGAGGGGAGAGGGGAAAAAAGGAAAGAGGAGGGGGAGGAGGAGGAGGAGGGGAGGGGAAGGAAGAAGAGGGAAGAAAGGGGAGAGGAGAAGAAAAAGAAGGAGGAAAAAGGAAAGGAAAGGAAAGATTTGTAGATGTCTATCAAAATCCCAACTGGTTGGTTTTTTGGGTTGTTTTTGTTTTTTGTTTTTTGTTTTTGCAGACATGGATATGATGATCCTAAATTTCATACGGGAATGCAAGAGACCCAGAAGAGACAAAAATCATCTTAAAAACAACAAAGTCAGAGGACTTACTCGTCCTTATTTCAAAAGTACAGTAATCTATCTTATCCATGGGGGATACATACCGAGACCCCCAGCAGATGCCTGAAACAATGGATACTACCAAACCCTAAATATACTGTTTTTTCCTAAACATACCTATGATAAAGCTGACTTTATAAATTATGTGCAGTAAAAGATTAACAATAATAATAAAATAGAACAATTACAACAATATACTGTAATAAGGTATGTGAATGTGGTCTCTCTCTCCCTCAAAGTATCTTAATGTTTTTGAACCTCAGTTGACCAGGGGTAACTGAAACCAAGGAAGGCAAAATCACTGAGAAGGCGGACTACTATATACAAAACTATAGTAACCAAGTCAGTGTGGTTCTGGCATAAGGACAGATACAGACAGGAAGGGAACAGAACTGAGAGTCCAGAAATCCATACATCTGTGGTCAATTGATTTTTGACAAGGGGAGAAGTAAATGGAAAGTGACTCATGGGTGTAAGGTTCCTTTTGTGGATGATGAAAATGTTCTAAAATTAGATCATGGTGATGGTCACACAACCCTGAATATACTAAAAGCCAATAATTACACACTTAAAATGGGTGGATTTTATGACATGTGAATTTCATCTCAATAAAGCTGTTCAAAAAAAGGATATGGGAATGTTACGAACAACTTCACGCCAATATATCTGATAATTTAGATGAAATGAAATACCCCTTTAGGCCAGGCGCAGTGGCTCATGCCTGTAATCCCAGCACTTTGGGAGGCTGGGGCGGGCGCATCACGAGGTCAGGAGATCGAGACCATCCTGGCTAATACGGTGAAACCCTGTCTCTACTAAAAATACAAAAAAATCAACCAGGCATGGTGGCAGGTGCCTGTAATCCCAGCTACTTGGGAGGCTGAGGCAGGAGAATCGCTTGAACATGGGAGGCAGAGGTTGCAGTGAGCCGAGATCGTGCCACTGCACTCCAGTGTGGGCAACAGAGCGAGACTCCATCTCAAAAAAAAAAAAAAAGAAATGCCCTTTTATTTGCCTTATATTCTTCCTGTTAGATTTATATTTTTTCTTTTTGTTGCTCTTACACAGTGTTTTTTTTCATTATATCTTTTAATAAACATGTATTTTTATATAGGAACACTACTAAGTTCTCCACGTTAATTTTGTACCTATCTACCTTCCAGAATTATCTTAATGCTTAATGCTACTTAGTTTATTCTCTTGGATAATTCTGTTGGCTGGTATCTCCAAACACAGTTAAATTATGATAGTCTTGTCCTTGTCTTGTTCCTAACTTTAACAGGAATGCTATTAGTTTTTTTCTTTAATCAAGATGCTGTTTGGAGTTGAAATAAATATATTTCAATGGTGTACGAAATTATCCATTTTTTTCTTAATTTAAGAGGGTTCGTTTTAAAAGAATCTAGAATAGATGTTGAATGTTAACAGATGTCTCTTCAACATCTATACAGAGGATGGCATAGGTTTCATATATTTTAGATTTCACATATATATAAAATTATATTAATAGATATCTCAATATTGAACTATCCCTATATTTCTAATAAACTTCAGTTGGTCTATAGTATATTACTCTTTCAATGTGCTGCTAGGTTTTGTTTCCTGATCTTCTATTTAAAATTTTTTGCATCAATATTCATAGGTGGAGAACATTAGAGTCTGTAGTTTTCTCTTTCTGTGTATTTATTGTCAGGTGTCAGTGTCAATATTATACTTGTTTCATAAAAATAACCTGGCCCCTTTCTCTCTCTGTGCTTTGTAACAATTTAAACAATAATGGAAATATACATTTTTTAAAGGTTTGAGGACATTCCCTATCAATCTGAGCCTGGTGTTTCTGAGGGACTGTATCTTTGAGAACTTTTCCTATTATTTTTCACCCCGTGGTCATCAGTCTATTTAGACAATCTCCATGGGAATCAGTTTTAGTAAATTACATTTATATGCCATCCAAATTTTCCATTTCTTTTGCACTTAGTTGAGCAAAAACAACAACAAAAAAAACCCCTTGTGATTCTTGATTCCACTGCATCTGGATGCTTGTTCCTGCTCCTCTTTTCCCACTTACATAGGTTAGCTAATGAGCTTCTTTAATCGACAGCTATTTTTCACCCAAGCAACCAACTCTTAAGAGTTTATGAGTTCTTCCATTTTTCTGTTTTTAAAATTATTTCCATTTGAATCTTCTTTCCTTTTGCTTTCTTTCAGTTTCTTTCTTTTTTCTAATTTCTTGAATTGGGTGCTTAACTCACTTTCATCCCTTCATATCTATTAATATAATTCTATGATTCTAAATATTCTATGTAATTCTATGAATTTTTCCTTGAATACCATTTTAGCTATAACCAACAATGGTATTTTCATTATTGTTATTTTCTAGATATTCCGCAATTTCAGTTTAAATTTTCCTCTTTGATCAAAAAGTTTTTTAAACGTCCAGTTCACAGTATTTTTTTTCTTTTTTCTTTTTTGAGATAGGGTCTCACTCTGTCACTCAGGCAGGGGTGTGATCACAGCTCACTGTAGCCTTGACCTTCCAGGCTCAAGCATCCTTTCACCTTAACCTCTCGGTAGCTGGGAGTATAGGCACATGCCACTACGCCAGGCTAATTTTTCTATTTTTCCATTTTGTGTAGAGACAGGGTTTTGCCACATTGCACAGGCTTATTTCGAACTCCAGGACCCAAGAGAATCACTTGCCTCAGTCTCCCAAAGTTCTGGATTACAGGCATAAGCCACTGTGCCCAGTTTTTCACTTTTAACTTATATGTTTATTGCATGTGCTTTATGATCTAACAGATGATCAATTCCTAAGAATTTCCTATGAATACTTAAAAAGAAAATGTCCTCTCTGCTGTCAATGTTCAGTGTTTGATATATACGAATCAGATTTATCATCCGACATGTTACTTAGTTATTCTATATTCTTAGTCATCTTTTATCTACTTGATCTGTTGCAGACTCAGAAAGATCAATTAAAGCCTTCTAACCTTTAGTTATTGTCTATTACTCCATGTTACAGCCTATGCTTTCACTTTGTGATTGTGGATGCAATGTTATTTGCAGCATAAACATTTTTAACACTAGTATCTTTGAATTACATCCTTTATCATTAAAATATGCCACACACACACACACACAAAAAATTACAGTGACCTGCAGGATCTTAAACATGATTTCCCTAGACACCATTCTTACCATGCAGCACTGTGAACAAACAGCACTGCTCTGGCAGTTATACAGGACTCAAGGCTTACCACCTACTCTGCTCCAGGTCACATGAGCTGCTACCTCTACATGAGCTACAGCCTCTTCCTGGGCCCATTCAGCAATAGTGGCAGCCACACATGCAAGTTCCTCTGCAAGTACTTGGGAAGAGGATCCTCAGTTGTATCACACAACAGCCAGTAGAAAAGCTGGATTTAGGACTTTCCTGCTCTTTTATGATGTTAGCTGTAGGCTTGTTAAAAAACAAACAAGCAAAAAAGAACTTTTCTGCTTAGAAAACTGACCAGATAGGCCAGACACAGTGACTCACACCTGTAATCCTAGCACTTTGGGAGGCCAAAGCCGGAGGATCACTTGAGGCCAGGATTCAAGACCAGCCTGGCCAACATGGTGAAACCCTATCTCTACTAAGACTACAAAAAATTAGCTGGGTGTGGTGGCATGCACCTGTAATCCCAGCTACTCAGGAGGCTGAGGCAGGAGAATCACTTGAACCCAGGAGACAGAGACTGCAGTGAGCTGAGATCGCGCCAATGCACTCCAGCCTGGGTGACAGAGTGAGACTCCGTCTCGAAAAAAAAAAGAAAACTGACCAGATAGCCTTAGCCTTTGCTGTGTGACTGTGTGACCTTCCGGTCAGTTTGTTAACTAGGAGTTTACAAAAATCGCCCATTAGCAATTGCCTTTTCTGTAATGTGCTAAATTGTGCACATGGTTTGCTCTTACTTGTTAAAAGACCTAAAGCCCCAAGATTCAGTGTAATGTGCCAGTGTCTATGAGAAAGAAAACACAGTAATTCCTTTTAATGTCTGCTATGGTCTAAATGTTTGTGTCCCCACAACCAAATTCATATGTTGAAATCCTGACCCCCATGGTGATGAGGTGGCACCTTGGGAGGTGATTAGGTCATGAGTGTGGAGTCCTCATGGATAGGATTAGTGCTCTTATAAAACATCCCCAAAGAGTCCCCTTTCCTCTTCCTCTTCTACCATTGAGAAGATGATGCTCATGAACCAGGAAGCAGGCCCACAACGGACACTAAATTTGCCAGTGCCTTTTTTTTTTTTTTAAAGACAGGGTCTCTGTTGCCCAGGCGGGAGTACAGTACGGCAATCATAGCTCACTGTAACTTCAAACTTCTGGGCTCAAGTGATCCTCCCACCTCAGCCTCCTGAGTAGCTAAGGCTACAGTCGCATGCCACCATGCCCAGCTAATCTTTTTGAATTTTCTGTAGAGATGGGGTTTTGCTATGTTGCTCAGGCTGGTCTCAAACTCCTGGCCTCAAGTAATCCTTCCACCTCAGCCTTCCAAAGTGCTGGGATTACAGGTATGAAGCACTGTACCCAGCCTCTGCCAGTGCCTTGATCTTCAACTTCCTGGCCTCTAGAACCATAAGAAATAAATTTCTATTGTTTAAAAGCTATCCAGTTTATGGTATCTTGTTACAGCAGCCCAAATGGACTAAGACAATATCTTTAAGAACCATACTGGAAAAAAGAAATCATTCATAATAGAAATGTTGACAATGAGGGAGACTTAAAAATTAAATACCCTTTTTACAAATTATTCCATTACAAAGGGGGTTGGGGGCCGGGCCTGGTGGTTCACACCTGTAATCCCAGCACTTTGGGAGGCCAAGGTGGGCAGATCATTTGAGGCCAGGAGTTCAAGACCAGCCTGGCCAACATGGTGAAACCCCGTTTCTACTAAAAATACAAAAACTAGCTGGGCGTGGTGTCACACGCCTGTAATCCCAGCTACTTGGGAGACTGAGGCACGAGAATTGCCTGAACCCGGGGGCAAATGTTGCAGTGAGCCAAGGCTGTGTCACAGCACTCTAGCCAGAGCGACACAGCGAGACTCTGTCTCAAAAAAAAAAAAAACCAAAACAAACAACAAAAAAAAGGGAGTTGGAAATAGTAAGAATCACCATGTATTTTATTATACACATTGGATGGCACAGAATGCTCCAGTACAATGCAATGTCAGCTTATGGGAAAATCAAACCATCACTACCTAGCACTTAATCTTCCTTTGTACTCAGAGGCTCCCCATTCAAGCTACTGTCACAGTTAAGTTGTCATGTTTTGAAATGCACAGTTGGGTTGGATGATTCTGGTATTGAACTGGAAATATTGTTAGCATATCTAAACAGAGCCTCTAGAAAAATGAACTCACACACTAAGATCTCCTTGTACTCCATTCATGGCCTCCTTTTTTTTTTTTTTTTTTTTTTTTGAGACACAGTCTTGCTCTGTCGCCCAGGCTGGAGTACAGTGCAGTGGCGCAATCTCGGCTCACTGCAAGCTCTGCCTCCTGGGTTCACGCCATTCTCCTGCCTCAGCCTCCCGAGTAGCTGGGACTACAGGCGCCCGCCACCACACCTGGCTAATCTTCTGTATTTTTAGTAGAGACGGGGTTTCACCGTGTTAGTCAAGATGGTCTCGATCTCCTGACCTCATGATCCGCCGCCTCAGCCTCCCAAAGTGCTGGGATTACAGGCGTGAGCCACCGCGCCCAGCCTATTCATGGCCCTTTTAAAATAAAGATAGTTGGCTGAGCATGGTGGCTCACTCCTGTAATCCTAGCACTTTGAGACGTCAAGCCGAGAGGATGGCTTGAGCTCAAGAGTTCGGGACCAGCCTGGGCAAGATGGTGAAACCCAGTCTCTACAAAATACAAAAATTAGCTGGGCATGGTATCATGTGCCTATAGTCCCAGCTACTCGGAAGGTTGAGGTGGGAGGATCACCCAAGCCTAGGAGATCAAGGCTACACAGTGAGCCGTGACTGTACCACTGCACTCCAGCTTGGGTGAAACAGTGAGACTCTGTCATGAAAAAAGAAAAAAAATTTAGATTTGAGATTCATTAAGAGCCCGTTCAGCCCTGGGTAGGAGCATTGAACAAATAGAAGGGTACATTCAAAGTATGTGGAGAATAAGTATGTTTACCCAAATCTAACCTCAATTTTGAAAATACGGTTATTTTGCACCGTTGGTGAACTGGCTATTTTGCCCCTATAGAATGAGTCTTTTCTACCTACAAAGTGATTGTCAGTATATATTTTAAAGGTTCTTGGTTTAATTTTGTGACTATTTATTTTATGTTTCATTCAAGTACATCACTGATTTAAATAACCTATTCTTACTATGAAATTATCTAAGTGAGATCCTGTTACTGTTTTTATAATCCTAAACCACTGAGCTACGGCTCCCCTGGCTGAACCTGACTGACACAGAATTTACTTAGCCCAGTTTCTGCTACCTGCTGGTTCACTCAATACAGGGTGGCCATCATTGTTATCACTATTGCTATTGCCATAGCTGTAATACTTTCACTTTGCAATTAAAATAAACTGGGCCTGACACGTTTGTTGCTCTGTGCAAAATGCCAATTCAAGTTAAATTCTTACAAGAAGAAAATAAATTCAGTGTTCATCAGCAGTCCTTTTACTATAGTTTTCCCAGCCATTGCTTGGTTGCCTTCAGTTACTCCTCTAGTAGTTTCTTGAAGAAAGGTTGTTAGTTGAGTATAATATTCTTGAACTATATCTCCTTTCCTAGAAACCTTAATCCACTGTCTTCTAGAGTTGGATGTCAATATTAAGAAGTCTGAAGTCTTCCGGGTACACTGGCTCACATCTGTAATCCCAGCACTTTGGGAGGATGAAGTGGGCAGATCTCCTGAGGTCAGGAGTTTGAGACCAGCCCGGCCAACATGGTAAAACCTCCCATCTCTACTAAAAATACAAAAAAATTAGCCATGCCTGGTGGCGCATGCCCAGAGCCCCAGCTATTGGGGAGGCTGAGGCAGGAGAATTACTCGAACCCAGGAGACAGACGTTGCAGTGAGGCATGATCACACCACTGCACTCCAGTCTGGATGACAAAGCAAGACTCTGTCTCAAAAAAAAAAAAAAAAAAAGTCTGAGGTCAACCTCATTACCGTTAGGCTTCAAAGTACCTCAATCTTTCAACTGCCCAAAAGATTCTTTCATCTTTGACTTCTAGGAACCTCACTAGAATGTCTTAGTATTAATTCTCCTACATCTTTTCTTTTTTTTTTTTTTTTTTTTTTTTGAGACACAGTCTCACTCTGTCACCCAAGCTGGAGTGCAGTGGTACGAACATGGCTCACTGCAGCCTTGACCTTCTGGGCTCAAGCAATCCTCTTGCCTCAGCCTCCTGTGTAGCTAGGACCACAGGCACGCATCACCATGCCTGGCTAATTTTTTGATTTTTTTGTACAGACAGTGTCCCATTTTGTTGCCCAGGCTGGTCTCAAACAATCCTTCTGCCTTGGTCTCCCAAAATGCTGGGACTATAGGTGTGAGCCAGGGTGCTTGGCTCCTGTATCATTTTTTACTGAGACACATGTCTTCTCGATCTGAAAATTCACATCTTTTCATTTTGGGAAAATCTTTCTTGGATAATTATCTTTAAATATTTCTTCTGTGTTGTTATATTATAGGCTTTCTTCTTTGGGAACTCCAATTACGTATATGTTAAATCTCCTTTATCTTTCACTACTGTCATTTTCTCTCTAATCCTTTCTAACCTTTAACTTCTCATTGTTTTTTTTATTTGTTTTGTTTGGATTTCCTGGCCTGTCTCTTACCTTGTTTTCGACAGTTATATTCCTACTTGTGCTGCATACAATTTTGTCTTTTTGTAATGTTTTTATTTTTTATTCCACTTCTTTTCTGAGCTCTGCAGCTTACATTTCATCTTCTGATGTCTTGCCACATGCCTGAACTTATTTTATAAAGGCAGCTATTTTATTTTTGTGCTCTTTCTTTCATAAAGACAATTTCTTGGCCCAGCGCAGTGGCTCACGCCTGTAATCCTAGCACTTTGGGAGGCCAAGACAGGCAGACTGCCTGAGGTCAGGAGTTCGAGACCAGCCTGGGCAACATAGTGAAACCCCTGTCTCTACTAAAATATAAAAAAAGAAAAAAAAAATTAGCCAGGCGTGGCGGCATGCGCCTGCAGTCCCAGCTACTCGGGAGGCTGAGGCAAGAGAATTGCTTGAACCCAGGAGGCGGAGGTTGTAGTGAGCTGAGATGGCGCCACTGCACTCCAGCCTGGTGACAGAGTGAGACTCTGTCTCAAAAAAATAAAAATAAAAATAAAAAATAAAGATAATTTCTTTATTCATGAGAAAGTAATCGTAATTTCTATGAGCTCCATGGCAATTATTTTTATCTTTGAAGTTAAACATTCTTTATCTGCCTTTTATTTTTCTGTTCCTTTTTTCTTGCAATATTTCAGCACAGATTCCATGCTTTTCCTTTTTTGACAACCAGCTTTGAATTAGTTGAGGTTTTTCTGCACCAGCTATTTGTACAAAGTTTATATAAGGGAAGGACTGGGTATTTCAAGTAATGGGAATTTTCTTTTTGACACAGGGTTATGTAGGCATCCTTTTAAATCTTTCTCTCTCCCAAGCCAAAAGAGATAGGCAGCTCTACAAGTATCTCATCTACCCTCTCTATCACTTGAACAGATTGCTTAATGGAAATATGGCTTGATCCTTGATCAGTCCCTCCTTCACTGCCTCTTAGGATCAAGACGGGTCCAGAGACTCTCCTATCATGACCTGTGCTTTCTATTCTTGTTGGGGGAAAAAAAAAAAAAAAAAAAAGGGATTTGGGTTTTATGTTCCATGTGGAAAAAAGTACTCAGCTAGTTCTTTCTGAGATCCACATATCCCCACAGATAAGTCTCTCTATACTTCCTCTAGCACCCCTGCACGATCTCCAGTGCTTCTTGCAGGCATTCCTTCTGTGTTGTGGTTCTTGGTGTCAGATATCTTCAAATCTCCCAGTTTTGTCTACAATGGAGTTTACATTTCTTTTTTCCATTCTCCTTGTTGCTTTGAAGTGGTTTCAGAGACAAGGGGAGAATGTCAAGTATACTCTGCTACATTCAATCTGAAATTTCTCAGTAGGAACAACTTTTATTAAAACCAGAACCACCGTCACCTTATGATTTTCAAAGCCCCATCATGTGTAACTTCTCCCCTATATATGCTGTACACATGCTAGTCATTAGCAATTTAAGCCTAAAAAGGTTAAATGGCTTACCCAAGCTCTCAAAGCTAGTTACAACCCAGGTGTCTTGATTCCTGGTCCGGCGCTCTTATCACAGTGCACATCCATGCAATGGCCACTGAACTCAACTGACCTTCCTTCTAAATATACGTATTACCAGAAGCTAATCTCTAAGAATTATACTTAGAAAACAGCAGGAAACCACATAACTGACAAACATCAGGAATGAGGAAGAAAGAAGACCAAGAAACTGGGATTAGTTCCCGTTACCTGGCTTAGTATCTGTCACTCCTTCCATGAGGACCAGTCCTACTGGTCGCTGACAAGCGATGCTGCAGAAGCGGAAACGTAGCAGGAAGTCTCGGCCATACTTGCGTCTCTCTGTAAACCAGGAAAATACATATAGTGAAAGAAAGACAATGAAGCCACATGCTGAGACCTCCTTAGTACCAAGCAACTTCCAGCATAGGTACACAGAGGAAGGATTCAGAAGATAAGGAGATTTTCCAATGGCTATGATTTAAAGTTGTCCATTTTATTGGACGGCCATTGGGAAGATAGTGAGAAAACAGAGGAATCTGCTAAGAGAAATGAGGGATTACACTTTTTCTTGTCATTGAGACACCAGCTTTCTCCCAAAATGGGCATGAAGACACAGCCAACCAAGAATGCGACATGTGCTCACCTGATCTCTTGGGGTGACAGGAGGTGACATACTGACAGCAATCAGTGATGCCCAGGGAGCTGGGCCACAGTGGGGCCTGCAGCTTCCTCTGGTAAAGCTGATGGGAGAAGTCTTCCTGTCCAGATACCTGGGAGGAAAAAGAAGGGTGGGAATAAGGAAACCAAGATAGAAAAAGGAAATAACAGCCCATGTTTTGGGATATGTGGACAAATACAAACACATACAATCACACACTACGTACATGGTATAAGCAAGCATATAAGTCTCAGGGGCAGGTTAAAAATAAGGACCAAATTAAAACCATTACTTCTTCACTGGCAACACTGAAATGTCCATGAAACAGGAGGAGGGGTAAGAGACTGAATCAAGGGGAATCGAATAGTATGAACATGTGGTTCCCTAAATTTTACCTCCGAAAAATCAATACGATTCTCCTCTACAGGGAATATCAACTCTCAGGGGCTTTAAGTTGCAATGGTTAAAGGTTTATCCTCATCTTTGGATCTTCTGGATCAAGGTCTAATATCCTGAACCTATTACTGGGTAACCACAGGGTCAAACCAAATGGGAAAGCACCAAAGCACTTTACCGTATCTATGTCACCATCCTCGGTCAAAGCCAATGAGCAGCCTGGGAACGGACAAAACGTAGTAGGGGAAACATTCGGCAACATCAGTCATCTGCACATCTCCAACATGTGTAGCAAAAGTCCCTTTATGCCATTTAACAACAACAAATATTTGAAAGCCAAAAGACACTAGCTAGGTACTGGGGATAGAGCAGCGATAGACAGAATCCCCTTGCCCTATAAGGGCATAAATTTTCAATATGTCATCAGAAGTAAAACAGATCTGCAATTCAATGGCCACTTAATAGCTGTGTGACTTTCAGCAAGTTAATTAACTCTCTTGGGTTCAATATCTCCTACTATAAAATGGGATAAGCCAGGCGCAGTGGCTCACGCCTGTAATCCTAGCACTTTGGGAGGCTGAGGTAGGTGGATCGCCTGAGTTCAGGAGTTCGAGACCAGCCTGGCCAACGTGGCGAAACCCCGTCTCTACTAAAAATACAAAAATTAGCCAAGCATGGTGGCACACACCTGTAATCCCAGCTACTCAGGAGACTGAGGCAGGAGAATCGCATGAACCCAGGAGGCAGAGGTTGCAGTGAGCCGAGATCGTGCCATTGCACTCCAGCCTGGGTAACAGAGCGAGACTCGGTCTCAAAAAATAAATAAATAAATAAAATGGGATAATAATACCACGTACAATCAAGAATCTTAATAATCACTACCAGTTACTGACTTTGAGCCAGATACTGGAAAACACTTTACACGCATTATTTTATTTAATCTACCCAAAAAAACACCTCTGAGGCAGGTCCCATTATATCCCCCACTGTATAGATGAGGCAAATGGGGTTCAAGAAAGTTAAGTAATTTGCTCAAGGTGGCAGAGCATGGATCTGAACTCAGGACTGTCTGGCTTCAAAGCAAGTGCTCTCATTCACTATGCCTAACAGTGCCTGTCATGTGGCAGGCAGTCAGTAAATTCTTTTCCTCGTTCCCTGAGTTCCTTGATTACAGCTCCTTTAGGGCAAGATCATGCCTTTCTCTGCACACATCTGGCTCATTTACATAAAATCCCATGTGCACAACAGTAATTCAATCGTTTTGTGTCCTTCCACCATTGTGCCTTGCCAAAAGTTAGTCAATAAATTGAAACAGTAGGGGCAAAATAGAGGAACAAGGAGATTAAGTGACATAAAGAAATCAGCACAAGCTGATAAAACTATGAGGTGTTTGTCATCAACACTCAACAGTTAGAAGGAATAAGATCCATATGCAAATTGCTGAGTGAAAAAAAACAAGCTATAAATGAAACATACAGTAGTGTATCATGTTTATAAAACAGACATGGTAGATTACATATTGGCTGTTATAAGCAATGACAGCACAGCATTTGAGGGTAAGAGCTCTGCAGCCAGACCACCTGGTTACAAATCCTGGCTCCACCATTAACTACCCACATAACCTAGGGCAAATTACTTCACTTTTCTGAGCTTTAGTTTCCTCATTTATAAAATGGAAGCCATGATGGAAATTGTGAAAACTAATTAGTTAATGAGTATAAAGTGCTTAAAATAGCACATGGCACACAGTTAAGTGCTTAACAAATGTAAACACTGATTACAATATCATAGGAACATAGATATCACTGTAAATGCAAAGAAAACAAGCTAAAAGACTACCACCAAACTTGGAACGGTCATTATGTGACTCTAAGAGAATAGAATAGGGAATGTGGGTAATAAAACAGGCCTGTGCCTTACTGTATAATGTTTAAGTTCCTCCAAGTATGTACTTACGTATTACTTGTCAATTAAAAATATTAATGATAAAAACTGAAAAAAATTCCAATATGCCAAAGTACTCAAGAATTCTTAACTTCCAGGCTTGGGTACAAGCTATTCAACATAACAAGAAAAAGGAGGAACAGGCCAGAGCAGGTGTACTGAGGTCCCTGCCACAGAAGAAGCACTGATGCTAATGCCTGAATCTCTCTTAGACCATGTTCCCACCCACACCGTGGCCTCTCCCATTTCACCTTCCAGGCTGGCATCCCATGGTACTGGAGCTCTCCATCCCTGATGAAGTTGTAGAGAGGTGAATCAGGGACAGAATTTAGGTCCCCGCACAAGATGATGGGGCAGTGGCTGCCATCTGACAGTCTGGCCACCTTGTCCACTTCCGCCAGGAGAATGGCCATCTGGGCCAGCTTGACATCACCCCGGCGTGGGTTGTAAAGGATATGGGTATTTGCCACACACAGCGGGGCCACCGAGACTTGCCCCAGGCCTTCTGGGATGAGTGGCTGCAGTAGCAACACTAAGCCCACATTATCCCGATTAAGTAGCTCCAAGCCAGGCCGGAAGTACTCCACAGGGCTGGCACAGAGCAGACGGAATCTGGTAGGCTTGTAGCAGACAGCACAGCCATCGGTTTTACACCCAGTCCTCCTCTTGTAGAAACAGGTAAAGCCTGCAAGGAAAATCCCACCAAAGAGATGGGTCAGAGTCCTTAAAGCCTGAATCCCTTCCAACCAGCACAAGCAGTCCCAGCGTATGCCCCTGAGGCATTGTTCCTGCTACTCAATAAAGGAGCCTTTGCCACTTCCTTGGTTCAGCAGGTTCCCCCTTACATTGTAACCAGGTGACTGAGGGGCTGGAAGGGCAAGGAGGGAAGGGTATGAAGCAATGTAACATAATAGAAAAGAGCACAGAATCTAGAGTCAGACAAGCTGGATTCCTAGCTCCACATCTACTAGCTTTGTAGCTTTGTGATTCTGAGGAAGTCACATGCATTTTCAGAACTTCAGTTTCCTCATCTGTAAAATGGGAATAATAACAGTCTCACCACATTGGTTACTTCAAGGATCAAACAGCAATGTATGTCAGAATTGCTTTAAAAGTGCAGAATTCTACTTTCTCAGGCACACATGGAAGGAGCTAGCTCACAGGTGAAACTGAGGGTTTACTAAGACAAAAGGAAAGGACGGGGTCTTCAGGAGAGAGTAGACAAGGCTGTGGAAAGAAAAGCTGGCAAGCATCCCAGGGAGCTGCATTACCCATCATTCGCAGAGAGGGTTCCAGCTGCTCCCAGTAATGATCTTCCTGGACTTCCTGGAGACACAGGATCTGGGAAATTGACAAGAAACCCAATCACTCCAGAGTGCTGGAATGTGACTCCCACCCTCTAGGAGCAGGTCCTGAGGCCAAGTGGGAAGCTGCTGGGTCACATTGAAACTTCCCAGAGTCACCAACAGCAAGAACAGGCCCAGACTTAAGCTGAAGAGATTGGACATGTGCACTGGGTTTTCCTGCTCCTTGAATCCCTCAAGCCTCCCTTCCTGCATAAAGGTGCTGGAAAGTGCACACCTAGGGAGATTCTTCTCAGCATCTGCCAACAACTCACTGACACCAGGCAGGCAAGCTCCAGCCCTAGACAGGACTCCAATCATTTGAACAACTATGGGTTGAACTCATCTTCTAAGAGCACTGGGAAACAGCCCAGGTCCAGCAACAATGCAAGATGGCAAATCCCCCTCTTCACTCACATCGGGGTCCCAGTGCTGGAATTCCTGCATGAGGTTCACGAAGCGATAGCTCCAATTGAGGATGTCCGGATGGCAATGCAGATAGAGCTCTGAGCTCTGCTGCATCAGGTCCTGAGCCAGGATGTTATAAGACATCAGAGTGAACTGGAACTGAGGGCCATCTCCTGCCTTCAGGCCCTGAGCATCTGGCTGGGTGGAGAAATCCTCCCATTCTCGCCACAGAATTTCTGCAAAGGGATTGGGAAAAGCATTCCATGGCAAGTACGAGTAATGTAGAGGTGCCGCCATCTCCACTCCTGACTCAGTAATATTATGCCTGAAGTTCCTTTTTCCATCTTCCCTGACACCCATCCCTCTCTGTGGGGAATTGAGCAGCATTCTATGGACATTCTTCAGATGACATGGTTAGCTCCACAAGGCCAGAGACAATCTTGGCCTGCTCACCACTACATCCCCAGTACCTAGCAGCTAATAGATGCTCCATATATGCAAGCTGACACTCTCTCATTTTTGATAAATCCATGAATCTCTGGAGAATCACTCAGATGAGTGTGCTTAACAGTCACCTGAGGTTAAAGACATTTCTAGAGTAATTGCAGCCCGGGTGTTTTCTGACCCCTAAACCTGGAAGAGTCTGTGGGACTAGAAACTATGGTGTGTCCCCATCTCCCCTATGGCATGTGGCAGCATAGTGGATTTCAAATCTATTGACGCCATTCTTCAAATTTTAATGGACTCTCAATATACAATACAAATAAAACTCAGGTGATTGTGACTGAGACAGAGAGTAGAGGCCCTGAGACCTCTCCATCCCTAACCCCAGAAAGCCCTAGGGTTACCACCAGAGAAATGACATTGTGGAGAATCAGAACTAGAGTATGCTTTCAGTTCTTCCCCTACCTGGCTTTATGACTTTAGTCATGTTCTGTTACCTCTCTGCCTTGTGATTATTTCACCTTTAAAACCATGGGGCTGGATGAGATGATCCGTAAGGACCCTCTAGATCTGACACGCCAAGATTCTTAGAAAAAATAGAAGCAGTGGCAGAGCTCCCTACCATAGAATCTTCTCTTTAGCAATGGCTCTGCCCACACCTGAGACACCCTGCTCCCTTGGCTCACTCAACCAGTTGTCAGACTCACCATGATATGGTATTTCCATTGGGGGAGGCTGCAACTGCCCCAGGCCCTCAAAGGGCCAGATGGGAGCCTCTTCCTGGGGCACAGGCTCAGGTGCTATGCTCCAGGCCAACACCGCCGGGTCCTCTTCCCACTGCTCTGGGGCCACGGCACCCACTGGGAGGACAGCACAGTCTGCATACTGGGGGTCCGACTGCATGGGGATAGCTGCCCACATGGGGCCCTCCACCCCCTCCACCTCCAGCAGTGGCTCCTCTCCTAGCATCTCAGGGAAAGGCTCGTCCAAGTTCTCTGCTGCCCGAAGGTCACTCAGCTGCCTGCTGGACCACTTGTCCTCTGAAGCAGCATTCTCTTCTCCAGGATTATCCATCAGAAGTGCCAGGCTGCTCTGGGCTAGTCCTTTATCTATAAGGGGCCCCTCACTTGCAGTTGAGAGCACCTGGCTCGACCCTTCTTCTCGCCACTGCTGCAGCAGGCCCTCACATTCCTCCTGGTCAGGGCCCCGAGGGGCCATGGCAAAGTCGCCCTCTACCTGGGGGGATGAGCTCTTCGCCAGAAGGACATTTTTTCGACATGTGAAGAAAGCATCTAGGAGGAAAGCCAAAATACCAGGTTATAAGACTGTCATCCAACCCACACTCTTCTCCCAACTAAAACATAAGCCCAATAAAAGCAAGACCCATATCCACCTTGCTCACCATTTTACCATCACTGGGCCTGCCCACCTTAATGCCTGGACATCATCATCATCATCACGGCAAAGTATTCACTATGTGCCAGGCACTGTTCTTTACAAGTGTTGACTAATTTACATGGCAGGGATCTGATAAATATTCAGTGCATGAAAGAACAGCTGTCTCACATAATCTAGAACACAGATGGGCACATATAACCACACTCCTTTTACGTGACTTAGTTAAGACTACTATTAACAAACTCTTTGGTTCTAAGAACCACATTACATTGGAACCAGCAAGTGACTGTTAATCAGAACTGTGGGTTATGATCTAGCACCAAAATTAATAAAACTGACCTTGAGCAATGCCCCTAGTCAGATGGAGTTACTCTTGACTGTAAAATGGGGACAAGAGGCCAGGCGTGGTGGCTCCCAGCACTTTGGGAGGCAGAGGCAGAGGCAGTAGGATCGCTTGAGGCCAGGAGTTAGAGACCAGCCTGGGCAACATAACGAAACTTCATCTCTACAAAAAATTAAAAATTAGCCAAGTACGGTGGCACATGCCCATGGTCCTAACTACTTGGGAGGCTCAAATGAGAGGATTGCTTGAGCCCAGGTCGAGGCTGCAGTGAGCTATGACTGCCCTTCTGCACTCCAGCCTGGGAGACAAAGTGAGACCTCATCTCAAAAAAAAAAATAAATAAATGGAAAAAAAATAAATTTTAAATTTAAAAAAATAGAGACAAGAGAAGTTTGAACTAGATAATCTCTAAGAGCTTTTCCAGCTGTATAAATTCCCTAATCTATGAATGTATTCCAAAAGAAAAAGTCCTAAAGTAGATAGTCTCAAAAATCTATACAATTTACATCTTAGCAAGGGCCCTTAAGCCTTTCTCAAAGCTACTTATTGTAATAAAATCTTCACAAACTTCATTATCTGCTTTCCCATTCCACAACACATCAGAGGCTATAAATTACAAGGTGCCAACAATTGACAGTAAGAGACAGCTGACCTCTGCTACTGCAGCTACAAATGACCACCAACAGGCAAGAAAGAACGTGGGAAAAAACTCTAAAATTAGAGCCCCCAAACTCTGAGCACAGTATTTTGGTTAGAGCAAACAACTCCCACACTCACACACTCAACCATTTATTTACAGCACAGGACGAGTGACATGCACGATGCTGGCCCTCAATCACTAGACTCATTTTATTGGCAATTTTTTTTTAAAGGGAAGAAAACTTAAAAGTGGCTCAAATATTGAAAGACGGTTCAAATATCTTGTTTGGGGTCTATGTATATTTATTCCTTCTAAACAATAGTTTTAACCACGGTGATTTTGCCCTCGGAAGACATTTAGCAACGTTCAGAGACACTGTGGTTGTCACAACTGCAGCACTGCTACTGGCATCTAGTGGTTAGAGGACAGAGACGCTGCTGAACTTCCAACAATTCACAGGACAGACCCACAACAAATGATCCGGTCCAAAACGTCAACAGTGCTGAGATTGAGAAACCCTGCTCTAAACCTATGTATGGGCTGGGTCGTTGGGCTTTCATCTCAAGGACTTCCTAATTATCTGCCACTTGAAACATCCTCTGTGTATACCAGATGGCAGAGGTTCTTTGGTTCGCATGCACGAAGTTACTGGCTTTCAATTTTGGCAGATGTCTTTTGGTGGTGGTGGTGGTGGTGGATTTTCAGCAGCAGAATGCTTTTGTTTTTTAAAAATCTTATCTGGAAACCAAATATGCCAAGTAAATATAAGTGGGACTACTGTAATGTGTAGGTGGGGGGCCCTCCTCTGAGATCCCTAGAACTCTACTGGTCTGGAAACCTCTGGACTAGTATACTATATCACTAAGGCATTAGAAGAGCTCCAGGAATAACAGCAACATAGTTAAAAGAATATGTTTAGTTCTCTGAAAACAATTACTTCTGTGGAGTTTCCCACATTCCTCAGAAATATGGACACACAAGACATTCCTGAATTCACTGAGTGCCTACTATATACCAAGCAATGTGTTAACACCAGAGATACAGCGAACAAAATGGACGTGGCCCTGCCCTCCTGAAGTTTGCATTCTAACGGCAGATACACAGTAAAATTTAAAATATTTCTATATGAAATATATATTATCAATGACACACACATTGCGTATCAATTGTGTAAAGTTCCGCAAAGGAAAACCACAGAATATACAATTGGAGCCCTCATTCCTAAGTACTTCTTGGTCCTGTCCCACAAATTAAAGGCAAAAAGTCTGCGAGTTCCATGGGGTCTCAGAAACTGATGGTCGCATAAAACCCTCTGTAATTTCAAAGCCCAGGAATAGAGAATGCAGACAAATTATGAAACAGTAACGAAATAACCACCCCCTCTTTGAGGTATCGACTGGGCATTGCCCCCACCCCAGCACATCTCCCTCTAAACCGCCGGGAGTGGGGGCAGGAATGCTCCAAAGATGAGATCTAAATGTGTCTCTGATTGAACGTCCGTTTTTCAACCAAAGACACCGGTGAGAGAAGAGCGAGAGCTGCCAGGTGGCAGTGAAAGGTGAGTGTGAAGTTAACCTGGGGAAGATCGGTGCGTCCAGTACTTCGGCCATAAACCTCCCAGAGCCGATCCGCCTCGCCCGCTGAGAATTTGGGCACTCGCCTAGGTCCAGCTACTACCCCTTCTCGACCCCCCGGGGTGCTGACTTGGCCGACCCCACAATCTCTCTGCACCCCCAGGGCCAGGAAAGGGCCCTGCCCGTCCACAGCTCCTCTCCACCTTAACCGCGGCCGGACGCCATCTGACAACAGGCGCAGGAGGGGCCGCCCACGAGGGACGTCGGCCAGGTCCAGGCCTCGTGGGGTCAGGAGGGGCCCGCGGGGCAGGGGCTCAGAACCGCCCCCCTACACCTCGGCACTGCCCGGGACACGGTAGTCGTGAGGCCCGGCCAACCGCACGCCGCCCCAGGCCCGCGGAGCCCCGCAGAGGTGGGCCCCGGCCGGGCTCCTGTCTGTCGGTACGCCTGGCCGGTACCTGAGAGGGCGCGGAAGAGGCGCGTGGCCGGCAGCAGCAGGTAACACAAGCACGACGCGATCATGGCCGGCCGCCCGCGCCCGCCTCCGCTCCTCACTGCAGCCAGCAGAGCCTTTCTCAGCTCGGCCCCGCCCCCGGCCCGGTCCGGCCCACGTGGTGCCGCCGCCGCGCTTCAACAACAACTTTATTGGGAGCGTAGGTCTACGGGTGCGCACGCAGGAAGTGGGAGGAGCCGGTTCCCATGGCAACTAGCCTCCCCTAGCTCCCGGCTGCCACCCAGGCTTCCCGAATTAAAATTGAGCGCCTCACTGGAGGCCCCATAGTGTTATTCAAAGGCCACAGTTTATTCCCACTTCTGCAGCTGACTAGGTGTCCACCTTGTGACCACACTATAGCCTCTCCGCCCCTCAGTTTCCTCACCTGTAAAATGAAGAGCTGGACTTTCTCTAAGGCTCCACTTAACCTTGACTTCTAGCCCTTCTCAACCCAGAAAGGAAGGGAGTTATTCCCCCATTTTCCCCGTTTTCCTGCCTCTACTTCCCTGTCTCAGATTCTAGGTCACAAATTGAGTCCTACCTTGCTTCAGGAAGTGAGATTTTGTCTCCTTCCCTACTTTCTAAATGGGCCTTCTTTTCCCTAATCTAGAAAAACAGGGTTTCCCATTGGTAAGGGAGTCGAGAAAGAGGGAGGACAAAGAGAGGAGAGAGGGAAGGGAGAGAGGAGAGAGAGAGAAGAGGGAAACTTCCACAAGGCCAGGGACCAGTTCTGGCTGGTTGTTTGCTCACCTTGAGGTATCTCTAATACAATCCAAGCACCTACTGTAACCAAGTACCCAGCTTGAAAGTTATATTCTTGTTATATTATTTTATTTCTTTATTTTTGTTCAGTTAACCACTAGGCACCCCCCGACACCCCAGCACCCCTCATACACACTGTTAGCATATCTAATTGTATGTTTGCTTTAAAGTTCCAGAGACTAAATCTTGAAACAATATAGGCATCTGTGGAAATCTCCTCCACCAGGAGATTGCTTCAAGGCTACAGTTAATTTATAACTCAGCCCAGCCCAAGATGATGCCAGCCCATTCACCAGATGGGCAGTAACTCAAGACAAGTCATCAGAACTCGTCATGAAGACCTGCACTGCCTCACCCCTTGCATACCCTCCATGCCAAAACTTCTTAAAGCCTCGCATTTTGCTTGGAAATGTGAAGCAGTTCCATTAAAGCAAAAGCCTGGATCGTTTTTCCGCACTGCTAGCTTTGGTTTATAATAAAGTCAGTCTCCTTCTACCATACCATTGCTCATTGGTTTTGCAAGCGGCCGAATCTGCATTCGCTAGCACTACTAGCCACCACATAAGCCTTTATTGACTGGTTGAACAAAGCATATGTCACTAAATGAAGGCCAGTTCTGCCATCACTTCTGTGCCACCCTGCGACCTCTTTGAGTCTCTCTTCCCCAGTCCCCCTCCCCCAATCTTCTACCCCAAACAGGCTCTGAAGGAGGGACTGGACAATGCACCCAGTTTCAGTACCCAGTGTCTGAGTTGTGCGATTTCCAATTTGTGGCTGGAGCCTTGGTTGTTCAGGGAAGCCTTCTGGGGAGTCACCAGATCCTGGACCAGCTGGGTACATCATAACACTGAAAGGCTAAAAGGAGGAAGCAGGAGAGGGTTAGTATTGTGGCCTTCCCACTACTTACCCTTAGTTCTAGAGGTGGCAATGTCTGCCTGCCTTCAGGCAACAGCACTCATCCCTTTGTTTGAGATGAAACAGAGGCCCAGCAATCTGAAGGTTGGGAAGCTGCTTAGAAATTAGTGCACAAATGGTGGATCTACCAAAGGCGCTCCCGAGGTCAGGCCCCCTCCTTTGATGTGGCTTAAGTAAAACCCTCCTTGTACCCTCCTTCCATTTTGTACCATGAGTTATCCAGAAGTCCAAGTTCCAAATCAGATCCTAATCAAGGGTAATGGTTCCCTTATCTCCACTGGGAAAATGCTTTCAAAATACAAATTTCTAGGCCCTACTCCCAGGGTTCTGATTTAGCAGCCCTGGAATGAGGCCCTTAAACACTTACTTATTCCAATGCACGGTTTGGGAACCTCTGCTAAAGGATCCAGTCTCAACTGGGCTGTTCAATGCACATGTGTGGGCACAATGTGTCAGCCCAACTGATCCATGTTCTTTCAGAGGCTTTTTCTGCGGCCAGTTAAGTGAGGCTTCCCTCTTTTTGTTTCCTGGTCCATAATCAGCCGTGTTGGAAGGTGTAGGGTGATATGAGGATCACAAGCTTTGGAGTTAGACCACCTGACTTGAAATCCTGGCTCTGCTACTTTTTAACCCGTGGAACCTCTCAGGTTGCCTAAGCTCTTGGGGCCTCAGTTTCCTCACTGTGCCTGACCCAGCATAAACTCTCAATGTTTATTATTACATTTTTGGATTTGGGCAGAAAAGCAGCTCCGGACGTGGCTGAGGTAGGATCTTCTTCCACAATTTCTGGCTAAAATAGGGCTCCTGCCCTCCAAATTGTAATGGGTATTACTAAGCAAGCCAATAACTACAGGTTCCAAGGAGACTTGGCCTGAAGGAGTTGAGCCTTAGGCTTCCCCAGTCAGAGGAAAATTACAAGTGCAATCTGCACAGTCTCCAGCCTCATTGTGTCAGAAATATCCCAAGAAGAGACACGATTCCCTCAATTCATTCCAGCTGTGCTAACAATGAAGACAAGTATGAGCACCTGCATCCATCACTACCATGGTTTCCAGGGTGCAGAACCTATCTAATGGAGCAAGTGGGAGGTTTTGCAATACTTTGAGAGACTTAAGATGCTCTCTTAAAGGGACATTTCCAGTCCATAAGAAATTTAAGCCCTTGAGGGCTAAAATTTTACTTATGACAACAAATATATGTGGAATTCCAACAGAGTGGCTGCATTTATTAACTTATTGGTTGAACATGTGCAAATATTGTGGCAGCATAGTGCTTTCTTCAGGATTACAGAGGCTACTGACCAATGCCTGGAACAGTGCTGCTCAAAATAAATATATTGTGAACCACATATGTAATTTAAAATTTTCTAGTAGCCTCATGTAAAAAGTAAAAATAAATCAATTTATAAAGCAAGTGAAATTAATTTAATAATATTTTATTTTACCCCATAGATCCAAAAATTTTGTATTTTAACTTGTAATCAATAGTTCAAGATGAGATATTTTATGTTCTTTTTTTGTACTAAGTCTTCAAAATCCAGTGTGTATTTTACTTGGACATCACATCTGAATTTGGACTAGCCGTATTTCAAGTCCTGAATACTGCAAGGAGTTAATAGCTACCGTACTGAACATGGGCTGTTCTAGAGAGTGCAAACAGCTTCTCAGATAGGATAGGCTGAAAAGATTTGCTCATCTTCAACTCTTATGATAACCTGAGGCCCCTACACTCCTAGTAATCTGCCTTCTCTGAGCCTAGTGTTTTCTTTGGGAATCTCAAGATTTATGGCTAGGTATTCCCAGAATGTGCCAGATTAGTCTGAATTAATGCATTCATTTGCTCACTTATTCACTGATTCATGCATCCATGTGTTCATTAGAGATTTATCAGGCACTCATCAATGTTTACCCCAACCTCACCCTTAACTTTCCTTGACCTCCTTTCCACTCCCCGATTCCTTGAAACTTCAGCCCTGGACTCACAGTCTTCTTCCCTACCTCTAGTCCTCCTGTCACCAGTGTGGATGAGCCATTCTAAGCCCTGGACACTCATTGCCATGACCTCCTCAATGACCTCCATTTCCATGTACTTCAGACACTCCCTTCCCTGGCTTCACCTTGGATATGTCATTACTGGGCACTTTTCCCCTCTGAAATCATAAATTCACACACCCACTCTAATGGCTTTCTCATGGCTTTCTGCCTCTCCCACTTCTACTTCATCTTTTCTTTTAACTCCATCAAACCCTTGATTTCTCTATTCTGTCCTTCTCAAGCTTTCCCTCAGTCATCATTTCTTTCTCTTTCCAACATGGAATTCCCATGACCCCTCTTTTAAATCACTCTTCCCAATATCATCAACTCTCCTGCCCACTGTTCTTGGATTATATCTGCGTAGGTCAGTAAAACTATTCTTGGCTCTTACATCTGGGCTGCTGAGCAACAATGAATAAAATTACCAACCCCAAAGATTGAGGCCATTAGTGTGCTAGTCTCCAACCTCTCTTCTGCCCGCAACCTTCCCCAGCAATTCTATGCTCTTTAATTAGCTTTCTCTCCCATTCTCACAACGATCATTCTTCTCAAACTTTCTGCCCTATTGCCTCCCTTCTTGCTCTCAGGAGATTATCTCCCCATCAACTTTAGAGAAAAAAATAGAGCCACCAAGTGTAAATTCTCTACTCCCTGTTGCCACAACAATGCATTGACCAGCATCTCTAACCAACTTTTCCTCTTCTCCCAACACAGCAGTTGGCACTTCCACCATGCTCCGGACCCCCTCCCGCCCGCCTCATCTGAGATGATGCTCCTTCTACTACCCCTTTCCTTTCCTTCACTGACCCCTTCTCATCAACATTTAAGCATGCTCAAATCACTCCTGTCAAGAAGCCCTCCTTCAGTGACAGGTCCCCTCCAGCTAGCCCCTGCGTTCCCACCTCTCACAGCCAATCTTCTTGCAAGAGTTGTCTGCAGCTGCTGTCTACAATTCCTCACTCTTATTCATGCTCATTCCACTGAGATATAGCTTCCATCACCATTATGACACCAAAACTCCCTCCTCACTGTTCCTGATGCTTTCCTTGTTGAGGATAGTAGGGTCCTGCAGAAAGAACATGCCCTAGGCATTATTATTTGTTGAATATTCTGTAATTTTGCATAACTTCCCCCTTCTTGTAAGATTCTCTTCCCTTGGTTTCTGTGACATTCTTGTTTTCCGCTTGTCTTGGTGGATGTCCTATCCTTGTGTCCTTCACTTCTGTTCCTCTCACCACCATCCTTTCCCTGATGATGTTCCTAGGATTTCTCCTTTGGCCTCTCCCCTCGTCTTACTCCACTGTCCCTTCTTGGGAAAGTCTCACCACTCCAATGGCTTCAAATACCATCCATATGCTGACAACTCACACATCTACATTTTTAACCCAAATCCTTTTCCTGGGCCACAGACCCATAAATCTTTTTGCCTGTGGATCTCTCCCAGTGGGCACCCCAGCGGCAACTCAAAGACTCAACCCAGCCAAAGCTGTACTCATCACCTCCCCGCCACCATCCTCCAAAAGACCCCTGCCCCAGCTCCTTTGTTCTCTCCTTTAGGAGTGGCACAACCATGTACTGAGCTATCCTGGCCCCTGCTTTTTTCTTCTCCGCTTTCTCTTATATATCTGATTGATTCCCAAATCCATGTGGTTTGGCCTTCTTTGTATTTATTCAATGGCTCCACTTCCTCCAGCCACTCCTGACTAGTGTTGATTCTCCCCTACCTCGATCCATTTTCCACACTGCAGCCAGAGCAATCTTTCCACTCTGTGAATCATATCAGGTCACTGCTGCCTAAGACCTTTTACTGCAAACTCCCACTGTCCTCAAAATGTAAGCCAAGCTCCTTGGATTAACTGTACAGTCAATGCACCTCCCACCCCTAACTGCTTTCAGACCCACCTCTCAGTACCATGATGGCTTACCTCACAAACCAGTAGTTCAAAAGCACAACAGTTTAATCAGAGGGTACAGCACATGCTGGTTATGTGGTTTCTGAAATACTAGCCCCACAACAAAATTGAAAAGATACAAATTCAGCTGATTTTCAACAATGGTCAAAAGACAATTAAATGGCAAAAGAATAGTCTTTTCAATAAATGGCGATGGAAAAATTGAACGTCCACATGTGAAACAAATGAATCTCAACCTATAACTTCACACCTTATACAAAAACTAGCTCAAAATGGGTCACAGGAAAAGTTCTGGAAATAGATGGTGGTGACGGTTGCACAACATTGTGCATATACTTAAACTCACTGAATTGTACACTTTAAAATGTTAAATTTAATGGTTAAAATGGCAAATTTTATCATGCATATTTCATGACAATAAAAAAAATTAAATGGATCATAAACCTAAATGCAAAAGCCAAAACTATAAAACTTCTAGAACAAAACAGGAGAAAATCCGCATGACCTTGGGGTAGGCAAATAAATTTTAGATATGACACCAAAAATGTGATCCATAATAGGAAAAAAAAGATAATATCTGTAAAATTTTGACAAAATTTGGCTTTATTAAAATTAAAACTTTTACTCTGTGAAAGACATGTTAAGCGAATGAGAAGACAAGCCACAGACTGAGAGAACATATTTGCAAATCACATTTCTGACAAAAGACTTATTTCCAGAATATATCAAGAATTTGCCAAACTCAGCAATAAAAAAATAAACAACCCAACTTAAAATGAGCAAAAGGGCCAGGCGTGGTAGCTCACACCTGTAATCCCAGCACTTTAGGAGGCTGAGGCAGGCAGATCACCTGAGGTTGGGAGTTCGAGACCAGCCTGACCAACATGGAGAAACCCCATCTCTACTAAAAATACAAAATTAGCCAGGCATGGTGGTGCATGCCTGTAATCCCAGTTACTTGGGAGGCTGAGGCAGGAGAATCGCTTGAACCCAGGAGGTGGAGGTTGCGGTGAGCCAAGATCGCACCATTGCACTCTAGCCTGGGCAACAAGAGCGAAATTCCATCTCAAAAAAAATAGTAAATAAAATGAAATGAGCAAAAGATCTGAACAAAGAACAAAGGAAATATATAAATGGCAAATAAGCATACGAAAGGATGCTCAACATCATTAACCATTCGGGAAATGCAAATTAAAACCACCATGAAATACCACTACACACTTACTAGAATGGAAGAACAAAACCAAAAACTGGAAATGGTAAATATTGGCAAGGATGTGGAGCAACTAGTGCTGTCATACATTCCTGGTGGGAATTCAAAATGGGCATACACGTTTGGGCGCGGTGGTTCACTCCTGTAATCCCAGCACTTTGAGAGGCTGAGGTGGGCGGATCACCTGAGGTCAGGAGTTCAAGACCAGCCTGGCCAACATGGTGAAACCCTGTCTCTACTAAAAATACAAAAATTAGCCAGGCGTGGTGGCACACGCCTGTAATCCCAGCTACTCAGGAGGCTGAGGCAGGAGAATCGCCTGAATCCGGGAGGCAGAGGTTGCAGTGAACCAAGATCGCACTACTGCACTCCAGCCTGGGTGACAGAGCGAGACTCTGTCTCAAAAAAAAAAATTCTTTTTTAATTATTGTCCTTAAACATTTTTATTTTTTCCAGAATTGATTATTATGCAAAAAATATTGCTGTCCACCATTCTAAAGAAAATATCTGATGATGTCACTCTCCTGTTCAAAAATCTTCATTGTCTCCCTATTGCCTTTTAATTGCATTCGGATCTCTCCCTGAAGCTGCCCTGGCCCTGGTGGCCTCCCCTTCTGCTACTTGTCTTCACAGCCTGCACTCCTACGTGGGGATCTGCTGCCTTCCTTCATCCTGACCTCCTGGAAATGCTTTTTCCCTGGACTCTACTTGTCCAGAGCCCACGCAATTTCCCCAATGTGAAGAAACCTCACCCTCCCCTGAACTCCCAGCACATTTCCCCAAAGACCCTTCTCAGTTTCCCTGCTGCTGTGGGATCCAGGCTGGTGGTGCCTCTATCCAGTGGCTTAGTTGGAGCACCTACCTCTAGATTTTCTCACTCACCCTTCAGTACCTGAGACCAGATGGTGCCGTCTGAGTAGAGCACCCAGAGCCCTAGACCAGGACACACATGCTCTCCGATCCCTCTTTCTCCCTCTTAATGCTTCCCTATCCTCTGCAATAGTGTTGGCCAGCCAGATGCCCTGAGGATCACCAGGACTCATGTCTACCTGATCATCCTAGGAGCTGATCACTCTCTCTGGCCTGTTTGGTATTTCTTTAGAAGGACCACATGAGATTGGGCCACCAGAATGGTGCTGCCATGCCGATTTAGGGTGACTCAAATTGTTTATACGAGCAAGAACTCTGCCAAAAATATTTGCCCAGGACCCTCACCCTAGGGTGGCCCTGTCAATTTCTATCATGCATTGCACATGCCTTAAAAGGGTCCTGTCTTAATCATGTCTGCATCCCTTCCCCACAGTGGTGCCTATTTTAGCGCCCGTACGTAATAGAGACTCAATAAGTATTTCTCAGCATGAATGCTTGAAGGAATAAGTAACACCTCAGGTATACATATTTCTTTTGATCCATGGTTCTAATCATGTTTTCCTTGCACACATTTCTAGATCTTCCTCATTCTGAGTAGCAAAAAAAAAAAAAAAAAACGAATTTTGACATCCTCAAACCCTCCAGTCACTGACCTGACCGTTGATGTCCTGAAAACTTATCAAGAAAGAACAAATGTGCCTCCAGATTCTCCCAAAACCAAACTGCAACTGGACTTCAACTCCAACACATGTGAGAATGGCCAAGTGTGGGAACGCTGGTTGAATGGTCTCAAGGTAGGCAGCCCCGTAGTTTGGATTAAACAATGCTTTGGCTGCAACAAACTGTAGTGATAGGACATATGTTCATTGTGCTTTGCTTTTGATCTTCAGCTCCAAGGTTAAGATGCTCTCCCACGGGGAAAAGAAAAAGGAAGAAGAGCTGGGCAGAAGAAAACTGACTTCACCCATCACTGAAATACTTCATACCTGAAGCACAGCTCTCTTGCGAGAAGAACATGATGGCAGCTCTTCACAGTCACCTAATTAAGGGGCTTGGGTTGGATCCTGACTCAGAGGGAAATACAACACCACTGAGAGGCCCCCCCCTCCCTCCCACAGCACCTGAGCACTCACAGCCAAGCCTGGGCTTGGCCCCAGTAGACATATGAGAACAGGTACCTGCCAGAACCACCCAGAGGGCGGGAAGCCTGCTGTTGCCAGGTCCACCATGTGAATCACAATGACTGCATGAGGTCACGGAATGTTGAAGATGAAATGAAAGTGGCTCCTGAGTCACAAAGTCACAGGCAGATGGGGATCCTTTGGACAGGGCTCCCAGCAATAGAGCAGTCCCACTCTCCCGGATGAGCTGGAGAAGTAGCTATCTCTCCCAGACAGAGTTGGGGTCAAATTCATGCACATCCAATTCCCATCAAAGCCCACTCTTCCCAGGGCTTGCTGGGAGGGAAGGATAACTGCAGGCTCCCCTGGGATGTCCCCACATGAGGGAAGTTCACAGAGTTTGAGACAGAGGTGAATGGACAGGTGTGCTTCTTAGGGAAGCAGTCGAGAGGCGGCAAGAAGTTGGCAGCTGCCCTCAAGAGGGTCCTGGCACCATGGACAATGACAAGCCTCTTCAGCCTGAGACAGAAGGTGAAAGGGCATCCCATCTCTCACCACTCAGGCCCGTCCCTGCTGCCTCAGTACGACACCTAGTGATCACAGGACCCTGAAGCCCACTTCTTTCCTCACCTGGGACCCTCTAGAAGTAGGATGATTTGTTATACTGACTTGGGTTCAGGGCTTGGCAAACAGGAAGAATTGGCTGCAGTGCTATGCCACAACTACCTCATACTGGCTCTAGCCAGCTTTAATTTTTATTGTGTGGCCTGGTTGATACCATATTTGTAGTTTGAAATCAGCCACATTGGGAATATTTACACCACGTGAATTGGCTAACGCTATAAATCAGGATGTTTTTGGTGTTGTTTGTTTTTTTTTTTTTTTCCTGGAGAATCAATTGTTAAATATTTACCAGCATTCTACTGGTTGAATGGAATTCTAAATTGTTTGACAAGGAAATTAACACTCAGAAATTCATCACTTTTCTAAGGGCACTCAGCAGTCTGACAGCCAAGCTGCTGTCTGTCTTCCAACTACCAAGTCACTGCTACCTGCACTGTGTATCCCAGACAGTCTGGGAGATAAATGTTGGAACCTGGGTCTATGGACAAGGATTAAGAAAGACCTGCATGGACTCATTAGGAACCCCACCATCCTAGAATCTGGGTGGTCAAAACTTGGGACCCCTGCCACAAATGCTCAGCCCACCCAATGAGTAGGTTGGCTAAATTCTGACAGGTCATTCAGAGGCATGGCATGGCTTCTTGAAACTACTGAGTCCTGCCAATGCCTTAGGATTGAGCTCTGGATTTTATGTGTGGCTTCCAGAAGCCCAGGGCTTTCAGGAGCCTATGGCTGATCCCAGGTCAATGGCCCAGAGGTGGTAAAACCACATCTAGCAAGTGCAGAGGACTGGTGTGAGGGGAGCTCTATTCCCAGCAATGAATATGATTAATTCATTACTATGAATTAATCATAGTAATTCATTTCGACCCAAGGGAGATTTTCAAGCCCCTCCTTCTTCCTAATCACAAATCAATGTTAGATTGGAAGGAAGAGAAGCTAAGTCAAATTCTTAGGAATCAAATTCTCTCTCTTGCTCTCTGGAACTGCTCCTGGTCCATTTTATTTTCTATTTGACCTAAGTTGCCACCTCCCCTGCCCTGCCCTGCCCCTTATACTCCCTGGCACCATTTGCGCCTGACAATAAGGAAGCCTGTGTATCGGGACCCACCCTTTCACCTGAAAGAGTAACAGCACACCCCAAAACCCACCCAAACACATAAGAAGTGGAAAGTGTGAGCAAGGAGCCGATCTCCAAGGCAGGCCTCAGACAGGGAAGGGGGCAGGAGCAGCCGGTCTCCAGGGAGCAGAAGGGAGTTGGTTTCACAAGCTCCCGTGGACCCTGCAGCTGGAGCCAGGGCTATTGGGGAAGGGAGGTTTGTAGAGTGGACTTGCCCTGGCAGGGCTTGGCACCTTGAGGACCTGGGACTCAGAGGAAGGGAGCAGAGATGGAGGGGCGGCAGCGGCAGGCTTTATTGGAGAGGCCGGCAGGTTTTATTCCTGGCATCAAGGAGATGAGTTTTTTTCTTCCAGATGAGATTGAAATTGAGCCAGTACAACAGAGCAGCGATAAAATGCTCTACTGTGAGGCCGAACCCCCGCCGACTGTCGAAAAAGTGAAACCAGCCCGGGAGAATTCGGAAACAGACCTGGAGATTGAAGGTGAGCATGGGCATTTGGGGGCAGTCAGGGCAGCTTCTCCTCAGAAGGTGGAGAAATCTGGTTTCCAGGAGCTGTCATCTCACTCCTTTCCAGAGTGTGCCCTGCGGACGGCCTGTGGAGGAAATGTGGCAGAAAGGCCTGCTCGATTTTGCCTGGAGTCCTTCTCCGGGCTGGCAGGGAAGAGCAGCTGCAGCTTCCCACGCTTGTCACCTGCCTCAGGAGCAGTGCCCTCACGTTGGCTTGTTAAAAGCGGAATCAATACACAAACAAGGTTTTCTGATCTTCTAAATGTTTCCACGTGGGGCATCCTATGCAATCTTTGCAATAGTCCTAGGAGGTAGGCATCTTTGCCCGTTTTCAACAGAAGAGGAACTGGGCCTTAAAGAGATTATAGGCATTGCCCAGGGACAGCGGGAGTTTGCCCAGCACATTGGCTGATCCCGTGTTTGACTCACTCTGATGGTCCTGCCTTCTGTATTCCATATTCCAGGCCCCTGGAGTGTTTCTGTGGCCTATCTTGCATCCCAGTGACTTTCCCACACTTACCTTAGAGCTCTGGTTTCCCCTACTTTTCTTGATAAATCTAAGCATGCCTGGGTATCGGGACCGGCTGAGCTGAAACAAAGACTCTGTTAATGCAAATAACACCTCCACCCTCTCTCTCCTCCCAGTTTCCCCAAGAAGGGAAGCATCGAAAGAGAACACTTGTGAAGCAAGGGGAGAATTACACTGGTTCCATCTGACAGGGCCAGCCTCAAACTTCCCAGGCCAAGGCTGGCCCAGTTTCCCTTCCTCCCCTGTGGCCTTGCAGCTGGCTAGTGTCAGTGATTCACAGGCAGCAGAGATGGAGGAAGGCCAGTTCTGCCAAATTGAACTGTGAAGTTCATCTGCATAGAGTCAGTTTATAAACCTCCCCACCATGGTCAACATACAACATACATCTTCACATTTCTACGCAGACCTCCTCCCCACTGACCCCCAGGCAGCTTGTTGCTCTTTCTGTGGCTTCTTGTCAACTTCAAGTCTGTTGCTAATGTTGCTTCCAACACCCAACTTCATTCACGTGGTTGGAGAAGGTAGCAAAGGACAACACTGGATGTTTGGCCAAAGGGTCCTGTTTCTATCTCATTCCCCCATCTCTTCCCCTGACCGCAGCAAGTGCTAACACTGTCGCAAGCTACCCATAAAATATAACAATAGGGAACACAGCTAGAAAGGGTCAGCATCAAAACCAGCAGAATTAGTCCCAGGGACAAAACCTGGGGGTTACCTTCCCTGCTTTTGCCAACAGGAACCTCTAATGGCTGAATGTGGCACCAAAAACTCTGTCCTGAATGGTAACTCGGGGCTCAGCAGCCCTGGCTCCTGGCGCCCCTGCTGTGGGTGCTGAGACACTGGGAATGGGCAGGGACGGCATGGGAAATGGGCCACCTGGGAGCAGTGCTGGCTGTGAGTCTAGAGAAGAGGGGGAGACGAGCCTGGTTTGCTCACTTGCCATGAGCTGTTTTTCTCCACAACAGTGGTTCTCACCTGGAAGCAATTTTGCACCAAGGGGACATTGGGCAAACTAGGGGTGGGGGGTTGCTACTGGCAGCTTGTGGGTCCACGCCAGGGATCCTACTAAACACCCTACTATGTATAGGACAGCCCTCAGAACAGAATTATCCAGCCCAAAATACCTGCAGTGCTGAGGCTGAGAAGCGCTGCTGTACAAGCCTCCCAAAGAGAAGTCTAATTTGTAGTTGTGCTTGCAAAATCAGCTTCCCTGTGAAGCACTTGTCCTTTCACCAACAAAGCTCCCATTGTCAGCCTTAGATTGTTTGGAGGGGGACGGGGTTGGCCAAAGGCCCTGGGATCTGAAGGAAAAACAGATGCAGACATAGACGCCAGCTGGCCTCAGGAAGCCCTGCCATAGGCTGGACTTGCCTAATGAGGACACAGCTGTGGGGCACCCAGAATCCAGGGAGGCCCGATGCCCAGTGACCATGGGCCAGGCTGGCCTAAAGCCGAAGAAATAAAGGCCCCCAGCGGTTAGAATGGAAAGGTGCAGTCCCTACTTCTGTTAGCTGGTTTTAGCACTGACCAACTGTGTGTTATTTGAGGTTAGGTTTGTCGTCAATAAAGCAAGGATGACAGTCCTTTTTATAAGGAAAATGACATGCAAGCTTTTGAAAGAAAAAAGACCATTCACATGCAAGCATGCTTGTTTCTCGCTGATGTGGAGGTCTTTCCATATTCACTGGTTTGCCATTTTGAGAAGTCCACTGTGTCCTAGTTGGGCTTTTTAAACATTGGTGCCTCTCTAAGTCTTTGGTAAAGTTTTTTCGTGACTCACAACCTTGTGATAGTGGCGATGAAACTAAAAGTGAAATGGAGACTCCATCAACCATCAAAAGTCATCCGCATTTGGCCTTTCAGAATTGTCCAAAGGTGGGCAAGAGGGCTTGGGCCTTCTATGTCCTTGATGACCAGTCACTGGATGTGGCCAACCTGGGTAGGTGGGGTGAAGCACACTGCTCACTTCTAGGGAAGCTTCTGGCCTAAAACCATGGGCCTCATCTCCTACCCAAAGGGAAACATTCATCTGGGACTTTCTGGAGTTAGAGTCTCCCTCTCCCACCGTGGACTGACTTCCCAGACAGGAGCAGGCTTCTTAGCACATATCCACCGGGAGAGATCCTCTGGCAGAGGACAGTCTAGACGTGAGTGAATGTCACTGGGGCCAGAGGGGAGAGAAGGCAAAGGTGGAAGAGAAATCCTACTTCAGCCCATCCTTCTCTGCAGATGATGAGAAATTTTTCACCACTGGACAAAAGGAGCTGTACCTGGAGGCCTGCAAGCTGGTGGGTGTAGTGCCTGTTTCCTACTTCATTCGGAACATGGAGGAGTCCTACGTGAACCTCAACCACCACGGCCTGGGCCCCAGAGGTACCAAGGCTATTGCTATAGCCCTGGTGGTGAGCATGCTAGTGGGAGCTCATGAAACCTGGAGGAGGTGGAGGGTTGGCAGAGTGGTAGGCCCAAGATTCAGAGGGCCCCTCCTATAGAGCCTAAACCCACACTTTATGCCCTTATGCCACACTGCCCTGGGCTCTGCTTGGCTGCCAGATGATTTATTTAGCTCCTGGTAGGAGGCTGCTAGCAACCTGGGCCTTAGAAGTCTATGCTCCTTGCAGAGACTTTGGGGAGAGAAAAATAGAAGTCTATATACTCTTTACTGTTCAGGAAGCAAAGGCACCAGCCCCTGGGCCCAGGAAAAGTGACCACGCCCAATTATCAATGCAAGAGCACCAACAAAATGCCAGCCTGGGTCTCCATTCCAAAGCTCACCTTTGCTATAAATGGGTTTACTACTGACCCACTCCATTCAATGTCTGCCTTGTGCAACATTATAATTCATAAAGACCAAGGTGTAGAGTAGATCAAGTTTTCCCACAGAAGTAGTGTTCTCTCTCAGCTTGGTATGACCAGACAAGGACTTGACCTTGACTTCATCATGACTTTATATAATGTGTAATAACTGATTTACACACAAAACTGACTCCCATCACAGAAAAACAGAAAACCTAACAACTGCCTGTCAGCACAACACTGTTTGTCCACTTAGAAAAGTAAACAGAAAATTCCATTATAAAAAAGCTCAGTAAGGTAGAGAGGTAGATGTGTCTTTAGAGGTGACATTTAAAATTGGTAATAGTTAAATTATCCATGGAAAGAATGAACAGAGAAAAATAAAGAGGACTTACAGGACCACCAGGTTTATATGCTCACTGTGCAGTAAGGACCAATACACTGAAACAGCAGAGTTTGCAGCAAAGAAAGAGTTTAATGATCACAGGGTGGCCAAGCAAGGAAATGAAAGGAACCCTTCCATCCATTTCCCTAAGGAGTTCTGGTCTAGAGTTGTTTGTTTGAGACAGGTTTTCTCTGCTGCCCAGTCTGGAATACAGTAGCATGATCATGGCTCACTGCAGCTTTGACCTCCTGAGCTTAAGTGATCCTCCTGCCTCAGCCTCTTGATTATTTAGGACCACAGGTGTTCACTACTGCATCCGGCTAATTTTTGCATTTTTAGTAGAGAAGGAATCTTGCTATGTTGCCCAGGCTGGTCTCAAACTCCTGGGCTCAGGTGATCCACCCACCTCAGCATCCTAAACTGCTGGGATTACAGGCATGAGCCACTGGACCTGGCCTGGCCAACAGTTTTTAAGGGGATCTTGGAGGACAAGGGGCTGAAAAATTAGGGTCATTGATTGGTCGGGACAAGGGGGATGAAATCATCAGGAGGTAGCAGCTGCATGCTTTGGTGAGTCAGCTCCTCTTGGGGTCCTTCAGATCAGCTGATGTCAGTAGTAGTTTCACCAGCATCTCAGATGGAAAACTTAACATTTCACAATGCTTGCAATGTTATCTGCAGAGCAGTGAAAAGGAACTATGATCCTGTGACAGAGTCTATGTGATTCTGGGGCAACAGGCAGCAAACAACTCTGAGGAAGGGGTCAGAGAGCAGCTGACCCCATGACCAGTGCTGTGTGTGCTGCAAGCTGGGCTGATTCCCATTTCTCCCCTCCCTTCTTCCCTGATCAATTTTATAAAGTTGATAGGGACAGTTTCAGGACTGAGAAAGAATTCTTTAAAAATATTATTTATAAAGGATCTGAAAGAAGAAAAGGAGTCAGTGAATTCAATAGAGAATGAGTGACTGAAAGACAGGAGAAGCTACAGAACGGTAGAGACAGCCAAAGACAAGCTGCAGGAAGACTGAGTTGGCCAAGTTCAATGATGCAGACATCTGAGAGAGTGATGAATGAGGAAGGCAATTCCGTGCATCCATATCTATTCAGTTATGAAATACATGGCAAGCTCCAAAAAGTCTTGAAATACACTGTCATTGTTGGTTGCTAGAAGGTATAGTAGTCCACCCTTACCCACAGTTTCACTGTCTACTATTTCAGTTGTTCTTACAGTACAATAAGGTATTTTGAGAGAGAATGAGAGAGAGAGATGCCACATTCACATCATTTTTTTTTTTTTTTTTTTTTTTTTTTGAGACAGAGTCTCGCTCTGTCTCCCAGGCTGGAGTGCACGGTCATGATCTAAGCTCACTGCAACTTCTACCTCCCAGGTTCAAGTGATTCTCCTGCCTCAGCCTCCCGAGTAGCTGGGATTACAGGTGCGTGCCACCACGCCTGGCTAATTTTTCGTATTTTTAGTAGAGACAGGGTTTCACTATGTTGGCCAGGCTGGTCTTGAACTTCTGGCTTCAAGTGATCCTCCCGCCTTGGCCTCTCAAAGTGCTGGGATTACAGGCATAAGCCACCGTGCCCTGGCAACATTACTTTTATGATAGTATATTATAATAATTGTTCTATTTTATTATTAGTTATTGTTAACCTCTTATTGTGCCTAATTTGTGAATTAAACTTTATCATGGGTAAGTATGTATAGGAAAAAAACATAGTATATTTAGGGTTTGGTACTATCTTTGGTATCAGGCATTTACCAGCGGTCTTGATGTTTTTCCCCAAGGATAGGGGTGAACTACTGTAATCACTGTTAGAATGTAAGTTGCTTTTATGATAAGAGGGTTAGGCTTGTGTGCTATTCATTTTAAGTGCCTAGCCCCCAGTTGGCATTGAACGGTGTATTCATAGAATACATGGTCTTGTTTTTCCTCACTTTCCCCAACACACTCATTCTTTCTTAAACATATAACAGCATTTGCGTTTAGCATATGCACTTTAAGAAGTGACACAAAATGTGAGATTGCACTGTTTTCCGGGGATGGGAAGAAAGGAGCTGAGAAAGAACAAAGCTGTCTTGAGATTTATCGAGGGTGGAAAGGCTGATTAATGAAGGGTTAGGAACGCACCATTACCTCATGTGCTTCGTGGGAAAAACATGGATGATAATGACATCCTCTCAGGACTTGGACCACTTGTTTCTTAGTAACAGCAGTTTCTGTTTGGGGGTAGTTTCTTCTTCCCCCATTCTCTGTATCATTCATTTGACAATTAATCATCGTGACATTCTGGTGGACTGAACTTCTATTTGCTCTTTGTACTGATTAACTTTTCACATGTTTGTGTTTCCCTGGCCTAGATTAGGAGCACCCTAATAGCAGGCATCGTATTTCATCCTTGTGTGTATCCCTCGACGGCCTAGCACCGTGCCCTTACATGTGGGGGCAGCAGGTGGGGTGAGAATGGGAATGTTCTCTGTTAATCTTTGTTTCCCCAGCAGTGAACACAGATAGTGACAAATAGACACTGGCCCATGTGGAATAAATGTGGATGGATTTGGGGACTGGGCCTCCTGCTTCCCCCTAGAATGTGCTGCTCCCCAGTATGAATCTGGCAGTGGTGATTCAACTCATGTTTCTAGACACTGCTAAATAGCACCTAGATGGGAGGCGCCCTGAGCCATCTCCCTCACCTTTGAGCACAACTCAAGGCAATTGAATTTTGCCCAGCCCAGAGAGCTGAGACCAGTAGACATTTCAGGAAGCCCCAGGGTGAACCATCCTGCATTGCAATAGCTTGGTCTATCACATTTTCCTTTTTCAGGGGAGAGGGTGGGGGAGGACCAGCATTAACACTCCTTCCACCTGCTACTTCTCTTGCTCCTTAGTGGGACTTGAAAATGCTCAAATCCAAACCTGTGTCTGTTCTCTGTACCTGTGTGTACTGGGAACAAGGTGGGGAAGGGAAGATCAAAGTTCTGATTGGAACTAACCCAAGTCCTTCATGCTGCAATGCAAATCCTTTCCTCTCTCTCCTCTTGCCCCTCATAGAAATGCAGACTAGTGGCTCACGCCTGTAATCCCAGCACTTTGGGAGGCCAAGGCGGGTGGATCACCTGAGGTCAGGAGTTCAAGACGAGCCTGGTGAACATGGTGAAACCTCATCTCTACTCAAAAAAATACAAAAATTAGCCGGGTGTGGTGGTGGGCACCTGTAATCCCAGCTACTCAGGAGGCTGAGGCAGGGAGGATTGCTTGAATCCAGGAAGCAGACGTTGCAGTGAGCCGAGATCATGCCACTGCACTCCATCCTGGGCGACAGAGCAAGACTCCGTCTCAAAAAAAAAAAAGAAATGCATACTATCTTGGATCTAGATATTCACCAAAGATTTATATGTCCAATTCCTTCCAAACAGACTTGAGGTCACCTCCTAGTAAAGAGAGTACCAGAGCGAGGTGTGGTGGCTCACGCCTGTAATTCCAGCAACTTGGGAGGCTAAGGCAGGAGGATCACTTGAGCCCAGGAGTTTGAGATCAGCCTGGGCAACACAGACCCCATCTCAAAAAATAATAATTAATAAATAAATAAATACAAATTAAAAAGAGTGTCCCAGATAAAACTGAAGCGTAAATTAGAAGAAAGGCCTCTGAAGAAAGCAAAATCAATGCTTTAAAGGACCTCCTTGGAAGAATCTTTATGTTTAAATATCCTTATTCAATGTATCAAGTTTTCCTTAATCTTGGAGTAGGTCACAGTTCTCTCTCCTTAGGGCTAAATAGTTAAAATCTGTTTAGCTCATCCTCGTGCCTCCAACTTGTCAGGGTTTTAATTGCTTTCAGGATCCTTTTGTAAATTCTCCCAGAATCAGCGTTATTGTCCTAGCAAAACTCCACGGGTTGGTTCGGCCCCTGTTCTGGTCTCCTCGCCCTTGCCAGGCCTTCAGAATTCCTAGCCTGCATCTCCACGCCCACTCATATGGCTGGCCCAGGGCGAGCAGGGAACTGACTGGGTCACCAACCACTTCTGTGTCTCTCTCCCTCCCTTTGTGCTGGCTGAAGTCCAACACGGCTGTTACCAAACTGGAGCTGGAAGACAATTGCATCATGGAGGAGGGCGTCTTGAGCCTGGTGGAGATGCTACAAGAGAACTACTACCTCCAGGAGATGGTACTGTGCCCCCCTGTGCTGGCTCTTACCATCATCCCTGGGGATTCACAACCCACTGGAGACAAGCCAGAGGCCCTGCCAGGACCCAGGCTGCCTCCAGGCCCCTGCCAGCCCCTGCCCTTCCCACATGACTTCTTGGAGGAGGGCCACATGTGAGAGGTTGTGTTTCCTATGGCTGTAGGAAATCCTAAGAAACAATTTATGGCCGGGCGCGGTGGCTCACACTTGCAATCCCAGCACTTTGGGAGGCCGAGGCGGGCGGATCGCCTGAGGTCAGGAGTTCGAACCCAGCCAGGCCAACATGGTGAAAACCCGTCTCTACTAAAAGTACAAAAATTAGCCAGGCATGGTGGTGTAATCCCAGCTACTTAGGAGGCTGAGGCAGGAGAATGGCTTGAACCCAGCAGGTGGAGATTGCAGTGAGCTGAGATCGCACCACAGCACTCCAGCCTGGGCAACAAGAATGAGACTCCATCTCAAAAAAAAAAAAAAAAAAAAAAGAAACCATTTCTGTCTGGAGATTAGAAGCCCTTAAAAATGATAAATGTGGCCAGGCATGATGGCTCACGCCTGTAATCCTGACACTTTGGGAAGGCAAAGTGTGCAGATCACCTGAGGTCAGAAGTTCGAGACCAGCCTGGCCAACATGGTGGAACCCCGCCTCTACTAAAAATATAAAAACTTAGCTGTGCATGGTGGTGTGTGCCTGTAATCCCAGCTACTCGGGAGGCTGAGGCAGGAGAATCACTTGAACCCCGGAGGCAGACGTTGCAGTTAGCCGAAATGACGCCACTGCACTCCAGCCTGGGTGACAGAGTGAGACTCTGTTTCAAAAAAAAATTGATAAATGTAGCTCTGCATAGTTGCCTTAAAGTGAACTTTCTTAAAGAAAGTAAAGACATGAAATAATGTCATAAAAGACAATGTGCCTAGAGATGGCTGGCGGTGGTGGTTACACAATGTGAATATGCTTAATACCATGCCACTGGACACTGAAAAACGGCAAAGATGGTAAATAATATGTTATGCTTATTTTACCATCATAAAAAGAAATTCAAAGAAAAGGGGGAAACAACCAATTAAGACAGTAATGGCCACTTTATATAAAGTCTCTCCCACTATCTTAAAAGGACAATTCATACTTCCCGAATCAATGAGTGGAATTTACAATGATTATGCACTCTAAACTCATTTTTCACTGTTTCACTGCCAAGCTCTCCAAATGAAGCTGTTTTGGGTTTTAATACAAATAAACAAAATAGTACGCTTATCTGAAGCACCAAGGCTAAATTGGGAAAATAGGGAGTCCTTGAAGCCAACTTCAAAAAACTGAGACCAGCCAGCCCACGGGTCCCACCGGGAGGCCCTGGAAAAGCCGGTTCTAGAGCCCGGTTTCCTATTGCCCTTCTCTTCATCCTTGGCACCTCCCTAATCTTCCTAATCCTTTCCCACCCCAACCCTACTCCCTCAGCACGGACTCAAGTAAACCACAAAAGACATCATTTGTTCATGAGGGCCCTTTGGTGAGCTTTTTTACATACCGAAGTGTTTTCTTGCCTTTTAGAATATTTCCAACAATCACCTTGGTTTGGAGGGAGCCAGAATCATCTCAGATTTCTTCGAGAGAAATAGTTCTTCTGTCTGGAGCCTTGAGCTTTCAGGTGAGCACATGGAAAGGGAGGGAGAAGACACTGGGAATCAGAGTGAGGGAAGAGGGGAAAAACAGAGAATTCAACGTCTCGTTGAACCAGACCATGTCCTTCTAGTCTTGGAAACCAGAATACTGCATCTAATTCTGCTAAACCCTCCCAGTCACACTCCCCTAGCCCCCGCCATTTATCATCCATATCTGACATTACAGATGATATATAAACAATAATTTATCATGTACTTTACCACCCAAACTGAATAGGGCACTATTAATTAACTGGAACCACAAGCAAACTGAGATATCTTGCACCCAATCATAAACTATGTTTAATATGATTAAGAACATAAAATAAAATCATAAAAGAACAAATCACTTAAAAAAAGACCTCTCCTCCTCTCCACACCAAGAGTTTCTTACAATGAAAAATTTATAGTCACTGATATTAAAGGCTCAACAAATAAATTCAATGGCACATTAGTTACAGGTGAATAGAATTAGTGGAAAACATTTTATCTATCTTTGCAGCATAGAAAGACAAAGACATAGAGAATATAAAAGATAAAAGAATTAAAAGAATGAGTAGTTTCCAGGAGAAGAAATCAATAAGCAGCAATATTTGAACAAATAACAGCTAACATGTTCCCTGAATTGATAAATTTGCAGATACAGGAATCCCAGTAACTCCTAAGAAAGGTATATAAAAAGAAATCTACACTTGATTATATCTCTGAAAAACCCTTAACATACAGAGAAGATCTGAAGAGTGTCTAGGAAAAAAATACAGAAATAAGGTTTGTGTATTTTTCTTTATAAAGACGGGTTGTCCCCGTCTCACCATGTTGTCCAGGCTAGTCTCAAACTCCTGGGCTCAAGCAATCCTCCCGCCTCAGCCTCCCAAAGTGGTGGGATTACAGGCATAAGCCACCATGCCCAGCCTTAGTTTGTGTATTTTTAACATAAATGTTTTTACATGTCAGTTATTATTCTCCAATTTTTCTTGTTTTCCACTAAATATATCTTGGATTTCTTTCTATGGCAGAACAAATAGATTTATCTAATTCTCTTGAACTGCTGGCTAGTGTTCCGAGTTATGGACATAGTATAGTTTATTTAACATCCCGCTATTTGGGAGAAAGGGGATTAAAGTCATTTCTAATTTTGCCTTCAAGTAATGTTTTAAAGGACTTTCTTGTACATGTATCTTTTAGGCACATGTTCTTGTATTTCTAGATAGACACCCAGGAGCACACTTACTGAATATGAAGATGTATCCATTTTTGTGAACTTAACAATTGATTTCCAAATTTCCCTTTAAAAATACTGCCAGGTTATAATTCTACCAATGGACTGATGCCTATACCATCCCCAGAAGGGAAATAACAAGCAATTTGTGAATCAAAATGGTTAAGCATGTGGGTGTAGAAGTCACAGTGCTTGGGTTCAAATCCCAGCTTTGACACTGGGCAAGTTTTTTAACCAGTTTGTGCCTCATTTTCTCATTCATAAAATAAGGATAATTATATTACCTCAGATGGTTATTGTGAATATTAAGTGAATTAAAATCTAAAACTCCTAGAACTATACCTAGTACATAAGTATTCAATGTGTTCCTCGCTATTATTGTCTTTGTTACTGTTACACATTCTATTGCTATTGAAATAGAACACTTTTTCAGATGCTCACTTCCACTTCTATTTTCTTTTCTATGAAATGTCAATTGTTGTATGGGGTTGTTAGTATGACTGAGTTTTACTTCATACTTCATAGATTATAGGTATTCTTCATAAACTATAGGTATTCATACTTGAATGTTAGAACGTTAGGTATGGCTTTATTTATGGTACTTTCTCGACCTTAACTCACTGCAACCCCCGCCTCCCAGGTTCAAGCAATTCTCCTGCCTCAGCCTCCTGAGTAGCTGGGACCGTAGGTGCGTGCCACCATGCCCAGCTAATTTTTGTATTTTTAGTGGACACGGGGTTTCACCATGTTGGCCAGGATGGTCTCGATCTCTTGACCTTGTGATCTGCCCGCCTCAGCCTCCCAAAGTGCTGGAATTACAGGCATGAGACACTGTGCCCAGCCTGTTTATGGTACTTTCTTGTAGCAAAGTTTATGTCTTTTATTGATGTCAAGTTTTGTAGTCTTTTTCCTTTATGGATTTAATTTTTGTAGCCTTCTTTAAAACTCTTTCCTAAAGTTTATAAAAATATTTTCCTGAACCAGGAGAGGTGGCATGCACCAATAGTCCCATCTACTCAGGAGGCTGAGGTGGGAAAATTGCTTGAGCCCAGGACTGGCCCCCCTGGGCAACATAGCAAGACCCTATCTATAAAAAAGAAAAAGAAAAAAAATTAGGTAAAAATATTTTCCTTTATTTTCTCCAATTTTTGTTGTTGTTGTGGTTTCTACTCTTAGCTCTCTAATATATCTAGTACTCGTTTGTGCATGGAATGAAGTAGAAATCAGATGTTTTATTTCCAAAACTGATAACCAGGTACTCCAGCATCATCAATGTAATAATTGATCCTTTTCTCATTAATTTGAAATGTCATCTTTATCATGTATTAAACTCCCATTATAAATATAGGTTTCCTTCTAGATTCTCTATTTCATTTCATTAATCTATTTATGTATTTCTTTTTTTTTTTTTTTTTTTTTGTGACAGAGTCTCACTGTCGCCCAGGCTGGAGTGCAGTGGCGCGATCTCGGCTCACTGCAGGCGCCGCCCCCCGGGGTTCACGCCATTCTCCTGCCTCAGCCTCCCGAGTAGCGGGGACTACAGGCACCCACCACCTCGCCCGGCTTATTTTTTGTATTTTTGGTAGAGACGGGGTTTCACTGTGTTAGCCAGGATGGTCTCGAGCTCCTGACCTCGTGATCCGCCCGCCTCGCCCTCCCAAAGTGCTGGGATTACAGGCGTGAGCCACCGAGCCTGGCCTATTTATGTATTTCTATGTCAACACTGCATTGTCTTAATATTTGTTTAGAATATTAAAATTATAATTACTACATATTATAAGATGTTGTGACTAATACAAAAAATGATGATGTACTATTTAATATATAAGTTATAAAATCTTATAATAAATATTTTGCGTTTGTTTTTGAGACGGAGTCTCCCTTTGTCGCCCAGGCTGGAGTGCAGTGGTGCCATCTCAGCTCGTTATACCCTCTACCTCCTGGGCTCAAGTGATTCTCCTGCCTCAGCCTCCCGAGTAGCTGGGATTACAGGCACCTGCTGCCATGCCCAGCTAATTTTTGTATTTTTAGTAGAGACAGAGTTTCGCCATGTTGGCCAGGCTTGTCTCTAACTCCTGACCTCAAGTGATCCAACTGCCTTGGCCTCCAGAGTGCTAGGATTACAGGCATGAGCCACTGTGCCCAGCCAATAAATATGTTTTGTGTGTGAGTGAGCAAAGACTACCCCTTTTTTTCAAAGTAATCTTGAATCTTTTTTTCAAAATAATTCTGCAATCTTGGCTATTAGTATTGTTAAGTAATAGTAATCTTGGCTATTCTTGTACAGTTTCTCCTCCAGGTGAATTTTAGAATCATTTTGTCAAGTTCAATTTAAGAAAAAGAAAAAAAACACCTGTTGGGGTTTTGGTTGGGGTTCCATTTAATATTCTAGATTAATTTATAAAAGAACTGACATATTTGCAATATTGAGTCTCCTCATTTATGAACATGGTTTATCTCTACTCCTTCAGGTCTTTTTATATTCTTTTTTTCTTTTTCTTTTTTTTTTTTTTTTTAGAAGGAGTTTCACTCTTGTTGCCCAGGCTGGAGTGCAATGGCGCGATCTTGGCTCACTGCAATCTCTGCCTCCTGGGTTCAAGCGATTCTCCTGCCTCAGCCTCCCGAGAAGCTGGGATTACAGGCATGCGCCACCACACCCAGCTAATTTTGTATTTTTAGTAGAGATGGGGTTTCTCCATGTTGGTCAGGCTCGTCTCAAACTCCCAACCTCAGGTGATCCACCCGCCTCAACCTCCCAAAGTGCTGGGATTACAGGTGTGAGCCACCGTGCCCAGCCCCAGGTCTTTTTATATTTTTGAGTAAAGTTTTAGTTTCTTCTATTATAAGACTTGCATTATTTATATTAGGTTTATTTCTAGGTCTTCTATTATTTTATCTTATGTGAACAGAATGTTTTTTTCTATCACATTTTCTGATTGGTCATTACTGGTGTGTCTGAAAGCTATTAATTTTTGTACATTGATTCTATATCCAGTCACTTTATTAAATTATCTTATGAGTTCTAACATTTTGTTAATTTTATAGAATTATTTAGATAGGTGATTATACCTGCAAATAACGAAAGTTTTTTCTTTTCCAATATTTATATCTCCTAATTATTTTTCTGGTTGCATTGGCTAAGACCCCTAACATAATGTTTTAACATAGTACAGAAAGCTCTTTGTAAAAATACAAATCACCCAGTCCTATCCCAGACTGGTGAAATCAGAATCTTTAGCAGGAGAAATCTTGGAATCTGTGTGTTATCAAATTTCACAAATAATTCTCTTACAACCAGCTCTGTAGTATCTGTAACCACTGATTTGAACACAAGAATTTGAATAACTAATCACCTAGTTTTATGCGTTGACTAGCTTATTATCTCACTTTATTGCACTGCTAACAGACACAGCCAAACAAGTATTTGTGTTCCAGTGAATGCATTAATTCATTCATTCATTCATTCATTCACTCACTTTACTAAGGACCTGTTATGTGCCAAGCACTATTTAGGTGGTAGAGATACAAAGCTTATTGAGGGTTCAAAGGAGGAAATTTGGGAATAAGGCTCTATGTCATGTACTTCCCAGAAATCACCAGTGTCTTACATTGCTTAGCAGGGCCACAACTCAGGTAAGGTGAGTGAGCCACTTGCATTGGTCACAAAATGTAAGGAGTGCCAAAATATCATGATGAGCAAAATATCAAGACATTAAATAAAAACAGCATCCAACAGGGATAGAATGGACTGAGGTGAATAAGTTCTAGTCACGTGTGTGCAGGGTCAGATCCTGTCTTTACTTAAAATTATAAAGACACCAGGTGCGAATCCCAGCACTTTAGGAGGCTGAGGTGGGCAGATCACAAGGTCAGGAGTTTGAGACCAGCCTGACCAACATGATGAAACCATGTCTATACTAAAAATACAAAAATTAGCTGGGTGTGGTGGTGCACACCTGTAATCCCAGTTACTCAGGAGGCTGAGGCAGGAGAATTGCTTGAACCCAGGAGATGGAGGTTGCAGTAAGCCAAGATCACGCCACTGCACTGCACTCCAGTCTGGGTGACAGAGCGAGACTCTGTCAAAAAAAAAAAAAAAAAAAAAAAAAAACTTGTTCAATATAGATGATTTTGCACTAATTTTGATTTTTTAAAATGTTGTATTAGGATATTATTCTTCTTGATTACTGAGTTTTTAGGCACCTCTCAAATTTTCACACATGGCAGGTGTCTCACTCACAAGTGTCCCAGTCCTGCTGCTTGAACTTGGATGAGCATTTTTAGGATGTTATAGACTCTAGGCACTAGGCTGGGGGTTGATGCTGCTAATGAATGCACAGGGTATGCTACCAACTCCTGGAATTTCATGGCAGAGAGAAAAGGCAATGTTAAAAGAGAAGGTAAACAGTTGCCTTGTTCTCTTTTGTCCACATAATACTTGCTTTAAGTCCCTTCCTGTCCTGTCCTGTCCTTTCCTTTCCTTTTTTATTTGATTTTATTATTTTATTTTTGAGGTGAAGTCTTTCTCTGTCACCCAGGCTGGAGTGCAGTGGCGTTGTGATCTCAGCTCACTGCAATCTCCACCTCCCTGGTCCAAGCATTTCTCGTGCCTCAGCCTCCTGAGTAGCTGGGACCACAGGTGTGCGCCATCATGCCTAATTTTTGTATTCTTAGTAGAGACACGGTTTTGCCATGTTGGCCAGACTGGTCTCGAACTCCTGACCTCAGGTGATTCACTCGCCTTGGCCTGTAAAAGTTCTGGGATTATAGGCATGAGCCACAGTACCCAGGCTCCTTTTCTTTTTTTTAAAACAGGATCTTGGTCTGTCACCAGGCTGGAGTGCAGTGGCACCAACATGGCACACTGCAGCCTCGATCTCCTGGGTTCAAGTGATCCTCCCACCTCAGCCTCCAAAGTAGCTGGGACCACAGGTTCATGCCACCATGCCTGGCTAATTTTTTTAAAAATTCTTTGTAGAGACAAGGGCTCACTATGTTGCCCAGGCTGGTCTCAAACTCCTGGGCTCAAGTGATCCTCCCACCTCCGCCTCCCAAAGTGCTGGGATTACAGGTGTAAGCCAATGCATCTGGCCCCTGCCACCTTTTTTCTGTTTGATTGTTCTAAAGGGAAGTGGACTGGGAGGGGCAGGAGGTGGGAGAGGAAGGGAGCCATGGTCTAGCAGTGCATCGCTGACACACCACCCTCACTACAGGAAATGACTTCAAGGAAGAATCCGCAGCACTGCTCGGCCAAGCCCTGTCGGTAAGAGGCAGGGACTGTAGCCAAGCCACGTGGGCGATGTCCCTGGGAGATCTGGGCAACCTGGGGCTGCTATGGGCACAGTAACGTGAGGCTACTTTCACATGTTAGGGACTGGGGAGTGTTTAGACCCTGCCAACCCCAACAAAAGCCACAGCAAATGGTACAGCTGTTTATATGGCACTAAGTTCTCCCAGCAGCCACCAACAATCCAACAAAAAATGCCTAAGACATTGTCTTCACCTAATTTTTGGTACATCAGAGCCCCGCCATCATACTGCCCTGAGATAAGTAAGATATTTGCAATCAGAAGACAAAAAATCCTTCTCTTTCCTCTGTTTCTGTAGACCAATTACCGAATTAAGAAGCTGGATCTCAGTCACAACCAATTCTCTGATGTAGGAGGGGAGCACCTGGGCCAGATGCTGGGTGAGTCTCCCTGGAGGAAGGGACAGCAAAGGGGAGGGATAGGGGAGGATCGCTTGGCAGAGCTGAATCTCCCTTTTTAACATGATTTTTAAATGTTGTGACTATAAAAGTGATGTAAACCATGCCCAAAATACATTCAGAATTTGGGTGCAGTGGCTTATGCCTGTAATCCCAGAACTTTAGGAGCCTGAGGCAGAAGGATTGCTTGAGCCCAGGAGTTCAAGACCAGCCTGGGCAACATAGGGAGACCCTGTCTCTATAAAATATCAAAAAATTAGCCAGGCGTGGTGGTGCACACCTGTAGTCCCAGCTACTCAGGAGGCTGAGGTGGGAGGATCCCTTGAGCCCAGGAAGTCGAGGCTGCAGTGAGCCATGATCGTGCCACTCCACTGCAGCCTGGGCAACAGAGAGAGACCCTGTCTCAAAAGAAGAAGAAGAAGAAGAAGAAGAAGAAGGAGAAGAAGAAGGGGAAGGGAAAGGGAAGGGGGAGGGGGAGGGGCCACAGCAAACCCTGGACATGGGAAGTAAAACTTTATGATGATTAGAAGAACACAGAGAGAATAACTAACAACTCAGGAAGGCTAAGGACTGTTAAGTATGGCCCAGTAAGCAATTGAAAAAGTACCTTTTCCAAAAGGTCCAAAAGCAATTGAAAAAGTACCTTTTGGGTACTATGCTTATTACCTGGGTGATGAAATAATCAGTACACCAAACCCCTGAGACATGCAATTTACCTATATAACAAACCAGCACATGTACACCTGAACCTAAAAGTTTTAAAAATTCCCATATTTGACAACAATACATCTGAAACATGCATATGATAAAAAGACACACAACCATGAACAACCTTAAAAGACAAGCAACAGGCTGGGCGTGGTGGCTCACGCCTGTAATCCCACCACTTTGGGAGGCCGAGGTGGGCAGATCACAAGGTCAAGAGATCAAGACCATCCTGGCCAACATGGTGAAACCCCATCTCTACTAAAAATACAAAATTAGCTGGACGTGGTGGTGCATGCCTGTAATCCTAGCTACTCGGGAGGCTGAGGCAGGAGAATCGCCTGAACCCACGGGGCGGTGGTTGCAGTGAGCCAAGATGGCACCACTGCACTCCAGCCTGGGCAACAGAAGGTGACTCCAGCTCAAAAACAAAAACAAAGACGAGCAACAGACAGGGAGTAGATATTTGCAGCATTTGTAGAGTACAAAAATTAGTATTCAGAATGTTGATAAAAGATCCTTAGCTCAATTAGACAATGATAAATAGCCTCAACAGCACAATGGTCAAGGCATATGCATAGCAAAAGAAGAAAGTCGAGTGCCCACATCTCTTTACTAGTTAGAGAAATGAAAGGTTCTCCTTGTCATCTATTAAAGCTGTGAAAGTTTAAAGCCAGTGAATGTCAAAGGCTGCGGACAACCGAGTGAAATAAGAATACTTCAAGCTGCCGGGCACTTTTGAGAACAACTTGACAGTCCTTGGTAAACTTGAAAATGTGTCTATTCTATGATGCAGAAATTCCTTCCCATCAAGGGGAATTGTCTCAGAGAAGCTCTCACACATACACAGAGAAATGTGTGAGGAGGTTATTACAGCATCGTCATAAAAGAGAAAAAAAAAGAGTAACAACCTAAAAGTCATACCCAGGCAAATGAGTACAAAAGAGGAAGTTGTCACAGGAGTCTAGGCAACACAGGAAAATAGCTTGAGCTCAGGGAAGAGGTGAAGATAGAGAAGACTGAATGAATTCAGAATATACTTTGGGGGTAAAGCCAAAAGGACTTGCTGATGTGAAGAATGGGGGAAAGAGAGAGAGAGATAGACTCATGGTCATTTTGCTTCAGCTATTGGTTGGATGATGGTGTTGTTTATGTGGATGGAGACAACTCAGGAAGCAACAGGGACAGGAGGGACAGGAGATAGGAGCCCCGTTTTCCATTTTGGCCACGTGATGTTTGCAATGGCCATTTGACACCTACATAGAGAAGTCAGGTAGATGGTTTGCTGTATGAGTTTAGAGCTTGGTGAAGAGATCAGGGCTGAAGATACACATTTGGGGTCATAGGTATATAGATGTATTTAAAACCATGAGGCAAGATAAGGTCATCTAGGCAGGGAGTGTAGACAGAGTTGAGTAGGTGGCCATCGAACTGACCTTTGGGTCACTCCAACATTTTTAGGTTTCACGGAGGAGGAAGAGGAGCCTGAGGAGTGGTTGTCAAATAGGAGGGAAACCAGAAAAGCGACGTGGCAGGAGCTGAGGAAGGGAGCAGTTCAGGAAGAAGGTCGACAGTTGCATCAAATGCTGTTGAGAGATCACATAAGACAAGGATAAAATAGTAACCATGGCACTTGGCAGCATGGAGAGTTAGTGGCTTTGAAAGTGCTGTTTTAACTATTCACAGTAACAAAGACATGGAATCAACCTAAATGCCCATCAGTGGTAGACTGGATTAAAAAAATGTGGTGTATATACACCACGGAATACTATGCAGTCATAAAAAAACAGTGAAATCATGTTCTTTGCAGGAACAGGGATGGAGCTGGAGGCCATTATCCTTAGCAAACTAATGTAGGAAGAGAAAACCAAATACCACCTGTTCTCACTTATAAGTGGGAGCTAAATTATGAGAACACACAAACACAGAGAGGGGAACAGACACTGGGGACTAACTGAGGGTAGAGGGAGGGAGGAGGGAGAGGAACGGGAAAAATAACTGAGTACTAGGCTTAATACTTGGGTGATGAAATAATCTGTACAACAAACTCTGTGACACAAGTTTACCTATATAACAAACCTGCACATGTACCCCTGAACTTAAAATTTAAAAAAAAAAAAGAAAGAAAGTGAAAGTGCTGTTTTAGTGGAGTGGGTGAGTATGGAAACCCAACTGGGGGAGGTTGAGTTGAAAATGGAGGCCTGGCACAGTGGCTCATGCCTGTAATCCCAGTGCTTTGGGAGGCCAAGATGGGAAGCCAGGAGCTCAAGACCAGGTTGGGCAACATAGTGAGACCCACTCTCTACTAAAAAATTCAAAAATTGGGCTGGGTACAGTGTCTCACACCTGTAATCCCAGCACTTTGGGAGGCTGAGGCAGGTGGATCACCTGAGGTCAAGAGTTCAAGAACAGCCTGGCCAACATGGTGAATCCCTGTCTCTACTGAAAATACAAACATTAGCAGGTGTAGTGGTGTGCGCCTGTAATCCCAGCTACTAGAGAGACTGAGGCACAAGAACCGCTTGAACCTGGGAGGCAGAGGTTGCAGTAAGACGAGATCCTGGGTTGGGGGGAGGGGGGAGGGATAGCATTAGGAGATATACCTAATGTTAAATGACGAGTTAATGAGTGCAGCACACCAGCATGGCACATGTATACATATGTAACAAACCTGGACGTTGTGCACATGTACCGTAAAACTTAAAGTATAATAAAAAAATAAATAAATAAATAAAATAAAATATTACTTTCAAAAAATAAATAAATAAATAAATAAATAAATAAAAGACGAGATACTGCTATTGCACTCCAGCCTGGGTGACAGAGTGAGACTCCATCTCAAAAAAAAAAAAAAATTTCAAAAATTAGCTGGGCATGGTGGCACATGCCTATAGTCCCAGGTACTTGGGAGGCTGAGGTGGGAGAACTGCTTGAGCCCAGGAGTTAGGGGTTATAGTAAGCTGTGATCATGCCACTGCACTCCAGCCTGAGATACAGAGTGAGACCCTGTCCTCTAAAAATAAAAAGAAAATAGGATGCAAAGCAAAGAGAACACTATACGCAACTACAGAAGTTCTGCTGGGAAGGTTGGAACAGAAAGAGGGGGCAGGAGCCAAGGGAGACATAGAGTCCAGGGAGAGTTCTTAAGGATGGAGAATGCTGAGAGGAAGAAAGAAGAATAAACTGATGCTACAGAAGAAGGAGGAGGTAATTACAGGAGCAAAGTCCATGAGAAGGCTGCAGGCAAGAGTCCAGAACAAAAGTGCGGAGCTCACTGGCCTGAGAGAGCAGGAGGGACAGTTCATTCATTGAAAAACGGACGAGGAAAGGGTGTGCAGGTGCAGGTAAGTGGGTAGATTTCATGGTGGCATTTGAAGCCTGACATTGCCGCTATTTTCTCAGTGAAGTAGGAGGCAAGATCTTCAGCTGAAAGTTCAGTTCAGACCACTAGGGTTGATGGGAGGGCAGGAGGTATAAAATACCATGTAGGAGGAAGGAGCAACATGTAATGGAAGCACCTTTCCATGTGGGGCAGTTTGAGTCTCTGTCTGAAAACTGAGGTCATAAATTTAACATGAGACAGACTGTGCTCTCTCTTTTGTTTTGTTTTTGAGGCGGAGTCTCGCTCTGTTGCCCAGGCTGGGTGGAGTGCAGTGGCACAATCTTGGCTCACTGCAGCCTCTGCTTCCCGGGTGCAAGCAATTCTCGTGCCTCAACCTCCTGAGTAGCTGGGATTATACGCCCAAGCCATCACACCCAGCTAATTTTTTGTATTTTCGGTAGAGACGGGTTTTCACCATGTTGGCCAGGCTGGTCTCCAACACCTGACCTCAAGTGATCCACCCTCCTTGGCCTCCCAAAGAGCTGGGATTACAGATGTGAGCCCACTGTGCCGGGCCTGTGCTTTCTTTTAAAATTGTTATTATCGTACTGCAAATGCAGCTTTTAAAAACACTTACTATTGCTGGGCGGGGTAGCTCATGCCTGTAATCCCAACACTTTCGGAGGCCGGGGTGGGTGGATCACCTGAGGTCAGGAGTTCAAGACCAGCCTGGCCAATATGGTGAAACCCTGTCTCTACTAAAAATACAAAAAATTAGCTGGATGTGGTGACTTGGGTGTATAATCCCAGCTACTCGGGAGTGAGGCAGGAGAATCACTTGAACCTGGGAGGCGGAGGTTGCAGTGAGCAGAGATCGTGCCATTGCACTCCAGCCTGGGCAACAAGAACGAAATTCTGTCTCAAAAAAAAAAAAAAACCAAAAAACAAAAAACAAACACTTATTATTTGAAGTGATTGCTATGTGACAGGCATCATGTTGGGCATTTTACATCAATCCTCATTAAAAAAACTATATATAGGGCCAGGCACGGTGGCTCACGCCTGTAATCCCAGCACTTTGGGAGGCCGAGTTGGGCGGATCACGAGGTCAGGAGATTGAGACCATCCTGGTTAACACGGTGAAACCCTGCCTCTACTAAAAATACAAAAAATTAGCCAGGCGTGGTGGCGGGTGCCTGTAGTCCCAGCTACTCGGGAGGCTGAGGCAGGAGAATGGCGTGAACCCGGAAGGCAGAGCTTGCAGTGAGCGGAGATTGCGCCACTGCACTCCAGCCTGGGCGACAGATGGAAACTCCATCTCAAAAAAAAAAAAAAAAAAAAAAAAAAAACAACTCTATACAGGTTGATATCTCCACGTACAGATAAGGAAACAGATGTAAAGCAAGGATAAGTAACCTGCCTGGGATCACACAGGTAGTAAGTGATGAGATCAGAATTACAATCTAACTTGTGTGACCATTTGAGTGATGCAGGTGTGCAAGGTGTAGCTTAAATGAGGGAACTGGCAGAGAAGAGGACATAAGGGTAAGAAGAGAGTGAGCGAGAGAGGGGAGGGGGTAATGTAGGCAGGAGAAAGTTTGTTCCCAAAATTATATAAGGTGTTGTGCACTGTACTAAAAACTCACACCCAGGGTTGACACAAAGAGAAGCGTGATCAGAACATAGTGCCCTGTCCATAAAAAAAATGAAATAGGCCAGGTGCGGTGGCTCACGCCTATAATCCCAGCACTTTGGGAGGCCAAGGCAGGTGGATCACCTGAGGTCAGGAGTTCAAGACCAGCCTGGCCAACATGATGAAACCCCGTCTCTACTAAAAATACAAAAAATTAGCTGGGTGTGGTGGCGGGTGCCTATAAGCCCAGCTGCCCCAGAGGCTGAAGCAGGAGAATCGCTTGAACCCAGGAGGCGGAGGTTGCAGTGAGCCGAGATTGTGCCATTGTACTCCAGCCTGGGCTACAAGAGCAAAACTCTGCCTCAAAAAAAAAAAAAAAAAAAAACAGAAAAGAAATAAGACCTTATTCCTGGGCCAGAGCCCTAAAGGCAATTCCTCCTATTCAGTAATGGTTCCAGAGGACTTTAGCCTTTCCATCAGTGGCCTCCTTGGCATAACTGCCCTCCCCAAATAAAAACAACAATAATAATGTGTTTAAATAGGATGTTCCAACCCTGTGGAACATGTAAGCAAAATCATCTTCAGGTCAAAACAAAAGTATGATTTCTGTGCAAACCCAGCTTCTCACCAAGCCTGGTGCCTCCCCACTTCCAACTGATTGTGCCCCTGAGCCTCTCCTGGAGAGAAATTCTGGAGTCACCACTGCAGCCGTGAACTGCCATGTGACGTAATACATCATGTGATGTAATATGCCAGGTCCATCACAGCCTTCCTGTGTAAATACAGCCCCTGAAGATGTTTTCCAGCTACTTCTGTCTATTTTAATTCATAATATTCCACCAGATAAATACTTCTTGTTTTTATTTATTTATTTATTTTTGAGATGCCGTCTTGCTCTGTCACCCAGGCTGGAGTGCAATGGCGCCATCTTGGCTCACTGCAACCTCCGCCTCCCGGGTTCAATCAGTTCTCCTGCCTCAGCTTCCTGAGTAGCTGGGACTACAGGTGTGTGCCACCATGCCCAGTGAATTTTTGTATTTTTAGTAGAGACGGGATTTCATCATGTTGGCCAGGCTGGTCTCAAACTCTTGACCTCTGGTGATCCACCTGCCTCGGCCTCCCAAAGTGCTGGGATTACAGGTGTGAGCCACCATGCCCAGCCAAATAATTCTTACTTTTTTTTTTTTTTTTTTTTTGAGACAGTCTCGCTCTGTTGCCAGGCTGGAGTGCAGTGGCGTGATCTCAGCTCACTGCAACTTCTGCCTCCCAGGTTCAAGCGATTCTCCTGCCTCAGCCTCCCGAGTAGCTGGGTCTACAGGCACGTGCCACCACACCCAGCTAATTTTTGTATTTTTAGTACAGACACAGTTTCACCATGTTGGCCAGGATGGTCTCGATCTCTTGACCTCGTGATCTGCCCACGTCGGCCTCCCAAAGTGCTGGGATTACAGGTGTGAGCCACTGTGCCTGGCTAATTCTTACTTTTATAAGTGATGCCATGGTAAACATCTACAAGCATCTTGCTCTTCCCATATTCTGTGCTGTCGTCTTAGGTAGAGTCTCAGAGGTGAGTGATAGGGTATGCACATTTTAATGGGAAAATATCTGTGATCAGATAATATCTGCCAAATAGACTATACCTATTTCCTTCCCACCTAAACTATGTAAGGAGGATTATTTCACCACATCTTTGCCAGCTTTGGGGATCATCTTACAATTTTGTGTTTAAATGAATAACTAAAAAAATTATTATCTGAGAATTTTACTTTGCATAACCACTGAGTGGTCTTTATCCCCAGTGTCATGGACATCTGTTAACTCTGAGAATGGGTTTTCTGGGCTGTGGGAGATGCTAAGCCGATTCCCTCCCTGTTTCAGCCATCAACGTGGGGCTCACGTCACTGGATCTGAGCTGGAATAACTTCCACACAAGGGGAGCTGTGGCCTTGTGCAACGGTCTCCGGGTAAGGCACTCTCCAGGAGTGGTGTGTGGAGCCCAGTTGAGGACAGCCAGGGCCTCCCATCCTGCCATCCTAAGCCTCTTCTTCATGGTCACCATCAATGAGGGCATACTGAGCTCTCATCAAATACTTTTCAAGTTATTGTTCTCCCTCCCATAATTCCTGGATGCACGTTATTTATTTATTTATTTATTTATTTATTTATTTATTTATTTATTTATTTTTTGAGATGGAGTATTGCTCTGTGGCCCAGGCTAGAGTGCAGTGGTGCAATCTCGGCTCACTGCAACCACCACCTCCCTGGTTCAAGCGATTCTCCTGCCTCAGCCTCCTGAGTAGCTGAGACTACAGGTGCCTGCCACCATGCCTGGCTAATTTTTGTATTTTTATTAGAAACAGGGTTTTACCATGTTGGCCAGGCTGGTCTCAAACTCCTGACCTTGTGATCCACCCACCTCAGCCTCCTAAAGTGCTGGGATTACAGGCGTGAGCCACCGCGCCTGGCCTGCACATTATTCTTTAGTATAAATCGTATCTGCTGAGGCCAGGGTGGCATCTTTGGATACACTTCAAGAGGACAGTTTAATTAGTGGGTAGGGAACGACCAGAAGCCAAAGGGAGGGAGTCTCATGAGTACTTGAGACTGAGCCCAGCTGGGAGCTCTGAATGATCTGGCAGACCCATCGGTCCTGGGGACCACTGAGCACCCGGTCTGGATGCCAACAGGGGTAGAAATCGGGGCCCTTTCGGTTGGATGAGTCACGCGTAACCTTGATGCTGGTGCTGTTCTCCCCTCTTCCTGGAGGGTAATGTGACCCTGGCAAAGCTGGATCTCTCCATGAATGGCCTTGGGAATGAAGTGGCTCTGGCCCTAGGGGAGGTCCTCCGACTCAACAGCTGCCTGGTCTACCTGGATATCAGCGGCAATGACATCGGCAATGAAGGGGCCTCCAAAATCAGCAAAGGACTGGAATCCAATGAAAGCCTCAGAGTTCTGAAGGTAGTCTTCAGTTGGAAAGGGGCTATTTTGTGTGTGTGTGTGTGTGTGTGTGTCTCCGTGTGTGTCCGTGTGTGTGTGTCTGTGTATGTGTTGGGGTGAGTTGGGGGCTACATAGTACTGGAGAGAATAATTGGGAATATCTGTACTTCATATATGCATGCATTTTTTACCATCTCTTGGCTGTAAATGCAGTGACCATTCTCTACTATAAAGCCAGTGTCACCCTCAGTGCTCCCTGGTGCACTGCAGATCTTCCTAACAGGTCTTCCTCCCTCCCATCTGGGTCTCATTCAGGATCTTCTCCACATTGCCATTGGAGTGTGCTTTTTGTTTTGTTTTGTTTTGAGACAGGGTCTGGCTCTGTCCCCCAGGCTGGAGTGCAGTGGTGCAATCTCGGCTCACTGCAATCTCCGCCTCCCAGGTTCAAACCATCCTCCCACCTCGGCCTCCTAAAGTGCTGGGATTACAGGCATGAGCCACTGTGCCTAGCCCTCAGAATGTGCTTTTTGAACACAAATCTGACATCCATTCCCCTTCCCCCAGCCCCTCAGTCTCCCGTCTTTCGGCTTAGACCCCTGCATGGCTTCCTGTTGCTCAGATCCCGTTCGCTGAGCCCCAAGTGCCCCTCCAGCCTCAGTCCACCCCGTGCTTTCCCTTGCTCTGCACCCAAGACCCCCTGGTCTTCTCTCCACTCCTTTCCTCCTACCACAGAGGCTTGGCCGCTCCGCCTCCACTTGCTTGCTGCTGGGATCCTCCGTCTAGGGGACCTGCTCCCAGAGCCCTGCTCCCTACTTCCCATGGAACTTGCCGCCCTTTCTAATTCCATGTATGTGAGGGCTCTTTGCTCGCCTGTCATCCCCTGGAATGTGAAAGCTTCATCAGAATGAAGACTGTGTTTGGGCCAGGTGTGGTGGCTTATGTCTGTAATCCCAGCCCTTTGGGAGGCCAAGGTGGGTGGATCGCTTGAGGTCACCAGTTTAAGACCAGCCTGGCCAACAAGGTAAAACCTTGTCTCTACTAAAAATACGAAATTAGCCAGGTGTGACTGTGCATGCCTGTAATCCCAGCTACTTGGGAGGCTGAGGCAAGAGAATCACTGAACCCAGGAGGCAGAGGATGCAGTGAGCTGAGACCATGCCACTGCACTCCAGCCTGGGTGACAGAGCAAGACTCCATCTCAAAAAAAGAACGAAGACTGTTTGATTTTGCCCATCATTAAACTCCTCATACCTAGTCCCTCATACCTAGCATAGTGTTGGGCACACTGTAGAAGCCCAGTGAATATTCATTAAATGAATGAATTAATGAATACATATTTCATTTTAAATTAATTTACTTGTAGATGCTAATTTATAATATAGATGCTATTGAGCAGTTGGAAAATAAATTAAAGGTGAGGACTTCTATTAATCATCCCCCTTTCTGGGGCTCCTGCCAAGAGCCAGCTGTCATTACTCATAGCCTCACCTGGTAATGTGGGCTCTGTTAGCCCCACTTGTCAGATGAGAAAACTGAGGCTGTGTGACTTACTTATGCCACACAAGTAGCAGGAGGCAGAGGGAAGCCTGCTCTACGTGGTTTTCCATGGCAACTCCAACTCCCTCAAGATGTGAGGGTCCTGAAGAAGGAAAGCAGTGAGGAGACAGGGAGGAAGGGGCTGCCATCTGAGAGGACAACCATGAGGAGCGGCTAAGAGGACAGGAGGAAGCCAGATTCTGACAGGCAGAAGGAGCACAGTGACTACAGACCAAACAGACTGGCTGTCTAGTGACCAGGACATCTGGAAGTCCCAGCTGGGGTGGAGCGGGCCAGGCACAACTCAGACAGAGACTGACCCAGGCTGTGGGTGGCTCAGCCCCAGTGGCTGAGGAAGCCAGGGACAGTCTGAGAAACTGAATTTTAAAAGATTAAGCGGTTGCCTCAGCAAAATGGCAATAGGGGTCTTTGCTGTTTTGTGGGTCTACATGGTTTCAACCATTTTTTACGGCTTTTCTCATTTTTCCACAATTACCATATGTAATGAATATATTTCAATTTTCTAAAATGTTTAAAAGAGAAAAGTTTAAGACAAAACTCTTAGTTTGGCCACCATGGGGACCACATCAACTTTGCCACAGTAATTATCTATGGGTCTCCACATCCAGCCCTGGTGCCCCTTGCCCTGAGCTTGGAAAAATAAGGAATTCCCATTAGGAAGTGAGTCCAGCAAAGGATTCTAGATGCTGAGCTCCACGAGGTCCAGGCCCTAGTCTGCATTTTCTCACTGGAGTACATCAGAGCCTGGGACACAGCTGACACATACTAGGGGCTCAATAAGAGTTTTGGTTGCCTCATCATGAAGCCACTTAGCTGAAAGCCTTCAATAATAAGAACTATTGTTCATTTGCAGTGTACTGCATACCAGGCACTCGTTTTAATGCTTTGCCTGAATTGATATGGTAAGTCCTCAGAGCAGCCATAGGTGATAAGTACAAAGTGATCAGGGAATTAATGCAAGGCCAGGCAGCTGGTAAACAGAGCCACCAGGCTCCAGAGTCCCTTCCATTAACTTCCATCCATGCTTCAGCAGCTCCTAGGACCACTGGGATAATGTCCTTGTTCCTTCTCCAAGCCTATAAGGTTCTCCATGATGTGGCCCATCCCAGCTCTGTGGCCTCATTCTCCCTGCTTCTGCTCACAAACATCTCTTGCTGTTTCACACTCCTATGCCTTTGCACTTGCCTACTCTTTTCTTCTTTGGTGAATCTTGTTTCCTCCTCTGGTTTTGCCCCCCTTCCTCAGACCTCACTAATCCTCATTAGTCCTGCAAGGCTTAGCTCCATGGTCCCCTCCCCTATGCTGCATGCTCCTTTCCTTGTTCATGCAGTACACAGGTGTACCTCTGTCACTGCTGTCATAACACTTCTGATGCTATTGCCTTGTTTGCCTGTCTCCCCCAATTACAGTGTTAAGCTACCCGAGGGCAGAAACCGTGCCATGTCTGCCTGTGTGTCCCTCAGTGCTTAGTCCAGTAGCTGGCATATGGCAAGCCTCTAATTAATATGTGCTGGGTGGATGGATGGATGGATGGATGGATGAGTGGTGAGATGAACAGATTGCTGGCTGGCTGGCTGGATGGAAGGACGACAGGGGATGGATGAGTAGATGAGATGGTTGGATAAATGAGCAGCTGAATGGACATGCATGGGTGGATGGATGGATGAGCAGTGAGATGGATAAGTGAGTGGATGGATGGATGGATGGATGGATGGATGGATGGATGGATGGATGCATGAGAGGTGGATGGATGAGGAGATGGACAGGTGAATGAATAGATAGATAGATGGTTGGGTGGATGAGCAGTGAGATGGATAGATGGGTGGGTGGGTGGATGGATGCATGGAGGGGAGAGCAGTGAGATGGATAAGTTGGTGGTTGGATGGATGGATGGATGGATAGGCGGATGGATGAGCAGTGAGATGGATGAGTATATAGGTGGATGAATGGATGGATAGATGGTTGGATGGATGAGCAGTGAGACGGACAGATGGTGGGTGCGTGGATAGATGGATGGATGGATGGGAGAGCAGTGAGATGGATAAATGGGTGGGTAGATGGATGGATGAATGGATGGATGGATAGATGAGCAGTGAGATACGCAGACAGATGGATAAACAGACGGACAAGGAGATAATTACTTACAGTGAAGTCTGGGTGTGAGACAGAGGTTGTGATTTGATGAGATGTAGAAACTGTGCTCTGGGCCAGCCTCTCCTCCCATCTCAGCCTCCTCTTGTCTTGATTCTCCCTCTATAGCTTTTCCTGAATCCCATAAACATGGATGGGGCTATTTTACTTATCCTGGCTATCAAGAGGAACCCCAAATCCAGGATGGAAGAGCTTGATATTTCCGTAAGTGATCAAATGGTAGTTGCTTGCATCTGGGCGCAAGCCAGTGACCCTGTCCACTCTATACTCTGTGTTGGCCGGAGCCAACAGCTCTATCCCTCACAGGCCCTCACACAAGTGCTCCATGAAAGGGTCACTTCTTTTGTTACAACTCTGCCTTCTCCAGGGATCCTTTTAGGAAGAGTAGCTATTTAGTCAGTAACATCATAGTGAGAAATAATTTACCAGATACTATAAACTAGGGCTATGAAAACCGAGAGTAGAGACAAGAAAATGCCAAAAAGAAATGCAGGAGGACTCCAAAACAGAATTCTTTAACATCAGCTTTGCTGATGAGTGGCCCTGGGTCCCAGGATGGTTCCAGAATCACAAAATTTGTAGAATCTGGGTATTAAAACACATACTTTATTTTCATTTCATGAGTTGGCCTGTTAGACTCAGAGCAGTATTTCTGGGTGAAAATCTCTTGATAAAGGAGGAAAGCCCCAGGAGGTGACTTCAGATCCTGCTGGGAACTCTTGCCTGAATCAGCATACAGGTGGCATCTGATGATAGCCTATACTTGTCTACCATTTTATACTCTTTTTTCCCCAAGTGATTTTATATATGCCAGCTCATTTTTATCCTACTCTAAAAGGTAGGTAGAATACTGTATTAATTTCCTAAGGCTGCTGTGAAGTACCACACACTGGGTGGCTTAAACAACAGACATGTATTGTCTCACAGTTCTGGAGGCTGGAAGTCCAAGAGTAAGGTGTCAGCAGGCCTGATTCCTTCTTAGGGCTGTGAGGGAGAATCTGTTCTCGACCTCTCCCCTGGCTTCTGGTGGTTCCTGTCATGCTTTGGTGTCCCTTAGCTTGTAGAAGCATCACTCCCATCTCTACCTTCTGCTTCACATGGCATTCTCCCTGTCTCTGTATCCAACTGTCCCCTTTATATAAGAACACAGTCTTATTAGATTAGTACCCACCCTAATTACCTCATTTTAACTTCACCATCTGCAAAGACCCTGTTTCCAAACAAATTTACATTCATGGGTCCTAGGGGTTAGAACTCCAACATCTTTTTTTTGGGAGGGGGCAAAATTCAACCCATAACAAGTACTTTTCCTCATTTTCCCATTTTACATATAAGTAAACTGAAACAGAGAGTCTCACTTTGTTGCCCAGGCTGGAGTGCAGTGATGTGATCTTGGCTCACCTCCGCCTCCTGGGTTCAAGCAGTTCTGTGCCTCAGCCTCCAGAGTATCTGGGACTACAGGTGTGTGCCAACATGCCAGGCTAATTTTTTGTATTTTTACTAGAGACGGGGTTTCACCATTTTGGCCAGGCTGGTCTCGAACTCCCGACCTCAAGTGATCCACCCACTTCAGCCTCCCAAAGTGCTGGGATTAGAGGTGTGAGCCACTGCACTCGGCCTCCAGTGATGGCATTTTGAATATTTAAACCCAAGCTCCTTAGAACTGAATAATTCATACAATGTGGGTTTTTACTTGCCACAGGTTTTGAGACATTGTCAAACATAGCCGCTTTTCTTTCCCTTTGTTCTCTCATCCCTCCTCCCTGCCCCAGGCCCTTCTTATGCTTCCTGGGTCTTCCTGCCTTTCCCCATCCTCATGCTCCGGTTCTGAATCTGCAGGCCAGGATGCTGCCTTCGCCCCTGAGTCTCCACTGCAGATTCAGATTTTGTTGGCATCTGTATTTTCCTCTCCCAGGCAGTACAAGTTGGAAGGCATGGACCCAGGCACTGCCTTGGTGTGTTTGAGAGAACATTAGAAATGGTGCTATTAGGCCAGGCAAGGTGGCTCATGCCTGTAATCCCAGCAGTTTGGGAGGTTGAGGCAGGCGGATCACCTGAGGTCAGGAGTTCGAGACCAGCCTGACCAACATGGAGAAACCCTGTCTCTACTAAAAATACAAAATTATCCAGCCATGGTGGCGCATGCCTGTAATCACAGCTACTTGGGAGGCTGAAGCAGGAGAATCACTTGAACCCGGGAGGCAGAGGTTGTGATGAGCCAAGATTGCACCATTGCACACCAGCCTGGGCAACAAGAGTGAAACTCCGTCTCAAAAAAAAAAAAAAGAAATGGTGCTGTTTAGGCCCTAGATGGCCCATAAACCCGTAAGTTGTGACCACATTGGCACTTAACAAGCCTACCAGAACAAATAGGTCTGAATTAGCCTTTTTTTGCGGGGGGGGGGATGGAGTCTCGCTCTGTCACCCAGGCTGGAGTGCAGTGGCACAATCTTGGCTCACTGCAACCTCTACCTCCCGGGTTCAAGCGATTCCCCTGCCTCAGTGTCCCGAGTAGCTGGGATTACAGGCGCCCACCACCACACCTGGCTAATTTTTTTGTATTTTTAGTAGAGACGGAGTTTCACCATGTTGGCCAGGCTGGTCTTGAATTCCTGACCTCAAGTGATCCACCCACCTCAGCCTCCCAAAGTGCTGGGATTACAGGCTTGAGACATCACGCCCGGCCTGAATTAGCCTTCTCCTTCCCTTTTGTCAACAATGCCGCCATAACTCTGAACAGTATAGAAATTCCTCTTTTGTAGATGCTCCTAGAACTTTTCTCTAGAATCTCTACAAAGCCTTGCCCTTAAGCAGGGGTTTAATTCTTTGAAAGGGCAAAATGTACTCCGAGCCACATCTGAGGAATGAAGCAGGCTGACCAAACTGGTGGAGCCCGGGTTTGATTAAACACTATTTCACAGGACACATTTTCTCCCATGTCCTACAAACCAGCTCTGAGGGCACTTCCAGAAGGGGAAGTTTCCAGTTCGTCCCTGGTCACTTATTGGAATCAGGGATCCTCTTCCAGGGCACTTTCTCTAAAGAATAACACTCAGGCAGACATGGACATTTCAGGGCTTTGTTTAAGGACCATCTTGCCACTCCAAAGCTGTATCTCATCTGTCAGATGCAGACGCCATCTGAGAGCAGAGCTGAGCTGGCAGCAGATGACAAGCCACCAGCACTCAACAAAAACATCCCATCAAAATTACACAGGAAACTTACAAGTCAATTTACAAGTTTTAAAATACCCGAACTATCGCAGTCCAGGAGCAGCACTGAGAACAAACTGGAATAGACAAAACTTCCTGACTTTGGCTTGGGTGGAAGGGGTAGGGTGCCCTGGTTGGGCAGGCACGATGGCAGTGCCCTCATCATCATGGGTCCCCTCTCTCCCTGCCATAGAATGTGCTGGTGTCCGAGCAGTTCATGAAAACGTTGGACGGAGTGTATGCCGTTCACCCGCAGCTGGACGTGGTGTTCAAGGCAGTACAAGGCCTCTCTGCCAAGAAAACCATCTTCTTGTTGACAAACCCCATGAAACTGATCCAGGTGAGCTCCTGCCTTCCTCTCAGGGCCTCTAGGGAGCCCTGGGGAAAGCTGGCCAATGGCTCCAAATCAGTTTCCAGACTTTTCCTTCCCCACAGTGTCTGTACAGCCCTCTCTGATAAGGAATGTCTCAGTCCCTTGGACTGCAGACATGGAATGAATATTCTCTGTGGCTACTGGATCCCTCAGCAGTGCTTCCTGATCCCCAGAGGAATGGAAGAGTTGAGATCTAGCTGAAAGGGGCGGGTGGACAGAATGGATTCTCCCACCCGGGCTCCTCCACCTGCTAGCGTATGACCAAGGGCAAGTTACTAAAGCTCTCTGGGTCACAGTCTCTTCACCTGCAGAATGGACACAACAGTAGCCACCCAGTAGGATTGCTTGGAAAATCAAATTATATAAAATGCATGAAGTGCTTAAAAGGATGCCTGGTATAGAACAAGCACCTGCTTATTATAGACATAGTTTCTTTCCAACTGCTGGTAAGGATATCAAGACATCCCTGTGGTCAGGATGGCTATTTGGCAGCTTCAGCCAAAGAGAGACACTTCAGTCCTTTGTTTCTAATGGTAACTTGCCCCCAACTCATGTTTTCTTAGATTATCTCTGGCAATCACAGGAGGCAGAGGTAAAGCTGTTCTTTCCAACAGCTGGTAAGGATGTCAAGACATCCCTGTGGTCAGGACAGCTATTTGGCGGCTTCAGCCAAAGAGAGACACTCGAGTCCTTTGTTTCTATGATAACTTGCCCCCAATTCATCTTTTCTTAGATTAGCTCTGGCAATCACAGGAGGCAGATGTAACAGTGGAAATACAAAATCAGAGAATATTAGCGCCGAAAGGGATGTTATTGCTCCTCTAGTCCCATTGTCTTGCAGAACAGTGCTCAGACCCTGCTTTGGTGTTTCCATGGTGGGCCTCTCACCCTGCAGTGGGGGCGAGGAGCCTGCTGCTTGCTGCAGAGCGGTTACTATCTGGGGAGCAGGCGTGGGGATGCTGCTCTGCCAATGCACGTTCTGCAGGGTGTGTCCCTGGGCTGCTTCCTGCCCCCGATGGGTCTGCTCTGTGCCTCAGTTTCCAGAATTAAATAAAAGAGCTCCCACATGAAAATTGTTATGTGAAAAATTCTAGAAGGCAAAATGGTATCAAGTATTTGTACAAGTAAGGTGACTTCAGATGGAACCAAGGCAAACCTGTTTTGCAAGGGGAGCAGGATGCTCCAGTGAACAGGAATGGAGCTGTCTGATGCAAAATGGGGACCCCACCTCCTGTTTTAAAGACGCACAGAAAAAGAATCTTGGAGACCAAACAAGACATGCAGAGTCAAACATAGCCCTTCCCCTCAGGGGACCAACAATCTCGTTGGAAAGATGGGATGGCTACAGTGATGACCCACAGACCATAGAAAGTTTCATATGGCCGGGCGCGGTGGCTCATGCCTGTAATCCCAGTGCTTTGGGAGGCCAAAGCCGGCGGATTACTTGAGGTCGGGAGTTTGACACCAGCCTGGCCAACATGGCGAAACCCCATCTCTACTAAAAATACAAAAATTAGCCGGGCATGGTGGCAGGTGCCTATAATCCCAGCTACTTGGGAAGCTGAGGCACAAGAATCGCTTCAACCCAGGAGGCGGAGGCTGCAGCGAGCTGAGATTATGCCACTGCACTCCAGCCTGGGCAACAGAGCGAGACTCTGTTTCAAAAAAAAAAAAAGTGTCATGTGATAAATAATAAATAAGTGACAGAGGCAGAAAATGTAGTCGGAATCCAAATAAGAGATCAACGTAGGATTCGGCAACCAGAAAAGTATGACTTCTTGGAAGAGATGGGAGTGGGTAAAGGGCCTTGAAGAATGTCAAAGACTGAGGTGAGCTACAGAGGGTGGGAGGATGTTCCGGCGAGAGGCTCCCACCAGCAAAGGTGCCGAGGTGGAACCGCACGCAGCATGTTCAGGGGACACTAACACATGACTCCAGGTTCATAGAGGAGCCCAAGAGGCAAAGCTGGCGAGGGAGGCTGGGCTGCAAGTGGCAGCCCTCGGATTTTAGGCTCTGAGTTTGAGTTTGATTCCATCGGGAACAGGGGGCCAGTGAGAGCTGTTGGGCAGTGGATGTGATGCGAATCCAGCAGGATTGAGGAGTTCTGGCAGTGGGGAGTGAATTGAAGAGAGTAAGAAGAAAGAGTAGGAAACCAAATAAACACACTGTTGTAGCACTCTAGATGTGGAATGATGGCTTGGCTGAGAATAACAATGGAATTGAAGGGCAGATGGAAGAGCTATCATTATGGAAGCATCTCCAGGACTTGGCGAATGGTTGGGTATGTGGGGGTGTGTAATGCATGCATGTGAGTGTGTGTGTGTGTGTGTGTGTGTGTGTGTGTGTTGGGATAGGAAGGCCTGTGATGATAAGAGAAACCCAGAGATAACCCAAAATTTCAAGGCCAAGGGACTGAAGGAAAGATTGCCAGAGGCAGAGAAGTGCAGATGGGGAAAGTGCCTGCCACCTGGCCCTTCCTGTCTCTCCACGTTCTAGCCCCACTGGATTGCTCCCAGCTCCTCTTTGCATCAGCTCTCCCTTCACTGCAGGCCTTTGTACGGTCAGGGCAGGTCCTTCCACCTGGAACACTTTTCTTCTTGACCTCTGTGTGTCACTCATTCCTACCTGTTCTCAGGTCTCTACACATTGTCACTTCCTGGGGAAACACTTCTTGGATTCCCTGGTCAAGAGCAAACGCCCTTCATGTTCCCGAAGCCCTCGGCTTCACCCTTGCATTGCAACCCTGTGAACTCCTCAAGGCAGGGCTGTGTGGGGTCTTAGTAGTAGCACCTACCAAAGTAGCTGGGCAAGGTTCTTAGTTGCTGGCCACAAAATTTACTCCAACTAGGTTAAGCACACGGGGGTTTACTACAGGAGAGAGATCAAAGAAATGTCAGGAGGGCTGAACAAACAGACTCTTGTTAGATTCCAGAAATGGCTCTCAAAGCACCCCAACTGAGTTGCCAAGAGGGTTGCTGCTTCTGCTACAATCAAGAAGCTGCATGATTGCGGAATGCCCCGCTCAGTCAGGAAGCAACCACAGCCGCTGCCCACCACCTGCCTCTCTCAAATCAGACACAAGCTTCACATTTACATCTCAGGCAGGTGCTTGGCAAAGGCCATCCATTCTGACCCCCAGCTGCAAGGGGACTTGTGGAATGTCGCTTTCAGCTTTCCAGCCTCTGCAGGGATGAGAAGCCTGCTGTGAAGAAACAGCAGTGGGTGTTGAGGGCTCACCCATGGCATCTGCCATAGCGCTCAGCCACAGTGTGCTGCTTCAGGGCACGAGGTGCACTTTGGATGTGTTGATTGAAGTGCTGGTGGGGTGTCCAGCAGCTGTGGAGGTTGGAGAACTGGAAATGTAGCTTTGGGAGGCACTCCGGAAGGGTGGGAGGCCGTGTACTCCAGAAAGGGAAGTGTGGGGAACAAAGAGCAAGGGCCCCAGGGCTGAACCCTGAGGAAATGCTTCGTGAGCAGGACGTTGCCAGAAATAGCTATCGATACAGCAGGATGCTGTCTGGGAGTTTCTGAGAGTGAGAGGAAAGGGGGGTGGCGGGGGAAGAGGGGTAGCGGGAGGGAAGAGAAAAAAAATACTTAAAAAGGACCCAAAAGAATATTGTAATATCATAAGGCCAGATGCAGTAGCTCATGCCTGTCATCCCAGCACTTTGGGAGGCCGGGGTGGGAGGATCACTTGAGGTCAGAAGTTCAAGACCAGCCTGACCGACATGGTGAAACCCCATCTCTACTAAAAATATAAAAATAGGCTGTGCATGGTGGCGCATGCCTGTAATCCCAGCTACCCGGGAGGCTGAGGCAGGACAATTGCTTGAACCTGGGAGGCAGATGTTGCAGTGAGCCGAGATTGTGCCACTGCACTCCAGCCTGGGCAACAGAGCGAGACTCTGTTTCAAAAAAAAAAAAAAAAAGAGAGGAAAAGAATATTATAATGACATTGAAAAGGTGTTCATATGTGAACAGTGGGTTCTGTAAAACAGTAGGTTTAGTAGAAAGATGAGAGATTAGATAGATAGATAATGTTATACAGATAGATAGAAGTTAGACAGATTGATGTCAGATAGATAGTTAAAAAGATAAAAGGGTCCACACCAAGATGTTACCTCTGTGTGGTCGTATTGGATTTACGGGTGATTTTTAAAATTTTCTTCTGCTAATCTAACATTGCCTTGCAATGTGAGTAATAATACAGTTGATCCTTGAACAACACGGGTTTGAACTGTGCCATTTCATCCACTTTTATGCATTTGGATTTTTTTCAATAAATACAGTCAGCCCTTCATACCTGTGGGTTCTGCATATGCAAATCTGGATCCAAAATAAAGTATTTGAGGAATGAGGAACCCACGGATATGGAGGGCCTGCCTTTTCATATTGGTGGATTTTGGTATCTGAGGGGGTCCTGGAACCAATCCCTTGCAGATATCAAGGGATGGCTATATTTTTTAAATGAAAAAAATGAAATATCCTTTTAAAAATATTCTAACAAAGTATGTTTCCATATGAGCATTGACGTGAAACTGTGAGAATCCTAGGAATTCACAGAGCCAGACCATCACACTATACAGCTGTGATTTAATCTTTTGATTTCTGAACATCCGCCCACCATCCACAGCACACCATCTATACCAGTGTTAACAGATTGCGTATGTAGATAATGATCACTGTCCCATCCCCTTGGCACTGCAGCGCCTGAACAGCCTTGACTTCGTCCTTCCACCTTTGGAATGGAGGGAGTGTCTGTGCGGAGCCAAGGGGCTCCTAGAAGCATGGCGAGCACACAGGAACCATCCTGGCATGCACCTTTGCCAGGCCTGGTGGGTCTGCACTCGGCTCTTGGTCTTAGGGGACGCCCAACACCCGGGAGACACAGGCTCCTCACCTTGGCCTTCTGCCCTTCTCAAACTTGCTAGGCCTGGAAGCATGGGCCGCCCTTTTGTGGGAGGGAAGGGGGACCTGGGATCATTGTTAGAAGACCAAGTGTTTGCTCCTGGTCTCTCCTGCTTCTCTCAGAGCTATGCAGACCAGCACAAAATCACAGTCGTGGACTTCTTCAAGAGCCTGAACCCTACTGGGACAATGAAGATGTCTGTGGATGAGTTCCAGAAAGTGATGATAGAGGTGTGCTGGGTCCTAGTGGCAACAGGCTGCGTGTGAGTGTGAGTTTGTGTGTCAGAGAGAGGGGAAAGGAGGAGAAGGAGCAAAAGAGCTTGTGAGCACTTCCTAGAGCTTCCTGGGACAGGCTATGGGACACTCCCCTCATTTGTCTAGACCCAGAGGGGAACCTAAGACCTCCCTCTACCCCTGCTGAAGTCATTCCTGTGCTGTGGCTTGATGCCACCGGTGACCCGAGATGCCACCCAGAGACACATGTTCTATCTCGAGGTTCTTCTCCCCATTGCATTTCACTACTGGGCAGATAACAAAGGGCGTGAGAGAGGACACCACATCCCAAAGTCCCAACATTTCCACCTTGGGCCATATCATTTTCCTGAAATCTCACATTCCTCTCACTCCCCATGTAATAAAGGTACTGAAAGCCCCCTGTAACGCATACTTGAAGGGGTCTATCATCGGAGCATCCCAGGAGAGACCTGGGCCCTGCAGGAATAGGACTCCAGAGGAGAAGTTCCCGGGGCCCAGGCAGGGACGGATAAGGCAGTTGGTGCCCGGTGCCCGGTGCCCGGTGCCCAGGCCGGGGGTGAACAGGCTGGCCAGGACTCAGCAGCGGGAAGTCAGAATGAACTTCACAGGATGCAAAGGAGAGTCCTGTTCCCTCCCCCGGTCACTCGCTCCACCTGACTCTGATCTCCTCCTCCCTTATTGCCCCCAGAAAGGGGAGGCCCTTTGGAGTCTGGACAATGACCCATGGGCAGGGAGCTTTTTCCAGCCCCTCCATGCTGTGGAATCAGTTTCCCCTGAGCTCTCAATCAGTTGCCCTCCAAGATCCCAGGAGGAGTGAGGCATTGTGTGGGGTGCGTGTGGTAGTGTGTGTGGGAGTGTGTGTGTGTGTTGGGGGATGGGGTGTGTGTGTGTGGTAGGGTGTGTGGGGTGTGTGTGTGGGGGTGTGTGTGTGTGTGTTGGGGGGTGTGTGGGGCTGTGTGTGTGTGGTAGTGTGTGTGTTGGGGTGTGTGGGGTGTGTGTGTGTGGGGTGTGTGTGTGTGTTGGGGGGTGGGGTGTGTGTGTATGTGTGGTAGTGTGTGTGGTGGGGGTGTGTGTGTTGGGGTGTGTGTGGGGTGTGTGTGTGTGGTGTGTGTGTGTGTGTTGGGGGGGTGGGGGGTGTGTGTGTGTGTGTGGTAGTGTGTGTGGCGGGGGTGTGTGGCGTGTGTGTGTGGTAGTGTGTGTGGTGGGGGGGTGTGTTGGGTGTGGGGGGGGTAGTGTGGGGGGGGGTGGTGTGTGTGGGGGGGGTGCCTAGGGAGGGGTGAACAGAGTTCTATGAACTGCACGTGTTCCATCCACCTCCTCAGCAAAACAAGGTCCCTCTGAACCAGTACCAGGTCAGGGAGGTGATAAAGAAGCTCGATGAGAAGACAGGCATGGTGAACTTCAGGTCAGCCCAGGCCCCACGACGCTCCCCGTTCTCTGCAAGAGGCCCTGGCTGGGCTGATGTGAGCTCCTCCGGCTTTCCTGTCTACACTTTATTACTTGGGGCTTCACCCACCTGCCTATTCCCTGCATGCCAAGGCTGGGCCCCGCTGTCTCCCCCCATTCTCATCCCCAGTTCACTTGTTTAGCGAAACTTGAGCCCAATCAGGGCTGCTGGCTGCTGGGCTGGATGCTGGGGATGCCAGCGGGAGGAGCCGGAGCCCACATTCACAGCCCAGGAGGAGGGCAGGCAAGGGAGCAGATCTTTAGGCCCTGGTGAGGTGAGAGGAGCCATAGGGGTGTGTACCAGGCGCCCCTGCATCCCAAAGAGGAAGTGTCGCTCAGGCGGTAGGCGGCAATGTTTCAGCCAAGTCTGGCGAGACAGAGACCTAGACAGAGGGCGGAGGCACACAAGCACCAAATGCTAACGATGTGTTAGGGACTACAGGTCCCGCCACTCTGCCATGGCTTGGCGAGTGAGGGATGCTGTATCTTAGACTGAACTCCTTGAAGGGAGAGGACCGGTCCATGATGATGGTGATGCCAGTAAGCAACCCATAATGAGTCCCCACCACATGCATGTCCTCTCCACTTGCCCAACAGGCATGCTCTGCAGCCCCCTGGTGCCCCATGGCAATGCTGCCATCACCCCACTTAGCAAGTGATGAAACAGAGCTCTAGAGAAGTGCAGCAAAGAAGCCAAGTTCACCAGGCGCAGTAGCCCATGCCTATAATCCCAGCACGTTGGGAGGCTGAAACAGGAGGATCACTTGAGCCCAGGAGGTCGAGACAAGCCTGGGCAAGATAGCGAGACCCCCATCTCTACTAAAAAACAAAAAACACATTAGCTGAACATGGCAGTGCATGCCTGAAGTCCCAGCTACTTGGGAGGCTGAAGTGGGGGCATTACTTGAGCTCAGGAGGCAGAGGCTACAGCGAGCCAAGATTGCATCACTGCACTTCAGCCTGGACGACAAAGTGAGACCCTGTCTCAAAAACAAAAGAAAAGAAAAGAAAAGCAGCCAAGTTCTCGCAGCTGGGAAGGGCAACTCTGGCCGAGACTCCAGGCCTGAGGGGTCCACACCTGTTCTGTCTCTCACTGCGCTAGACCTCCCAGCCCAGGCGCAGGACACAGTTGCCCCTGCCAAGCCTGGGTCTGCAGCTGGGCTCCCATCTATCTCAGTGGCCCTGTGGCTGGCCTGTGTTCTTAAGAGCTTCTGTGGAACAAGGCCTCCCATCCGGCCCTGCCCCACGAGCCTTCTCCCAGTACCTCTTTCCTTTGCTCCATGAAAAGCATCGTCCATGTGGAGAAACCGCGACACAGACAAGAAAGGCAGCCAGACCCAGCTGCAAGCCCTGCTCTGTGGAACAAGGCTGCGGCTGTGCGTGGATCTCCTCTCCCTTTAAAATGGGGAGATAACTGTGGCACCTGGGAGGGGGCTGTAAGGAGTGAGTGGGGGAAATGCACACAGCGGCTGGCACAGGGGGCATCACCCGGTAGTGACACTGGCATCCAGCAAGAGGGCCCCAAAGGTGGCTCAGGCCCGCCCTGCTACCACCGGGCCTCCCACTCGTGTGCTGCTCAGCGGCCTGTCCCGTGCCTCCTCGCCTGCCCCCTACCTAAAGTGGCACCTCTTGTTCCTGGGGAAGCTGCTGGCAAGTGCCCATCTCAGAGGCTCCAGACCAGGTTCCATGTCCAGCAAAGTCCCCAGGTTTGCAGGCAAGGTCACATGGCCATCGAGAGACAGAACTGGGGTCTGGGTCCCTGAGTCTCAGCACCTGAGCAGGGAGCCCTTGGGGCCACTTCAAATTGCCTTTCAGATCACACACTGCCACTTTATCAGCTGTGACTGAAGAGCAGAGTTTTAATTTTTATTGTTGCATGATCCTTTTCATTTTTGTTTTATGTTACAAATAATATCTCATTGTAAAAATTCTAAATCCGGCTGGGCGTGGTGGCTCACGCCTGTAATCCCAGCACTTTGGGAGGCCAAGGCTGGTGGAGCATGAGGTCAGGAGTTCAAGACCAGCCTGGCCAAGATGGTGAAACCCCACCTCTACTAAAAATACAAAAATTAGCAAAAATTAGCCGGGTGTGGTGGCAGGCGCCTGTAATCCCAGCTACTTGGGAGGCTGAGGCAGGAGAATTGCTTGAACCTGGAAGGCAGAGGTTGCAGTGAACTGAGATCGTGCCATTGCACTACAGCCTGGGTGACAGAGTAAGACTCCATCTCAAAACAAAAAAAGAGTCTAAACCCACAGAAGTATAACAAGGAAAAAAAGTGAAGGTCCGTTTTTATCTCCCTCCATAGTTCACTCTGCCTCCCCAAAGGGCTCTTGCAAATGACCTTAGGTGCACATGTGCATGCCTTTCCCACATACTTATCATAAGTGTGTGTGTGCGTGTGCACACACATGCACACATGTGTAGTGGGGGAGATATAATGGTTAACAGCATGACCTCTAAGGCCAGAGATGGGTTTACAAATGGTCTCCTTTGGATTTAAGCCTGTCTTAATGTTCTCACCCATCAGCCATGAGGCTGTACGGGTGCTCAGCATCTTTCCCTTACCTTTCGTACCAGTTTCTTGAACACAATGAAGCCATAGCAACAAGTCTGGTCTAGAAAGAAGTCTCGGCGAGAGGAGTCCTCGCAAGTCGGATAGTGGCAGGGAGGAGAGCAAGAGGTGGCTGAAATCTCGATGGATAGATGCCGTGGCAGGGGCTGGGCACAAGCAAATAAAGTCTGGCTTGGTTCTGGGCGTCTTGGGCTGCTGGTGGTGTGCCCGTCACCAGGGGGGCCACCTTCTGCTTTCAGTGACCACCAGGGGACATGTCAATGCAGCCTCATTAAGAGCTGCACAGACAAATTGGGAACGTGATGGGGTTGCTAGGCAGCAGGGAAAGAGCCTCAGAGAGCAGGTCAGAGCACGAGGGCAGTCATCCTAGTGATTAGAACCTGAGTCCAGCGGAGACTTCCTTGGTGGGAGGCAGTGGCAGGGGGAACAGATGCTGAGGGAATGAGGGCAGGGGCCTTTAAGAAGCAAACAAATGCTGTGGGGTCACAAGGAGGGAGCCAGGACAGGAGACCAAGAGAGCGGGCATCTCATCCTGGCCACATGACCTTGGAGCCCCAGTGGCTCCCCTTGAAAATGGAGCAGCTGAAATAAAGCCTTCCCAGTCCTTTCTAGGAGTCTATCATTCTGCATTTCACCTTTAAATTCCTTGAGAAACTGGGGAGACAGGAAGAGCTTAGCAAAGGAAGAAAAGGAATAGCCAAGAACAGCATTCACTGATTAAGTGGGTGGAACAGGCACCTTCGGGGGTTTTGATTGATCTTACCGGACACCATTGTAGATTAGCAAGGCAGGAACTTTCTTGTGCGCCTCTGCAACCCCATGTAGTGCTTGGCACATAGCAAATGCTCAATAAACACCTGTGAAATGAACGAGCACATTCACCTGGTGATTGTTCGGGGTAAGTGGTGGAAAGTTGGTAAAGTTTAGGGGGCGAGGGAAGGCTGATATTCGGTAACCCACGCTTTGGCGCACCAGCGAAGGGTCTAGGAACCAAGTCACTATCCCTTGTGTTTCACTTGGCTTCACCAAGGGTGGAGGTGAACACCAAGACCCCTCTGCACATGCAGCGGAATCATTACTGGAAATAATTTATGTCCCCACTCATGTGCCGTATTCCCTCCCCTTTCTCTTCCTTATTAAAATCTTAGCCTTTGTGAGGTTTAGGGCCAGCATAGAAGTTTCTGGCAAGACTCATCTCTCCCTAGTGCACATTTCCCCCAGCCTAAGCTCACTGGGGAAAACAGAACTGAGGAGAAGAGTGAGAAGGGTGGGTCACAGCAGCCCTCAGAGGAGCTTCCCCAGCACTTCCGGGAGGAGAGGGAGGCCTTCAAGTCCAGCAGGACCTCAGAACAAGTAGCTGAGCTGTGCCCTGGAGGCTGACTCTTGGTCTGGGCTCCCAGCCTGGCAGAGCTCCCCTGCCCCAAACATAGCATGAGGGCATCAGAGCAGCAGCTCTGCAGGGACCCCCTGGGCTGGGACCAATGACCCCCAGCAATAATCAGTGCGGACTGGTGACCAATAGGTAGGGGGCCTCTCCGGACAAGTGGGTACCACAGAGGCTCAGTGGCACCACCCTGAGCATGTTCCTGAAATGGAATTTCCATCAACTGGGTGGATTAGGGGCTCAGAGTCAAAATGAGGATGATGAAAGGAATATAAAGAAACGCAAAGGCCAGGCGCAGTGGCTCATGCCTGTAATCCAGCACTTTGGGAGGCCGAGGCAGGCTGATCACCTCAGGTCAGGAGTTCGAGACCAGCCTGGCCAACATGGTGAAACCCCATCTCTACTAAAAATACAAAAATTAGCCAGGCATGGTGGCAGGTGCCTGTAATCTCATCTACTCGAGGCTGAGGCAGGAGAATCACTTGAACCTGGGAGGCAGAGGTTGCAGTGAGCTGAGATCACACCATTGCACTCCAGCCTGGGTGACAAGAGCAAAACTCCATCTCAAAAAAAAAAAAAAAAACAAAGAAAAGAAAATTAAATGCAATAAGGAGTCTATGGGCTGAAACATCTACCATAACATCAGGTGCTCTGTAGACGTCTGCTCTATCTCCCCAAATAAAGTGAAGTCCTTGTCGTCTGGGATCATGTCTTTTTTTTTTTTGATAAAGAGTCTCACTCTGTCACCCAGGCTGGAGTGCAGTGGCTTGAACACAGCTAACTGCAATCTCTGCCTTCCAGATTCAAGCAATTCTCATGCCTCATCATCCCGAGTAGCTGGGATTACAGGCTTGCACCACCATGAGCAGCTAATTTTTTGTATTTTTAGTGGAGACAGGGTTTCCCCATGTTGGCCAGGTTGGTCTTGAACTCCTGGCCTCAAGTGATCTGTCTGCCTCAGCCTCCCAAAGTGCTGGGATTACAGGCGTGAGCTACCGTGCCCGGATAGGATCATGTCTTTTAAATCTGTTATAATCCATAAAATTCTCCAAGTTCCCTGCCTGTAACAGAGTGCCCAGGTGGAACCCTGAGGGTTATGTGTGGGCAAGAAGGAGAGGCTATGAAGTAGCAAAATGTGTGATGGACAAGTTATAAATTTGTAATGCTTATGGATCAATAAAAACACATTTTTTCAAGATAATTTTGTTCTCATCTTTTGCATAAAATGGAAAAGGCAGCAGTTGTTCTTATCAAATCTTATTTTTGTTTGGGTGGCTTTGGCGAAATGATGGAGATTACAGAGAAGGTAAAATCTGCCCCACCCCCCACCCTAACTCTCCAGGCCACCCCTTGACAACTCAAGTAAGAGATGGGTGGCCAAGCCCAGCTGCCTCAGCGGCCCTGGGAGCCTCCAAAGGTGAAGTAATTCCCACTTGTGGCCGCTAGGTGTCAGGTCAGCTCCAAAAATCATCGGGAGAATTGTGCTTTGCCTTCTCCTAAACTTGGGGTCTTAGCAAGTTTCTCTGATCTCCCAAACTTCTGCCCCTGAGGAACGCCAACTTGGAATCTGAGCCTCGAAAGGCCCAGCAGCCCAACCCCTGGGCAGACCTCTCCAAGGCTCCACGTCCTCATTGTGACCACCTTGCACCCTTGTTGTGAGGAAGAAAATCAGGCACCCAGGAAGAGCTCCATGAATATTTATTCCTCCTCTCCAGTCAGCCCGCCCCGGAGCTGGGCAGACCGCAGAGAGGAGTCCTGCTCCATGAGGGCAGGACTGCACAATGGCTTTGTCAGTTTGGCAGGTCAGGAGGCTGGCAGGCAGGAGGACCCCAGCAGCAGCTGTAGCGTTCCCATGGAGATCGAGGCAGAGGTAGAGGGGCCTTGCAGGAACAGGAGGGGCCTCAAGGTCAAAGATGACTCAGAGGCGCTGGCCCAGCCTCCAAAGGCGGTCAGGCTGCAACCCAGGGAGACTGCACCCTGTGCTTGCTGTCCTTCCATACCCGATTCAATGTGGCTTCATGCACTCACTCCTAGCATCCTCACAGTGATTCTGCATAGTGAGCACTGTAGAATCCCCATTTTGCAGCCAGGGAAACGGGCGGGGGGGCGTGGAAAAGTTAAGCATCTTGCCTAAGGTCCCCCAGCCAGTAAGTAGCTGGGGGATCCAGGCCCTGGCAATACAGCTGTGGCTCCCTGAGGGCTTAGCCACGATGCCTCCCCGCCCCTCTGCCAGGCTGGACTGGCTAATGGAAGGGAGCAAAGGCTGAGATGGTGCTCTGTGTGGCCAAATTCTCAAGGGCAAGTTGATGCACTCTCCCCACCAGCTGCATGGCTCAGAAATTGTTCTGGGAGCAGGTGGGAGAAGAGGAGTGTGGATATCTGTGCACTAGAACTGCAAAGGGATTAAGCCTGTGAATTCTGGCATTTGACATTCCTGGGTTTGACTTCTGCTTGGTTTCACCAATTACCGTCTCTGACTCTGAGCAATTCATTTAACCTCTCTGAATCTCAGTTTGCTCATCTGTAAACAGGAATGTTAGTGGTACCACCTTCTCTATAGGGTGTGTCCTCTGTGGCTGGAGCAGATGGAAAGAAGGAGAGCATGGTGGGAGTGAGTTCAGAGGGAACGGGCCAGGTCAGGTGGGGGCTTGAAGGCCATCAGAGAACATGGCTGTGAAGATTTAATGAAATCACACACATGAAATATCAAGCCCAAGGCCTGGCATACAGTAAGTGCCTAATATAAGCATGCCCTCCTTACAGTGGTGTTCCACTCCTAAGAGGGAGAGGTATGGGGAGCTGGAGGACCAGCAGAGCACAGGAGGGACAACACTGAACAGCTATCTTTGAAACACCAAACTAATAGGTGTTGGAAATACCATGGGGGGTGTTCCAATCTCAGGCCATGGCTTCAGGCTGGCATAAAAACAGAAGAATTTGTCCATGGTCTTGGAGGGTGGGGTGGGAAGACCAGGGGCCAGCAACACTGGGGGGTGTGGTGTGGGCAGCGCAGGATCATAGGCTGAAAGAACAGGAGACAGAGAGACATCCGGCATTTTTTTTTTTTTTTGGCTGCCCACCTGGGCTGAAAAATGCCCCACCTTACAAGTCTTGGGGAAGGCAGCTGGGACATAGGATCATGCCTACCCAGATAGCCACTCCAAATACAGGAGCTGGCACCAAAGAACCAAGGGCCACAGAGAATTCCCTGTGGTAGTTGCAGCGTTGAAGCTCAGTGGAGTTCCCGGGGCAGCAGTGGTAACGGTGCAGGGTGTCATTCATGGTCCCGGGCCTGCAGGTTCACGATACAAACTGCAGCCTCTGGTGTCTGACTAAGGTGGCAGCTGTGGTGTCCTCAGGGGACCAGGCCTGCCTTGCCAAGTGGGGGCTTGGGATTTGTTTTGTTTTGTTTTAAACAAAAGAACACAATGAGTGGCAAGGCCAGCCTGTGCCCTAAACATGAGCTCCTGCCCAGTGGCCTTGAACCATTCTTCAGGAAGCAGGTGTCCTGGAGGGGAAGGAACCCAAGGGCAGCTGGGGTGAGGCTGCCCCAGGCCCAGGAGCTCCTTTTATGGAAGGTCATCCAGGGAACCCTCAGAGGGCTTTGGCTTGTTTTGCCACCACCCTAGGCAGTCTGTGGATGAAACAGAGTGACTGGCTAAATGCTGTGGGGTCCAGGCTACCTGAGACATGACTCTTGTGCTTGTGTGGATGTCTTATTTGATGATAAAGAATATAATTGGTTTTCTTCTCGGTTCTTGGCACAGAGCTTCAAAAACCCTTGGAATTTCCTGAGAGATGAAAATCTTTGTTATGCTAAAGAGGTGACTCAGAGTGGACCCCTAGATCACTTTAGGCAGGGGTTGGTCACCAGAAAGACCACCCACAGGATTAGAGGTTGGTACTTTTGGCCAACAGACTTCCAGGAAGGAGAGAGGGGGCTGGAGCTTGAGTTTAGTCATGTGGCCAGTGTTCACTCAAGCAAGCCTAGGCAATGAAACCCCAATAAATACTCTGCACACTGAAGCTCTGCAGAACTCCCTGGTTGGTGAACACATTGAGATGCCAAAGGCTGGCGATCCCTGATTCCATGGGAAGAGAACATGGAAGCTCTGTGCTCCCTCCCAGACCTTGCCCTCTGTCACTCTTCGTGTGCCTGTTCCTGAGCTGTATCTTTATAATAAAGCTGTGATTTTGCAAGAACAGTATTGTGCTTTCAGTGAGCTTTGAGTCATTCCAGCAAATTATCAAAACTGGGGAAGCAGTGGGGATGCTCAAATTTATAGCTGGCTGGTCAGAAGTGCAGGTGGTCTGGGTACCCAACTTGCAGGTGGTACTGAAACAGAGGCAGTTTTGTGGAGGACTGAGCCCGAAAACTAAAGTCTGCTGCCAACCCTAGGGGGATTAGTGTCAGAACTGAATTGCAGTTACTCCTGTTGGTATTCCTCCAGGTGGGATGGAAATGGAGCACATGTACACAGCAGAATACTCGCATTTGAATTTCAGAGATGGGGTGTGTGTGCTCCAATGTGCCCATGCCCCAAAAGAGGGGCTTGTCTGTGAGCTAAGTCCAAGCCCCTCCTGCTTTCTGACCTGCGTCTAACAACCCTGATTCAGTGCAGCCACTCCTGGCTGTACCTCGCTTTCCCAGAAGAGGGTGCTCCAACCTCACAAGTACCCCATCTTTGTAGCCTTTCCCAGCTCCCTAAGGCTCAGCTGAGATGCACAGAAGAAAATAGGACCCCACACTGGCTCAGGGAAATCAAATTCTCATTAGGTGCCCTCAGAAAAGCAGCAGTGCAGCCAGCTTCAGTGACACAGATTGCACCGGGGGAGCCTGGACCATAGCCTTCAACCTCCCTGCGACATCCAGGTTCTGTGGGAGCTGAGCTTATACAACTTAGGGGCCCTCTTTAAAAAAAAAAATACAGCCAGATGCGGTGACTCACACCTGTAATCCGAGCATTTTGGAAGGCAGAGGCGGGTGGATCACCTGAGGTCAGGAGTTCTAGACCAGCCTGGCCAACATGGTGAAACCCTGTCTCTACTAAAAATACAAAAATTAGCCAGGCATGGTGGCAGGCGCCTGTAATCCCAGCTATTCAGGGTTGGGGGGCGGGGGGCGCCAAGGCAGGAGAATCACTTGAACCCGGGAGGCAGAGGTTGTAGTGAGCTGAGATGGCACCATTGCACTCCAGCCTGGGGGACAAGAATGAGACTTCGTCTCAAAAAAAAAAAAAAAAAACAAATTCACAAATACAATGTTAGGGATAGAAAGTGGATGTTTAGAATGAGGGGGAAGAATCACAACAAATGACACATTTTCTTAAAGTTGATAAGACCATAAGCATCAAATCCCCCCAGGGCCTTGGAAGGGGCCTCACTGCAGTGCAGGTCCCTGCAGCTTGAGTTTTCTTAGCTTCTCAGCAACTCTGGCCCACCTGCCACATCTAGAAGCTGCAGGAAGGGAAGTCCAGGCAGTAACCAGACACCTTCTGAATACAACTACAACCTTGTGAGTAGCTTGTCTATTTCTCCACGCCTCTCTTCTTCCCTGTGCTTGGAGCAGCCAGCTGTGGTCACATAATAAACACGGGTGAGATGCTATCCCTTCCTTCCCTCTCTGTCAAACCCAGGAGGCTGCCACCCACCCCCTCTGATTTTGAGGAGAATGAGGCAGTTATTTGGGCTTCTCTCTCCTTGAGTCCTTGCCCTGCAGTGGGTCTTCAGTCTACTAAGTGTTATTTCAAGACTGTAGGCTGGGCGCGGTGGTTCACACTTAGTAATCCCAGCACTTTGGGAGGCCGACGCGGGCGGATCACGTCAGGAGATCGAGACCACGGTGAAACCTCGTCTCTACTAAAAATACAAAAAATTAGCCGGGCATGGTGGCGGGCACCTGTAGTCCCAACTACTCGGAGAGGCTGAGGCAGGAGAATGGCGTGAACCCGGGAGGCGGAGCTTGCAGCGAGCCGAGATCACACCACTGCACTCCAGCCTGGGCAACAGAGCAAGACTCCGTCTTAAAAAAAAAAAAAAAAAAAAAAAAAAAGACTGTAAAACCCACAGCCCCAAAATGCCTTTACCAAGTGCACTGTGATGCAAGAAATAACCCCTTCTAGAAATTAGTAGGGAAAAAACAGAAGGCAAATTATCTGGGGTAAAGGGGGAGAATGCACATTTATTTGTACTAAAGTGTAGATGACCTCACTGACATTCAGGAAATACTTATTAAGGGCTCTCTATGTGTCCTGTGCTGTGTGGGTGTTTGGGATACATCAGTGAATAAAAAAAGACAAAACCTGTCTCTCATGTGAAGTTTGTATTCTAGCAAGAGAAGACTGACAAATAATGTAAGAAATAAGTGAATCATACAGTATATTAGAAGTGCTATGGGGAAAAATAGAGCCAGGAGGCTGGCAGGCTTGCAGGCCGTGTGGGAAGCCACGTGGCGTCTGGGGGAAGCACTTTCCAGGCAGAGGGCACAGCTGAAGCAAAGGCCCCCATTTAGGAGCCCTTTGGTGTGTCCCTTGTGGCCGGAGCAGATGGAGGGAAGGAGAGCAAGCGTGGTACAAGCGAGTTCAGAGAGAACATGGCCAGGTCAGGTGGGGCCTTGAGGGCTATCAGGGAATGTGGGTGTCTAAAGGAGACGGCTCTGCAGGGTGAGGGCAGAGTCATAGCATACTCCAAGACCTTTTTAAAATCATAGTGTGGGTCAGGCACAGTGGCTCACACTTGGGAGGATGAAGCAGGAGAATTGCTTGAACCTGGGAGGTGGGGGTTGCAGTGAGCTGAGATCACACCACTGCACTCCAGCCTGGGTGACAGAGCAAAACTCTGTCTTTTAAAAAAAAAAAAAAAAAAAGGTTACTGTGGGCCAGACACAGTGGTTCATGCCTGTAATCCTAGCACTTTGGGAGGCCAAGGTGAGAAGACTGCTTGGGCCAAGACCAACCTGGCCAACATAGCAAGACCCCATCTCTATTTTTTTTTTTTTTAAGAGAATACCATGGCTGGTGTGTTGACAACCAACTTTAGGGATCCCAGGGAGAATCAGGAAAATCAACTGAGAGGCCATTGCAATAATGCAGGCAAGAGAAGAAGGTGGAGGCAGTGGAGGTGATGAAATGTGGGCAGAGCCTGGATATATTTTAAAGGTGAAGACAAGATTCCTTCACACACGGGATAGGGACTATTGGAGAAAGATGAGTCAAGAATGCCCCAGAGGCTTGGGGCCTGAGCAATGGGAAGGATGAAGTCTTCATCACCTGAGATGGAGAAGACACTGGTGGAATAGATTTGGGTGTTGGGAGGTAGAGAGAAAGAAAATCAGGAATTACTTTGGGGAAGTCTACTAGGTATTGTGGAGAGGAATCAAGTGGGCATTAGATATACAAAAATGGGCCAGGTGTGGTGGCCTATAATCCCAGCACTTTGGGAGACTGAGGTAGGATGATCGCTTGAGCCCAGGAGTTCAAGACCAGTCTGGGCAACAAAGTAAGATCCTGTATCTACAAAAAAATCAAAAAATTAGCTGGGCATGGTAGTGTGTTCCTGTGTTACCAGCTACTCAGGAGGCTGAGGTGGGAGGATCGCTTAAGCCCAGGAGATCAAGGCTGCAGTAAGCTGAGATCACGCCACTGCACTCCAGCCTGGGTGACAGAACAAGACCCTGTCTCAAAAATTTAAAAAAAAAAAAAAAATCCAAAAGTGGGCTTTGGCTGGCGGGGTGAACTAGGGTGCGTATTTGGGAGTGCTGTGTGTGTAGATGTTATTTAATGCCATGAGGCCAAATGAGGTCCCGAAAGGTCTGAGTGTGGACAGAGAAGAAAAGGGACCAAGGCCCAAGGAACACTAGCGTGATGAAGACTGCCAGGAGGGAAAGACCCAGCAAAGGGGACTGAGAGGAGAGACCAGTGAGTGCACAGCCCAGAGTGTGGGGTTCTGGAAAGTGACCAAGCAAAAAGGTGGCCCCGCAAAGTCTTTCCCAAAAACAGTGGGGGTGGGTGAGCTGCGCGAGGACAGCACAGGTGGGCCCCAAGTGTCTGATTGACAACAAAAGACGGGGGCAGACACTAAACTCCGACTCTCCCAACAGGACCCCACTCTAGTCTTTGGTTGTCACTGTCACACCAGAACTCAAGGACTCTCTGTCTAGCTGGGAGGAAATCAGAGGTAGGAGACACTGGGCAGAAGTCATCAATCTCATGGTCTCCAAGACTAGGGCAGTTTCTCCTACAACCCCTCCTGCCTACTGGTGTGCCAGTGTCGCCAGGAAAATGGCTCCAGCCATAGCAGTGGTCATCGGTCGTGTAGCAATTCCCTTATCAGTGCTGCCTCATAAGCATCAGGTATAGTGGATGAAACACTGGGCTTAAAGACCTGGTTCCAGCCCGTGTTCCACCTTCCCCAGCTCTACAACTCCACATCCTTCAAATCTGAGCTCAGTCAGTACCTCTTCCAGGGAAACCTTCCCTAACTCCTCAGTATGGCTTAGGGAAGACTCTAAGATCAGTGCTTCTCAGTGGAGGGTGGGCTGGGCACCTTGACTCACACCTGTAATCCTAGCACTTTGGGAGGCCAATGTAGGAGGATTGCTTGAGGCCAGGAGTTCAAGACCAACCTGATGAGGGTGATTTCACTTTCCTCCCCAGCAGGACATTTGACAATGCCTGGGAGTGTTTTGGGCTGTCATAGCTTGGAGGAGAGGTGTAGGGGTGCATCCAGGGGCTAGAGGCCAAGAAAGCTGCAAAACTTCCTGCCCTCACAGTAATTTTTTAGGCCAGAATGTTGATCGTTCTGTGGTTGAGAGCACCTGTTCTAGATAAAGCAGGGGCAGATAACCTCTTTCCAGCTCCATGCCATTTCCTGTGTCCTGTTTTCTACTGAGACAGAACTGAGAATGCAGGCTACTCCATTTCCCAGCCTCTCTTGTAGCTATCCATGCCCATGTGACCTAGCTGAGCCAATTAGATGTAACAGGATGTCTGATGGGGGCTTCTGGGAAAGATTTTCCTTCTTGATAAAAGGAACACGTACAGGAGAGCCTGCCCTTCCACTCTGATTTTCAATAAGAGGATATAATGCTTGGTATAGTGGCATCACCAAAAGCATTGAGGATGGCTGAGCAGAAAGATGGGATGAGGCAGTCTCGCTAGGCAACACTGTCCCAAGCTCCTCCCTGTCAAGTGAACCAATAAGCATCCTATGTCACCAAGCAAGGTGGCTCATGCCTGTAATCCCAGCATTTTGGGAGGCTGAAGCAGGAGGATTGCTTGAGCCCAGGAGTTTGAGACCAGCCTGGGCAACATGACAAAACTCCATCTCTACACGAAGTACAAAAATTGGCTGGGCATGGTGGTGAGCACCTGTAGTCCCAGCTACTCAGGAGGCTGAAATGGGAGGATTGCTTGAGCCCAGGAGATCAAGGCTGCAATGAGCTGAGATCACGCCACTGCACTCCAGCCTGGGCCACTGTCTCAAAAAAACAAACAAACAAAGCACAATCACATCCTATGTCTAGGATGAGTTGATTTCTCTGTTACTTGTAGCCAAAAGCCCCCTAGGACATTCGGACCCCTCCATGCGTCCCTGCACACTAGCATCCCTCTGTGATTGTTGTCTGGTGGCATGTTTTCCTCCCCTACTGGCCTGGCAGCCCCTTGAGTCCAGGGCTGTGCTTCCCCTGGTGGATCTGCCTACTTAGCCTGGGACAGAGGAGAGGCTCAGAGAGGATTCTAATGAATACATTTAAAGGACAGTGAGTCTGCTCTCAGCAGCCCAGCTGTGGGGTTTCTTGAGCGCCTCTCTGGCAGACACACCATCCCAGTAGGCTGGCAGTGCCTGGTGTAAATATGTCTGGGGTGAACGCCCTCAGATGCTTGAGACAACAGAAGTGTTGGCCTGGAGGCTGAGGTTCCAGCAAAACTGTGAAAGCAGATGATCCAGCTGCACCGTGAAAGCCAAGGACTGAATTGCTCCATGGAGCAAGATTGGAAGCACGCTACAAATGTAGATATTTCTTCCACGAAAGGCCTCCCTATTGAAGCCCTCCCTGCTACCCAGCCCATGCAGGGTCAGACTCCTCCAGCTGACCATGATCCCTGCCTTACGGGGCTGGGGAAGTAAGAAGCCACCCAGGAACCAGCTGTCCCAGTGAGGTCTCACATGGAGGAGGGACCTTCCCAAAGCCTCAGGAGTGAGGACTGTTGATGGGGGATGGAGAGGGGGAGACAGGGCCTCCTTCCCCCTTTCCCTAAGCTCCTTCCATGAAGTCAAGGCCAGTGCTGTCTGCTTTCCAGCCTAGACTGGGTGCAGGGCTCCATCTGGGTCTGTTTCCTGGACCTTCACCAGCCTCCAGGAAGTTTGTCAAGAGAGACCTCGGGTGACAATGAGGTAGTGTGCACAGTGGTTAAGCACACAGGCTCAGGATCAAGCTGACCTATGTTGGGATCCTGACCCAATGGTCTCCTTTCTTCCTGTATTACCTATGGAGGTCCTATTATGTGCCAGGCACTGTGTGTGGCACCAGGGTCACAATGTTGAACATCGCATTGGCCAGACATGAATGCACATGGCAGCTCTGCTCAGTGACACAGAGCTTAGAGCCTTAATCAGGGAGGTGCACGTTACACAAGTAGCCCCCAAACATTCCCACTGTGACAGCCCCCACATGTGGGCCGATATAGCGGCTCTGTGGGGTGGAAGCAGTGGCTCGATTATCTGAACCTCGTTCTTGCAATAACAAGACCCATCTCCTTGGCTTTTGTGAGGACAGGTGCAGGAGGTGCCCCGAGACCACTTCGCCCCTCACGAGGCCCTGACTTAGTGCTCCCTGGTGGGAGGGGTGGTGGGTCTTATGGTCCCTGAAGCTGGTGGCAGGCCTGGAAGCCTGGACCATTGGCTGCATCCTGTGGGGCCTGCCAGGACAGAGTGGTCATTCCACCTTCCCCGAGGCCTGGCCTTTCTCTGCTATTGGAGAGATCATTTCCAGATCCCGTGGACAGCCTGCCTGCTTCTGCTTCCCCTGACTTCAGCCCAGCTGGAGCTGCCAGAGTCAAGCAAATCCTGGATCCCGATCCAAAGTCCTGGCCTCTCCCTGGTTCAGGGAACTGAACAGCCCAAGGGTGGCCATCCCGCCTGGTTGCTGGCGGAGCCAGCTGCTATGCATCAGCTGCAAAGAACAAAGTGCCCCAGCTGTGGCTGCAGGGAGGCCTGGCCTGGAACTGGCAAAGTGCCTCCAAAATCCACTGGCTCCCTCCCCTCAGGAATGCTGGCACTAATGGGTAACAGAAGGCCAAGGCAGGGACTTCTCCCTGGCCCCCCACCAGGAACACTGAGACTAACAGATCATGGGCAACGCAGGGGAACCCCTGGACTCAGCCACCACCACCAGCCCTCCCTTGGCCAACTGGGATGGGTGGGACTGCATGGGATCGGGAGGCCCCAGTCCTCCCCGTTGCCTCAGTTTCCCTGGGAAGAAGGTCGAGATGGAGCATTAGACACTTCCACTGAGGACACTGTGAGAAGCGAAGGAGGGGGTAGGGTGGAGGTCCGCTCAGACTTGCCTTCCAGCCAAGGTCTCCACCGCATCTCTGGTCCAGGAGAGAGATGGCGAGGCCGAGGAGGGCCTAGGGCTTTCCGGGGGCAGGGCCAGTTTTGTGGGTGTTCAACCTGTGTGGTCACACGAGGCTCCGCACATGGAAGGATCGGCCACTTGGCTTCATGCTCTGTTGTCTCCGTCTTGAAATTCTTAACAATTTTTTAACAAATGGCCCACACATTATCTAGCAGACCCCATCTAGGGTGAGGACATTTATACACAAAGCGCCTTCCTGTCTGGGAAACAGAATCGGAGGGTGTTGGAACAGGCAACCCATCCTTCTCCCCCTCCCCAACCCCAACCTCTCCACAGCTAGAAGGAGAAAGATGAAGAACCCGGCAGGGCCTCCTCTCGAGGGTGGCCAGGTGGCACGTGGGTTTCCGGAAGGGAGGAGAGAGAGGAAACAGCCCTGACCTCCACAGGCTGCAGGTGGGGTCAGGAGGAAAGAAGGGCAGGGGCCAGGGGAGGACAGGCCCCTCCCTGCCAAGGCCCTCCGTGGGTGGTGGGCAAGCAGGTGAGCCACTTCAGCTAGAACTCGCTGTTGGAGGAGGCTGCAGGTCTGAGGTGGGCGCAAGGGGAATGTGGGGCGGAGGGTGGCGGTGGTGAGGCCTGGAGCCAGGATAAAGCTCTTCAGGGCCTCCGCCAGCAGGGCCAGCCCAGGCCTGCTCTGACCTCTGGTCTTATTACAGAAAAGGGGTCCCGATGCAGACCCCAAGAGAGAGTTCTTGGATCTTGCGCAAGAAAGAATTCAGGGGGACTCCGCAGTGCAAAGCAAAAGCAAGTTTATTAAGAAAGTAAAGGAATAAAGAATGGCCACTCCGTAGACAGAGCAGCCCTGAGGGCTGCTGATTGCCCATTTTTATGGTTATTTCTTGATGATATGCTAAACAGAAGGTGGATTATTCATGCCTCCCCTTTTTAGACCATATAGGGTAACTTTCTGACGTTGCCATGGCATTTGTACACTGTCATGGAGCTGGTGGGAGTGTCGCAGTGAGGACGACCAGAGGTCACTCTTGTCACCATTTTGGTTTTGGCCGGCTTCTTTACTGCAAACTGTTTTATCAGCGAGGTCTTTATGACCTGTATCTTGTGCTGACCTCCTATCTCAACCTGTGACTTAGAATTCCTAACCGTCTGAAATGCAGCCCAGTAGGCCTCAGCCTCATTTTACCTAGCTCCTATTCAATATGGAGTTGCTCTGGTTCACACCCCTTTGACAGTCTCAGCCAGCAGGCAATTCAGAAACTCTCCCAGCAGGCAGCCTGCCGGGTGCCTTGCTCCTCCAGCATGGGCCGAGCTGACTCCTGGTTTCCACCTCCCGGCTGGGGCCGGCTGCTCTTGTGGCTCTCCTGTCCCTCACAGTCAGGCCAGGGTCAAGCAGTGCTGGGACATAAGCTGGTAGGAGGGGAGCAGGCCCCGGGTCCCAGACCAGGGCTGGAGAGGATCTGGGCTCCACAGATGAGGGTGGGAAGGGAACCCCACCCTGCGTAGGAGGCAGGGAGAGTGGAGATGCAGCCCAGGGGATCTGCCTGAGGCCCGGCCCAGACACTGGCCCGACTCTCGGAAGCCAGGCCACCCCGTCTGCCCTCCCTGGCAGAGCCGCACCAGGCTGGAGCCAGAGTCCCCGGGCAGGGCACACTCAACACCCGCACCCTGGTTCCCTGAGGTTGAGGGCTGGACCAGCCGGACTCCTTCCTTTGCACCTCCCAGGACCCAGGCTGCGAATCCCTTCCATTCAAATGCACGTGTTCCCGGGAGGCCGGGAGAGGGTGGGCTCAAGTCAGAATTTCATTCCTCACACTCATCAGAGGTTTCTGAACAGCCAGCCCAGAGGAAAGCCCAGCGGGCAGGGCGGGGGAGGAAACTGAAAGGACCGGCTGCGGGAGACAGGAAGGGTGGACGAACTCAGCACTTCCACACTGCGCCTGGGCAGGCCTCACCCCCAGCCCCACCTCTGCCCTCTCCTTCCCACTCCCAGCTCAGGCTCCTGGGCCCCCGGCACTGCCACAGTCCCTCCTGGTTTCTGGAGGTTTGCCGAGGCCGCTGCTCTGTCGCTGCCGTCCTTCCACGTATCCTCCCATTTTCACAGACAGGGAAACTGAGGCCCGAAATGTCAGTTGAGGCCAACAGCTAAGTGACAGGGCAACAACCCAAATGCCCAAGCCTTCTGCTGCCGGCTTCCCAGAGCCCTCTGGGCTGGGTGGCAGCGGCACAGAGCGATGTGGAGCTCTGGAGGCAGATCCCGGCTCTGCCACTCCCTGGCCTCAGGACCCTGGGCAACTCAGGGCAGTTTTCTCACCTGTAAAGGAGGAACTCACGGCCCCCTCCCAGGGTGACTGAGAACACAGGCTTCCGTAAGGATGAGGAGGGGCCGGGCACTCCTGGGTCATAGGAAGTGCTCAGCCAATGGATACCACCCCTTCCACGGCAGAGACTGCCCATGCCTAACACATTTCCACTGCCATTGGCAATCCCAGGCTCGTTTCTCAGACTCGGGTATTTTCAGGCTAGAAAGGACCTGGAAACGTGTCCTTGGAAGAGCTCTGGGCCTGTGTTTTTCCCTAAGCAGCTGGTCCAGCCACCGCAGACACAGATGACAGGTGCGCTGACTCAGTAGGACCCAATTCCAATTGCCTTCCATTGTTGAAAGAATCTAAAAGAACCTTGACTCCCCTCCAGGTCTACCCAATCTACAAACACTGCAGAGCACAAATGAATGAAGATTCATTGTCTCCTTTAAGAACCAGAGGGGTCCCCCTTCCCGTGCAGCAGGAAAAGCTCACACAGAATGAAAGCTATTAGGTCGGCAAATTTCTCCTTCCTCCTGGGGGTGAATTCAATTTCAGACCTGCCTAGGGATGGGGGATGCTGTCTTTCTTGTCCACCCACTCCACCTCCCCACCCATCTTGGGGAGAGAGGACGTGCCACTACTGAGCCCAGGCGTGATGTGTGGACTCTCCAGGGTGACAGGGATTTTTTTTTTTTAAAGAGAAAATGCTCTCTCTTTTTTTTTAGTTCCCAAGTTTTATTCAAGAACTCATACAAAATATTCCAGATCAATTTAATCCTCGTCTTCCTCCTCTTCTTCGTCCTGGTTAATCTAGAAGTAACGTAATTCGTAACTCTCTGTGCTGTTGGCAAGTATGCGCAACCAGTCACGTGGGTTATTTTTCTTCAAATATTTTTTGGTGAGATATTTCAAATACCTTTTGGAGAAAGTCACCTTGGATGTCACAGTGATCTTGTTCTTGCTCCTTTCGATGGTCACCACCCCTCCACCAAGGTTCCCAGCTTTTCCGTTCACTTTGGTCCTTTCTTGCAAAAACTGCTCAAAATTGGCAGCATCCATGATACCATCTTCTACAGAGTGGGTGCAATCAAGAGTGAACTTCAGAACCTGCTTCTTTTTTTGTCCCCCTTTGCCACAAGCTTTTTCACAGGAGCTATGGCAGCAGCGGAGTTAGAAAGGGAGTGAGAAAATGCTCTTTTTGTCTTTCCATTGAGAAGGCACCTTCCATGCTGGTGTATCCAGGGAGTGGAGACCATCACCCTTCAACAGAAGCAATGAACTTTAGTGAACATCATGTTTACATGTGTTTTATGCAAAGCACCACGCTTGGTGGTACCATGGGGAACAAAGAGATAGCTAAGATGAAGTCCTTGCCCTTAAGGGTCTCTTAATATATTTTAGGCCACAGACACTTTTGAGAATCTGAGGAAAGCTATGAACTTGCCCCAGAAAAATGCAACACACACACACACACACACACACACTCAGTTCTGTATCCATTTCAGAAGGTTTGCTGGCCCTCTGCAGCCAATCCGCAGACCTTCATAGACCCAGGATTAGGAAACCTTCCTTAAAGACGCGCACAATTATCTGTAGAAGAACAACCGATAGGCAATTTCAACAGAACACAGAAATGAAGCCAGGCTATGACAATGAGCCACCAAGTGCTCTGGGATTGCAGCAGACGACATCAAGAATCGATATTGTGAATCTCCATCACCATCAGGGAGCCACAACCAGCTGGCCCTGGAGGACTGGCACCGTGAAGGGAAAGGGCCCAGAGCCTGAAGGCAGCACAGTTGAGCATCTGGGATTCACTCCAAGCCAAGAGAAGCAGGAAGTAACAGATCCCGAAGGCTCTAACAGAATTCTAAAGAATTCCAAATTATAGCTGCAAAGAAAGATACTTCTATCTGGATGTCCCTAGGAAGAAGATTGGAAAGCTCATTAGAACACAGGTTAATGTGTTAACTTTAACACAACCTCCTTTCCCTGAAATTCTTATGCACACTAAAGTTTATGTGCATAAACTGAGATCCATAGAAGACAATGTATCCAAGGTTACACCGCCTGTTGGTGATAGGACTCGAACCCAGAACCCCTAATTTCCCCCAAAATGGTCTTTCCTCAACACTGAGGCAATGGGTCTCCCAGAGGTGATATTCACAAATTTATGCACACTAATGTTTATGTGCATGAGAATATTAGGGAAAGGAGGGAGTGTTAAAAGTGCAGACATATGCCCTTCCCCTCTCATTCTAGGGACACAAGAATCTGCCTTTTATAGCATCCCATGTAATGCAGCTAATCCACAGACCACACGTATGTGGCCTTTGAGTGAGGGGGAGCTCTCATGTTCAAGAAGATTCATCTTTGGGGGCTCCCTTTCTGGGTGAAAATCACAGAGCTACTAGCCTGATAGAGCACGGATATAATCATGCCACCTCTCCCTGGAAGACAGCACATTATCTCTAAGCCTGCAAGACTTGGGGCTCCTGACAGGAAGGTGAGGCAGGAGGACTGAGCTTGCCCTTCACTCAGGGAACAGGGTAGAAGCCAGGAGTTCCCTCTCTGCCAGCACCCTAGAAGACCCTACTCATTCCCCAGCGCTGGGGGAGGGGCTGCTTCCTACCCCTCAAACCTCTTCCCCGCTAGCTGCAACAGATGCCAGCTCCACCATATTGGTCATGCCCACTCCAGCCCCACCCTCATCTACGCTTGGACTTTGGGAACATCTAGTACCTGTGCTCACTGGGGGCCTCCCAAGCTGGGGTCTGGCAGGGCTGAACCTGGGACTGGGGTTGAGAAGAGGAAGGTAGACAAGGAGGAGCGGGGAGCAGCTCAGAGCCAGAAGCAGTTCTGCACAGCTCTGCACAGCTCGGCGGGAAGAGCTGGCTCGAACAGGGCTCTGGCTAGGTAGACAGAGGGTCTGAGTCTATGTAGCTGTGAACAGTCCAGGGTTGAAGGGGGAAGGGACACAGAAGGAATGAGAGCACAGGCTCCAGGCCCCATGGCTCAGACTATCAGGCATTTGCCCTGGGCCAGCCTGAAGGTGTAGAAGGCAGCAGGTTTTGTTGCACTTGGAAATGAAGCTCAGTAGCAAGGAAACATGGGAATATACACATGTACACTCATGTACACACATAGGTACACACACAGGTATACACCTGTTTGGAGGATGAGGATGGAATCACAGGATTCTGTCAAAACCTTCAGAGCTCACCTGGCCCAGTGCCCTCATTCTATAGGTAAAGAAACTGAGACCCGTAAAGGACAATGTATCCAACGTTACACTGCTTGTTGGTGATAGGACTTGAACCCAGAGCCCCTAACTGCCCCCAAAATGGTCTTTCCTCAACATGAGGCAATGGGTCTGGCCAGAGGTGATATTCACAAATTTTAACAACCTGCACAGCAACACAGCCCCAGCAATCAGAATGGACATTGCAACTGCGTTAGGATCCCGGAGGCCCGCTGAGATACTCTTTTGCTTGCTGGATTCAGAAGAAGTCTTGGGGTCCGGGCGTGGTGGCTCACGCCTGTAATCCCAGCACTTTGGGATACCGAGGCGGGTGGATCACCTGAGGTCAGGAGTTTGAGACCAGCCTGGCCAACATGGCAAAACCCCGTCTCTACTAAAAATACAAAAATTAGCCGGGCTTGGTGGCCGGGACCTGTAATCCCAGCTACTCGGGAGGCTGAGGCAGGGAGAATTGCTTGAACCCAAGAGGCGGAAGTTGCAGTGAGCCAAGATGATGCCACTGCACTCTAGCCTGGGCAACAGAGTGAGACTCCATGTCAAAAAATAAATAAATAAATGTAACTGGAGCTTCCAGTGTCCCTCTTTGCAAGCATTAAAAGGCCTGAGAAGGTGGAGGTGGGGTAGAGGAGAAGTTCCAGGCAGAGTTGGCCACCCGATGCCAGCCCAGAAGTGAGTTTCCTGCTTCAGATGGCTGCTTCCTCCCTGGTCCTTGGATTTGGTGAGAAAAGGGGCAATGGGAGGGGGTAATTAGTCTTGCCTGATATTATCTCCCACTTCAGACCATCTTTCACCTCAAAAAATAATGTAAAAGCCCCAATTTGACATCTGTATTTATCACCTTGCTGCTTGATGGCTGAAGAGTGTCCTTGAGCTAAAACATCAGCAAGTACTTAACCTGTCCTGTCACAACCCCAGTGGGAAGGACTGGGTGTAAAACCACCTAGTGGGAGCCAGTACCAAGCACTCAGTACCTGCAGGGGTCCAGTGCTGCCAGCTGGAGCCTAGAGCTGAACTGCAAATTGCAGAGGGGAGAGGCTGCCTCCTTTCTCTTCCAAGGAAATGAGGAGGACATGACCTCTCTCAGTTCCACCCTCTTGCCAAAATAGACCAGAAAGAGCTGCCCCAGCTGCCCTGCAGCCTGGCTTCTCCTACCCTCCCGTGGGCCCCAGCTCCTTTTAGAGAAACTCATCCTGCTCTGGACTCTCCTCCCTCCTCACTCACTTGAGGCCTCCATGCCCTAATTCAGAATATGAGCTTTGAGTCAGATAGACTTGGGTTTCCCTACCTCTGCCACCAACTACCTGTGTGACCTTGGCAGGCTGCTTAAAACTTTGAGCCACAGTTTGCTTATCTGTAAAATGGGAGCAATACTCACACTTCCCCGCCGGCATCATGGTCATCATTGTGAAAATTAGATGAGATAGTGCATATGAAGTGCTGAGCACAGTGCCTGGCTCAGTCAATAGAGGGTAGTCATCATTACCATCATCGTGATCCTCATCATCCCCACCACAGCAGCAAAGGAAGCTAATAAACTGCTCCCTAATAGAGTCCATTTTGGGAGGGCTGAGGTGCAGCTGACCAGAGCACTAACCCAGAAGTAGGTTCAGCATCATCGGTCCCGCAACAGGACTGGAAAGTTGTGTCCTCCAGCACTTCCCCAGGGGGACACCCACTTTGATAAGCTACGTGGGGGTGGAGAGAGACCTCACCAAAGTACATGCTTCATACAAGAGCTCACTGAAGCCCTTCTAAGGAGGATATATTCATCATCTTGCAGCTCAATGGCTGAGGAGTGTCTGGTCCTTAGCAGGGTGTTTGCTTGTGAGGACGCATCAGCAAGTAAGGGCAGAGCCAAATTGCTGAGGTGAGTAGTGGAGAAACTGAGGCTGCTGCCAGCCTCCCCTCTTCTACCCTGTGCTCCTCCTGCAGGGCTCAGCTTCTCCTCCAAACAAGTGTTAAGCAAATACTTAAATAACACCAGTGTGAAGGCATTCTGAATTATTAACATGCCAAGGCACCTCGTATCCCAGCCTGGCCTGCCTGCCCCCCAGAACCCTCTCCTAGTAGTGCAGCCATATATCCCTGGGTATTTTAGAAGTGCAGTCATTGGCTGGGCACAGTGGCTCACGCCTGTAATCCCAGCACTTTGGGAGGCTGAGGCAGGCAGATTACCTGAGGTCAGGAGTTCAAGACCAGCCTGGCCAACATGATAAAACCTCGTCTCTACTAAAAATACAAAAATTAGCTGGGCATGGTGGCAGGCACCTGTAATCTCAGCTACTTGGGAGACTGAGGCAGGAGAATCACTTGAACCGAGGAGGTGGAGGTTGCAGTGAGCCGAGATCACACCATTGCACTCCAGCCTGGGTGACAAGAGCAAGACTTCATCTCAAAAAAAAAAAAAAAAAAAAAAAAAAAAAAAAAAAGTGCAGTCATATATCCAGGGGCACAGGTCAGGAGAGAGATGGGGCTGGGAAGCAACGTTTTCAAAGCCCACCCTTTGGCCACCTCCTCTGAATGTTTCACCATCTTGATCTCCGAGGTTCTCTCTCGTGCAGGGCTACTCAAAGTGTAGTCCACCACCCTTCGGCAAACTACTTGCTCCAGGTCCAGGATGAGATAAGTTCAGGAATTACAGGAAGTATTTAGATGCTGTACTTTTCTAGCAATTTGACAGAGCAATTTTATGTCAGTTTAATCTCATATTTAACAACTTGGGTTTGTATTTTGTGGGTCTCTTTTTCCTTTTATTTTTCCAGCAATTCTTTTGTATTCTGTTTTACAAAAGAAGCAGCCTGTAATTGATAAGAAATTAGAAAGAAAGCAATTTGCCCTTGACTACACAGAGCTGAAGAAGCTCTTCTCCAGATGTCTTTTCCTTTTGGTCTCAGCAACGTTCATGTCAACATATTACAATGTGCAGGGATTCAGGGGATGCAAAAGGCCCCCAATGGCCTGACCCCAGCAGCACACTCTGGCCCCGGGCAGCTCTCCATCTTTGCAGCCAGCTCGGAACTGTCTTTCTCCACAAGTCCTTCCTTTCACTCAGTTCCCAGCCCCGTCTCCTCCCCTGGAACCCATGGGACTTTCTGTCTGCACCACTTATTTGACAATTTACTGAATTTTTAAAAATAATAACAATTGAGTACAAGGCTTTGCGCTATTAAATTAAACATAAACCTCCTCAAGTTTATCCCTGCTTTCTTCCTCTTGTGGTTACTTTTCGACCCCTTGTCTTTGTGTGTGGAATCCTCCCCTGCTCGGTGTTTGTTTGTTTGTTTGTTTTTGAGACAGAGTCTCGCTCTGTCACCCAGGCTGGAGTGCAGTAGTGTGATCTCGGCTCACTGCAACCTCTGCCTCTCAGGTTCAAATGATTCTCCTGCCTCAGCCTCCTGAGTAGCTGGGGTTACAGGCGCGCGCCACCTCACCCGGCTAATTTTTGTATTTTTAGTAGAGATGGGGTTTCACCATGTTGGTCAGGCTGGTCTCGAACTCCTGACCTCGTGATCTGCCCGCCTTGGCCTCGCAAAGTGCTGGGATTACAGGCGTGAGCCACCGTGCCCGGCCCCCTGCTGGTTTTGAGGCTTCTTGGGCTGTGTGCCCTGTCCACACTTCTCAGCACCGCCTGCCCTGCTGGGCGCAGGACACTGCAGTGGTAGAGGCAGAAAAAATAGATCCAGCACCAGGGCTGATGAGGGGGTGAACAGCAGATAGGGAAAGGGAGGAGTGAATAAACTCCTCTCTCCTTTTTCCATTTTTATTTCTAAGCACCAGGGCTTTTTGCTTTTTGTTTTAAAATATATTGTTGGGTTTTTTTAAAGTCATGCATACAAAAGGTTAAAAAAACATTCAAAACCTACAGGAACAGGCTAGGTGTGGTGGCTCACACCTGTAATCCCAGCACTTTGGGAGGCCAAGGTGGGCACATCACGAGGTCAGGAGTTCGAGACCAGCCTGGCCAACAGGGTGAAACCCCATCTCTACTAAAAATACAAAACAAAATTAGCCAGGCATGGTGACACACGCCTGTAATCCCAGCTACTCAGGAGGCTGAGGAAGGAGAATCGCTTGAACCCAGGAGGTGGAGGTTTCAGTAGGCCAAGATCACACCATTCCACTCCAGCCTGGGCAACAGAGCAAGACTCCGTCTGGGCCGGCAGGGCGGGGGAGGTGGCGGGGAGCCTACATGAACAGACAATAGGAAGAAAGCCTGCAGCCCACCCAGCCCAGGATCCTTCCACAGAAACAGCCACTCCTGCTCTCCCTGCAAAGCTGTTCCTGCAGACACAGGCACTTTGCAGCAGATCTACCCTATCCTTTTGCAGGTGTGAACACACCACATGTGCATCTGCACTAGCTTCCTTTGTTTTAACAGTAGATCTTGCAGCCAGCTACCCTTTCTCATGTGCACTGCTACTCATGAGATCCTTTCTTTCTCAGAGATCTAGAGCTAGAGGGGTCCTCAGAAACTGGTTCTTCCAGGAATGCCCAAATGGGGCCTCAGGTGAGGGTGCCTGCCTGGCTGTATCCAAGTCACCTGGGACCACAAGGCTAAGCATCCGGATCTAGGGCCACGCCCCCACTGCGGAGATTTGTGGAGGGCACCTGGGACTCATTCCTATGTTTCTTTAAAGCTTCCCAGCCTGGGAATTCGGCGAGTCTCCCACCCTGACACATTTTGTCTACTCTCCTCTTGTTACAAATAAGGAAACTGAGGCTCAGAGAGGGGAAATGATTTGACCCAGGTCACACAGGAAGTTAGTGGCAGGGAAAGGCCCAGAAGAGCCCCGAGTGCCTGACTCTCAGCCAGGTGCGGCGCATCTTCCACTGTGTCAGGTCTTGGGGCCTGTATTAATTTCCTAAGGATACTATAACCAACTACCACAAACGGGGTGGCTTAAAACAACAGACGTTTCTTCTCTCACAGTTCAGGAGGCCGGAAGTCTGAAATCTAGGTGCCGGCAGGGCCATGCCGCTCTGAGGGTCCCAGGAAAATCCTTCGTCGCCTCTCCCGGCATCTGGTGGCTGCAGGAGTTCTAGCCCTGCCCACCTGTCTCTGCCTCTGGCGTCACATGGCCTTCTTCCCTGTCTCTCTCTTCTTCTTCTAAGGACCGTCCTCATTGGATTTAGAGCCGTCCCTAAATCTAAGATGCCTTTTCCTCGAGATTCTTAACTAATTACATCTGCAAAGACCCTGTTTCCAAAGAAGGTCACATTCTGAGGTTTCAGGTAGACATGAATTTGGGGGGGACCAAAATTATTTGACCCTTCCTTCATAAACAGTTCCCGTGGGCAGACTGGAGGCTTGTCTCCAGGCTCCCAGCCTCCAGCCTCTGAGATTCTTGGCAGCCTTAAACTTTGGGGGCCAGTGGACCCAGAAGGACAGCTTCAGGATAGGAGTTACACATCCACATTGCTGGACATAGTGATCCAGGCCCCCTTTGCAGGCTGGTGCACCCCTCCGCAGCTGCTGTGAGTGGGGGCTGCTCACAGCTGAGTGCTTCTGCTGAGAACTGCCCTGGCCCCCTGGCTACCTGGCCAGGAATTCTGGGTGTTTCTAGACAAAGGCAATGATTGAATGATACTAGGGTACAAAATGCCTGTCTCGTTGTCTCAAGGTGGGACAAATTCTACGGATCTACTCTGCTCCAGAGCTCCCCATGGGATCAGGCTGAGGCTGCGAACCCACACATTTGCCAAGCATCCTCTCTACCTTCTCCTTACAAGCTTCACCTGAGAGCCCACCCTTGAAAAGTCACTTGCACAAGAAGCCCCAATTCAAATTCTGCTTCTAGGTAACCTGACCTAAAAGAGCGGGGGAGCCAGGTCCCGTGTGACAGGTAGAGGAACCAGAGATGAGGGCTCTCTTTCCTGAGTCAGCAAACCTCCCAGCCCTCCTCCTCATTCAGCCGTCAATCTGCAAGTCTAGAAAGCAAGTGTTAATTGGGTGAGAACAACTTGGGCATGGGCACTGTTGAGAAAGAGAGGATGGGGTGCTCATGGCAAAAGGGGAAGGAAAAAAATAAATAGATATCAGCTGGGCGCGGTGGCTCATGCCTGTAATACCAGTGCTTTGGGAGTCCAAGGCAGGAGATCACTTGAGCCCAGATGTTGAAGACCAGCCTTGGCAACATAGTGAGACTCATCTCTACAACAAACACAAAAATTAGCCAGGTGGTGTGCACCTGTAGTCCCAGCTACTCTACTCGGGAGGCTGAGAGTGGGAGGATGGCTTGAGCTCAGGAGGTCAAAACTGCAGTGAACTATGATCATGCTACTGCACTCCAGCCTAGGTGACAGAGTGAGACCCTGTCTCAAAAAAATAATAATAAAATTAATAGATATTGCTATGGAGCTTGGGTTGTGGACATAAGATGCACAGATAGGAACCAGCTTGATCACCATTACAGAGTGAAGTGTCGGCATGCCAACACATCAGCTCCTCTCAGCTGTCCCTGGCACAAGTCACAAAGGGTTTCTGAGCAGGAATTCATTTCTGGGTGCCCTTACCACCCTTTGCCCTATTGCCTTGTTTAGAAGCAAGTCACTGGTCCTGCCCACGCTGCACCAGGATGTGAGCACCAGGAGATGTGGATCAACAGGGACCACCAGAATCCACCTGCCACAGACCCAAGAGTTGGCAGGACTGTCTGCTGTTCTTGTTAGTTAATTGTTTGGTTGGTTAGTTAGTTAAAGCAAGAGGAAAACATTGGGCAATCCAGGCAGAGAGAACAATATGGACGAGCACCAAAAGAATGAGCATGGCCTGGTTGTAAAAGCACCAGTCATTCTACATGGAGGAGTACAAGGAGGATTGTTGGAAATGAAGCTTGAATGTTGGGCAGAGACCACTAGAATAGGGAGGGCCCTGTGTGCTAAGCAAAGGAGTTAGGACTTAATCTTGAAAGTCATGGGTAGCCACAGAAGGATTCTAGAAGGAAAATTATTTGATCAGGTTTTCATTTTCTCTTTTTCTTTCATTCTCTCTCTCTCTCTCTATCTTTCTTTAGCTCACTGTAACCCAGAATTCCTGGGCTCAATTGATCCTCCCACCTCAGCCTCCCGAGTAGCTGGGACCACAGGCACCTTGCTAATAGATTTTTATTTTAGAAAGATTACTTTGGCCAGGCACAGTGGCTCACACCTGTAATCCCAGGACTTTGGGAGGCCTAGGTGGGCGGATCACCTAAGGTCAGGAGTTTGAGACCAGCCTGACCAACATGGAGAAACCCTGTCTCTACTAAAAATACAAAAAATTAGCCAGGGGTGGTGGCATGTGCCTGCAATCCCAGCTACTCAGGAGGCTGAGGCAGGAGAATCGCTTAAACCCAGGAGGTGGAGGTTGCAGTGAGCCGACATTGTGCCACTGCACTCCAGCTTGGGTGACAGAGTGAGACTCCATCTCAAAAAAAAAAAGAAAAAGAAAAAGAAAAAGAAAGATTACTTTGGCAGTGATATGAAGGGTAATTTGGAAAGTGGTATATTAGTTATCTATTGCTACATAGCGTATTATCTCAAAACTTAGCAGCTTAAAACAATGAATATTTACTATTTCACCTGGTTTCTGAGAGTTAGGAATCCGGCAGCAGCTTGGTTGTCATTCAGGGCTTCCTATGAGGTTGCAGACAAGCTGTCTAAAGGCTTGAATGGGCTAGAGGATGTGCTTCCAAAATGGCCCACTTCGATCCGGCTATGATATCTGTCACCCCATTGATTGCCAGGGTTGATTCCGCTGATCTGGATGGTGCGGTAGGTGTCCCCTTCCTCTCTCACTGCTCCACATGTGTCCTTCCCAAAGCTATGCGCTAGGTTGAAGAGGACGACCTTCCCTGATAGAGGGCTGTTCTTTGGTCAGGGGTATATGAGTGGCTGTGCTCCCCTGCTAGAACCTCCAAACAACTTCCCAAAATGGCCCACTCATCTGCCATTCACAGAAGGCCTCAGTTCCTCACCCCATGGGCCTCTCCATGGTGCTGCTTGCAACATGGCAGCCAACATTGGAGCCAGTGATCCAAGAGGGAACATGGGGGAAGTCACAGTGCTATATGACCTAATCACATACATCACTTCTGCCATATTCAATCTGTTAGAAGTGAGTCAGTAAGTCTAGCCTCCACTCAAGGAAAGAGGAATGAGCCTCCATCTTTGGGAGGGAAACCTGTTGAAGTTCTGCAGATATATTTTAAAACTGCAGGCCAGGCATGGGGCTCACGCCTGTAATCCCAGCACTTTGGGAGGCCGAGGTGGGTGGATCACCTGAGGTCAGGAGTTCGAGACCAGTCTGACTAACGTGGTGAAACCCTGTCTCTACTAAAAATACAAAAATTAGCTGGGCATGGTGGCACATGCCTGTAATCCCAGCTACTTGGGAGGCTGAGGCAGGAGAATCACTTGAACCCAGGAAGTGGAGTTTGCAGTGAGCCAAGATCATGCCATTGTACTCCAGCCTGGGCAACAAGAGCAAAACTGTCTCAAACAAACAAACAAACAAACAAACAAACCCTGCAAGGTGGTTAACTAGCCTATAGGCAGAGAGACCAGTTAGATTACAGGAGTGTACCAGGAGAGAAATGTAATGATCTGAACCAAGACAGGAGCACTGGAATGGAGAGGAGGGGCATCTTGAAAAGTTATTATTAGAGAGATGGCTTATGGGGTGCAGGGAACTGTGATAGACCAGGGCCAATTGGCAGGAGCAGCCTTTGGAGCACGCGCCCTTGGAGGCAATACCCCAGACATCCAAGGTCAGTCTGAACTGCCTCCACCTGCAGACAGAAGGGTGGTGAGCAATGCTTGACCAATGGGCCCCCGAAAGTCTTGGATTATGGTAGGTTTCTGCAGCAGCTTGGGGGTGGAGCCAGCATGAATCAGACTGGAACTTCCTGGACCTCAGTGGTGAGAGCCTCCAGAATAAGATTAGGATGAAAACAGCTCCCCCCCACTAAACCACACAGAAGACAGGAACTGCTGGTAGACAATCATAATGGCAAAGCAACACATTCTGAGTCAATATGTCAATGACAATAGCTTCACCAAACATTCTGGATGTGGCAAGTATCTGTGTGTTCACTCACTCAACAAACATTTGCTGAATGTCACCATGTCCCAGGCATTCTGCCAAGCCCTGAAGAGAAAACCTAAGATGTTTTTTCTAATTTTATTTATTTATTTTTTAGTTATTTTTATTTTTATTTTCATGGAGACAGGGATCTTGCTAATGTTGACCACTCTAGTCTCAAACTCTTGGCCTCAAGCAATCCTCCTACCTCAGGCTCCTAAGGTGCTAGGATTATAGGCATCACAGTGCCAGGCAAAACTAGGATTTTTTTTTTTTTTTTTTTTTTTTGAGACAGAGTCTTACTCTGTGCTCAGGCTGGAGTGCAATGGTGTGATCTCAGCTCACTGTAACCTTTGCCTCCTGGGTTCAAGCAATTCTCCTGCCTCAGCCTCCCAAGTAGCTGGGATTACAGGAATGCACCACCACGCTGAGCTAATTTTGTTTTTTTAATGGACTTTTGCTCTTTTTGCTCAGGCTGGAGTGCAATGGTGCAATTTCAGCTCACTGCAACCTCTGCCTCCCAGGTTCAAGCGTTTCTCCTGCCTCAGCTTCCCGAGTAGTTGGGATTACAGGTGCATGCCACCACATCCAGCTAATTTTGTATTTTTAGTAGAGATGGGGTTTTACCATGTTTGGCCAGGTTGGTCTTGAACTCCTGACCTCCAGTAATCCACCCCCCTCAGCCTCCCAAAGTGCTGGAATTATAGGCGTAATTTTTGTATTTTTAACACAGATGGGGTTTCGCCATTTTGGCCAGGCTGGTCTTGAACTCATGACCTCAGGTGATCCACCCACCTCGGCCTCCCAAAGTGCTGGGATTACAGGCATGAGCCATGGTGCCCGGCCCAAAACTAGGATTTAAAATAAAATCAGACTGCTCAACAGTGATGCTGGAAGCTAGAAGACAATGGAACAATACTTTGAAAGTTCTGAAAGAAAATTATGTCTAAACTGCAATTTTATATCCAGCCAAACTATCGATCAGCATGTGAGGAGAGTAAAAACGTGCAAGGCTTCAAAATTTTTACTTCTAATGCACCCTTCCCCAGGAAGATATGAAAGACTTCTTCCACCAAAGAGAGAGAGAAAGAATTCTCAGGGTAATGGGAAAGAAACAACTCTAAGATGCCAGCCAAGTCAACAAGTTCAATTTGAAGTAAGAAAGTCTTCAGGAGGGAGGTCTTTAAGAAAAAGAACAAAAACTCTTGTGCCAGGTGCAGTGGCTTACACCTGTAATCCCAGCAGTTTGGGAGGCCAAGGCAGGTGGATCACCTGAGGTCAGAAGTTTGAGATCAGCCTGGCCAACATGGTGAAACCTCATCTCTACTAAAAATACAAAAAAAAAAAAAAAAAAAAAAAATTGAGCTCTCACTCAAAAGAAAAAAAAATACTGTTGCATTACGAGGTCAAAATTGTTTTTCTCTTTTTTAGATGGAGTCTGTCTCTGTCACACAGGTTGGAGTGCAGTGGTGCAGTCTTGCTTACTGCAACGTCCACCTCCCAGGTTCAAGCGATTCTCCCACCTCAGCCTCCCAAGTAGCTGAGACTACAGGGGACTGCCACCATGCCTGGCTAATTTCTTTGTATTTTTAGTACAGACGAGGTTTCACTATATTGGCTAGGCTGGTCTCAAACTCCTGACCTCAGGTGATCCACCCACCTCGGCCTCCCAAAGTGCTGGGATTACAGGCTTGAGCCACCCTGCCATAGAGATAAATTAGTAAGATAAATTGTGTAAGAGAGGAGATAAAATCACAGTACACAATAGGTCAGCTGTGAACAGTTTTACATATACACACAACGCAAACACTAAATAACGGTTTAACTAAAGCTGTCATAGGAGGATGGGTGTCAAGGAAGTGTGTTGAGCTTGGAAACAGGTTGTGTGGTCAGGTCTCCCAGCTTAGGAGTGCTGGATCCTAAGATTCCACTATAGAAAGTCTATTCATAATATCTAAATTTTATAAATAAAATAGAGGTAAAAGCATGTTATTTAGAAATCTGGAGGTAAATTGCATAAGAAAAAACTTAAAAGGTTAAACATGGTTACCTCTCAGGAGGAGAAATTGAGGTAGGGAAGTTTTATTATAAGTCGTATCATATATTTAATTTTATAAAATACATATGCCTATTACTTTGATTAAAACAAATTTTTAAAATATTTTAAAGAATGGCTAAAGGAGTAGGACTAACATATGTAGACAACACTGTCCTTTTCCACAAAGAGAAGAGAGAGGTTGTGGTCTGCATACCCAGTGAGCAGGTTTTAAACGGAAAACAGAGTCAGAAGTCTTCTTTGCTGAGTCACAAAAGATCCAGGCGTAAAAAGGTCTAGCTCCTGTACTTAGGGGAAACTACATCACTGCCCTCCATGTAGTGGCAGGTGAAGAACTAAGAGCCAAGGAAGTCAGCTAAGGTTTCTGCAAAGCAGTATCTGAGCCCGAGTTGAATTGTTTATCCATATCATAAGGTTTACTTGATAAGTCAAACTGGGTTTATGTCTCCTAAAAAGTCTGTGATTGGTTCCCCTTTTCTCCTTTAGATTTAGAACAGTCTTGGAAAGACCCAGATAGTCTTGATCATGTAAACAGGCACCAAGGTGAGGTGCTAAGCCTTCAGTGTGGGAAAAGGAGAGCAGCACCCCGTGGTAGAATCCAGTCTGTTGTTTTAGCCTGTCCAGCATCTAATTCCTCTTTCTGGTAGGACACCATCCCCCGTGCATTCTCAGCCCACGTGGGGCTGACCCCTCTGCCAAGCTTCATCGGGGAGCACCCAGGCCTAGCCAATGAAAGCACTGTGTATCCTTGACTATCATGATTGGTCAGAAGTGGGCATGTGACCTGGGCTGGACCAATGACAGCCCTCTCCAGGGTTTTTGCTGAACCTATTAGAGGAAATGTGCTAGCTGACTGCTGGGGTTGCTATGAGCCCCCGATGCAAGTATGAAGTTGCTGATACTCATCTGGCTGCCACCTAGTAAAAAACTACCTGAGAATGAAGGCTACTCAGGGAAAAGCAGCCCAGAGAAATGTAACGAAAGAGGTTCCTGATGACATCATCTACGAACCTGGATCCAGCCATGCCGGAAAACAGGAAACCTCTCAATGTTTTAGTTACTTGAGTCAACAAATTCCCTTTTGGGGATTTTATGCTACTTATAACCGAGACTCTTGAGTGATACACCTTCCTGGAGACAACGTGGTAAAAGTGGGAGATCCCAAAGAAAAGGCAAAACATAAAGTCAGAATAACCAGGTTATCTAATCATCCATGATCTCCCAACCTCTGTGTTCTTCCATGACTAACCTGATGCTGATGCTGGAACCTTTTTTTTTTTTTTAATCAAGGTAGCTTATTCCCTCACAGGTACATACAGGAAAAGGCCTACTGCACAATCCTGCAAATACTCCTAATTAGGAGGGTCATGTGATGATATACCTGAGCGGCTCTCGTCCTCAGATGTGTAAATGGCATCGAGTTCAGTCCTTAACTGATGCAAACATAGTCTCTTAATCTGGCCCCACTTACAGCCATCAAGTCTCTGCCCAAACTCTCCCATGGGTGAGGACAGCCCCTGACTCATTGTCAATTCTTCCATTGAGCCGAGAAACAAGAGCACAGCTAGAAAGTTCTTCCTCTGTCTGACTGAGACAGCTTCTGTTTCTCTGCACCTAGAGCAGATCCCTAGATCTGCTCTCCAGGGCAACATAGGAAAAGCACAAACCCACTTCCAAAGACAGTCCTTCAAGTATTTAAGGAGCGCTGTCATGTTCCTTTTTACTAGTAAGGAGTGTGTTCGGCCGCATGAAGCAGAAACCATACGACCATGGCTTAACCAAAGGCAAAGATAGATATTTCTCATCTTACAATAAGTCTGGGGCTGGGCAGGTTGGACCTGGTGTGACAGCTCTATGAGGTCCTAAGTGTCTTCATTTATTTTTCTCTTTCTGCTCTACCATCTTTTATTTTTAAGTTACTTTTTAAATGTATATTTATTTATTTAATTTTGAGACTGAGTCTTGCCCTGTCGCCCAGGCTGGAGTGCAGTGGCACGATCTTGGCTCACTGCAACCTCTGCCTCTCGGGTTCAAGCGATTCTCCAGCCTCTGCCTCCCAAGTAGCTGGGATTACAAGCATACGATACCGCATCCAGCTAATTTTTGTATTTTTAGTAGAGACTGGGTTTCACCATGTTGGCCAGGCTGGTCTCGAACTCCTGACCTCAGTGATCTGCCTGCCTCGGTCTCCCAAAGTGCTGGGATTACAGGTGTGAACCACCGTGCCCGGCCTACCATCCTTAATAGGTAGCTTTCATCCTCATGGTTGCCTCACAGTTATGGAGTGGGTGCTCCACCTTCAAACTCCAATCCACACCCCAAGCAGGAAGGAAAAAAGGGAAAGCAACAGGAAATAAAAGGTTCCCAGAAATACCCAGCAGACTTCTGCTCATGTCATATAGGCCAGAAGTGTCGCCCATGGTCTCCCCAAGTGGCAAAAGTGTATAGTATATCTTTTGTTTATTTGTTTAAATCTGGACACATCTCAAATAAAATGATGATGCTATTGATAAAAAAGAAAGGGAAAATGGACATTGGGAAAGCAACTAACAGTTGCTTCAGAAGCTTTTTCCAGACAAAATTCATTTATGGAGAGGCAGCATTGGAGGAAGGCTGAAGCCTTCATTTGGGGAAGGGGGTGTCAGACCCCCGACTTCAAGTCCAGGCTCACCACTTCCTTACCTGTGTGACTTTAGGAGATATTCTTGAGTTATTTGAGCTCCTGTCTGCTCATCTGTTTAATGAAGATAAATGAACTCTTCTCCAGGGCTTCTGGGGTGATTAGAGCACCTCTACGCAAAATGCCTTAACACTTTAGACAGGCAACAAATGAATTAACATTTTAATTCTTCTCTTACTTCCTGTAATTGCTTATCATGTGACATGTTTCTAGTCCTTTCCTCCTGGACATGCTCCCAGGTTCTGTTCTAATGTCTCTGTTTATTTTTATTTTTATTTTTATTTTTTTGAGACAGAGTTTTGCTCTTGTTGCCCAGGCTAGAGTGCAGTGGCACGATCTCGGCTCACTGCAACCTCCGCCTCCCAGGTTCAAGCAATTCTCCTGCCTCAGCCTCCCGAGTAGCTGGGACTACAGGCGTGCACCACCACGCCTGGCTAATTTTTGTATTTTTAGTAGAGACACGGTTTCTCCATGTTGGTCAGGCTGGTCTCGAACTCCTGACCTCAGGTGATCCACCCGCCTCAGCCTCCCAAAGTGCTGGGATTACAGGCATGAGCCACCTCGCCCAGGCTGTTTGTTGTTGTTGTTGTTGTTGTTTGTTTTGAGATGGAGTTTTGCTCTTGTTGCCCAGGCTGGAGTGCAGTGGTGAGATGTTGGCTCGCTGCAACCTCCATCAGGTTGGCCAGGCTGGTCTCAAACTCCTGACCTCAGGTGATCCACCTGCCTCGGCCTCCCAAAGTTCAGGGATTATAGGCATGAGCCACCATGCCCAGCCTCTAATGTCACTTTCTAAATGCAGCCCCAGGATGGAACACAAAACTCCCTTGTGTTTTGCAGAGTGGAGGACAATGGGCTATTTACTGTCCTTATTCTGGGCACTGTACTTCCCACTCGCACTGCCTAGATAGCTGCCTTGATAGCCTTGTGAGCCAAGATTGTGGCAGGTAAAGGGAACCCCACACTCACTTCTCCTCTCTGGGATCTTGGCCTGTTGAAAACAGACAGAAGGAGCTAAGTAGGGACCTGCACACAAAGTCAGGCTTTATTACTGCAGAGCTGAATGCAGAATTGGCAGGGTCTCCGACTGCCTTCCTCAAATCTAGTGCTTGCACAACTCTGACAAATCTTCCAATAGCAGCTAAAGAACTTAGAACCCAGGGAGCAAGGACCCACCTGAACCTGCCAGCAGGAGAAGGCCTGCTCTATCTGCTTAATCCAGGACAGCTGGGAATAGAGCCCCAGCTGTACATCCCGCCTCCACCATCACAGGTGAGCGGTGCCCCCTGCCACGCCCTGCAGGAGTGCTGTGTGCTCCCCAGGCTGTCCCATCAGATGGGTGGTTCTGCAGCTGGAAGAAGAATGAGGAGGGTGGTGAACGAGGCCATGGTAGGCCAAACAATGCCTGCCACCCAGAAGACATCTATATCCTTATCCCCGGCACCTGTGAATCCATTACCCTATGAGGCAAAAGGACTTTGCTGTTGCAATTAAGTCAAGGACCTTGAGCTGGGGAGAGTATCCCCCATCATCCAGGTGAGCTCAATGTAATCACAAGCACCTTTATAAGAGGAAGGCTGGGCGGTGGCTCACGCCTGTAATCCCAGCACTTTGGGAGGCTGAGACAGGCAGATTACCTGAGGTAGGGAGTTCAAGACCAGCCTGACCAGCATAGAGAAACCTCGTCTCTACTAAAAATACAAAATTAACAGGGTGTGGTGGCACATGCCTGTAATCCCAGCTACTCAGGAGGCTGAGGCAGGAGAATTGCTTGAACCCGGGAGGCAGAGGTTGCGGTGAGCTGAGATCGTGCCATTGCACTCTAGCCTGGGCAACAAGAGCGAAACTCTGGAGACTAGAAGGTCAAAAGTAGAAGAAGGAGATGGGACAATGGAAGCAGAGGTGGAGTGATGAGCTTTGAAGATGGAAGTAGGGGCCACAAGCCAAGGAATGCAGGCGGCCTCTAGAAGCTGAAAAAGGCAAGGAAACGGATTATCCCCTGGCTAAACAGACTCTCCCCTTTGATTTTAGCCCCATAACACTCATTTTGGATGTCTAACCTTCAGAACTATAAGATAATAAGTTTGTGTTGTTTTAGCCACTAAGTTTGTGATGACATGATAGGAAACCAAAACAGGGCTGAAAACAGAAAGGACCGTGAGAAAAGTGGAAAGAAGAAATCCTCCCAACGATGTTGCATTTGCAGTCGCCAAAGACCCAGGAGGCTTCGCAGGAGCTCCAGGTATGTCGTTCCCACTCGCTTTGCCACCCAGCTGTTTTTTCCATCCTCTGAGGCTCAGCTCAAATGTCACCCCCGTCGTGTTGCCCTTCCTGAGCTAACCTGACCTGGCAGAGTTCCCCACCCCTTGCCCTGGTGCACAGGGCACTGTCTGTGGCACTATTCTGGACAGCCCACCTCTGTACTGTAGTTTTTTGTCTGTCTTAGTCCCTTATTAGAGGGGGAGCTCCTTGGGGATTGGAGCTATAGTCATTTCTCCTAAAAGTGTGTTAGACTGAGCGGAATTAAGCCAAGCCCTCCACATCTTAGACTTGCACTACTGATTTCATTTCAACCCCGCCCAGCCTTTCAAAGCTCATTACCCAAAACAGAAGCTTTCCCTCTCTTTTAGTGTCCTCTCTTGGCCATCAGTGTAAATGTCGCCATGGATACCTGGTATTTTGTTTGCACACCTGCAATAGAAGTCTTTCCCCCCAGAAATTTTGAATCAGGACCGAGAGGTTCCAGCCCAGGCTGACGGCTCCCCTGAATGGAAGACATGTAAGCCCAGCCACTGTTATTTTCACTGGATATTTTCTACCCCAAGTTCCGAGCATCCCAGAAAGCAGATGTGGGGAAGAAGCAGGAGGCAGAGGGCAGAAAGGAGAGGGAGGGCTTTCTGTGCTCCCACAGTGCCCTGTCCCTGGTTTTAGTCAATCCCTGAGGCCCAGTGGCAGCTCTACCCTGGAATTCCTGAGATGCCTCTGGGGTCTTTCCAGAAGATTCCTGTTTTGCTTAGCCCAGCCAGAGTTGATTTCCATCAATTGCAACTAAAGAAGTCCTAAAAAACTTGGAATGAGCTAGCCCAAGCCAAGAACAGAGTGCTGGCACATTACATACATGATGTGTTCCCAAACCAAATATGGTAAAGCCATACCCAGAGGTCATGAATGTGGCCACCCTGTTTATGCAGAACACTGTAGAAAATCCAGAAGGAGGAAAGGGGGCCTATTGTTCCATCTGTCTGGCTGCAGGGCAGGGGCCAGGAGGAGGCAGGAGGGCAAGATGGAACATGGAAACCAAATCATGGGGTGGCACAAAGCATGGGGTATGGCCAGGAATTGAAACAGTGAGGAGCAGAAGCCAAAGATGCCAGGATTCAATGCCCAGATAGAAAAGGCACAAACCACAGGAGTGGGCCATGGTCCAACTAAGGGAGGAAGCTGCCCTTTGGGTACCAGAGAGCTCTGATTAATGCCCTAGGGCAGGATCTGTTCTTTGTGCATGAACACCTCTCTTGAAGGCCCAGAATCCCTGCCACTGGCACCACCCACCTTGGTAGACCCACTGAGTCATGAGTCCAGTTCCTAAGCCCCAGTCAAACCTCAGTCAGGATCACAAAGCTCATGCATTTGACTCATGGGGTAGTCTATGGTGCTGGATTCTGTACCTCTTTACTCTTCTTTTAGAAGCAGTCTTAGCAAGCTTAAGTAACTAGTTTCCCAGGCCATGATGGATTGGATTCGTGCATTAGAAATGGGGAGAGATGGCTGGGCGAGGTGGCTCATGCCTGTAATCCCAGCACTTTGGGAGGCCAATGCGGGCAGATCACCTGAGGTCAGGAGTTCGAGACCAGCCTGGCTAACTTGGCGAAACTCCATCTCCACTAAAAATACAAAAATTAGCTGGGCGTGGTGGCGGGCACCTGTAGTCCCAGCTACTCAGGAGGCTGAGGCAGGAGAATCGCTTGAACCCAGGAGGCGGAGGTTGTAGTGAGCCGAGATCATACCATTGCACTCCAGCCTGGGCAACAGAGTGAGACTCCATCTCAAAAAAATAAAATAAAATAAAGAAATGGGGAGAGATGGCTGGGCACGGTGGCTCACGCCTATAATCCCAGCACTTTGGGAGGCTGAGGTGGGTGGATCACCTGAGGTCAGGAGTTCAAGACCAGCCTGGCCAACATGGTGAAACCCTGTCTCTACTAAAAATACAAAAATTAGCCGGCGTGGCAGCTGGCGCCTGTAATCCCAGCTACTCAGGCAGCTGAGGCAGGAGAATTGCTTGAACCCAGGAGGCAGACGTTGCCTTTTTGAAACTCTGTCCCGCCGCCTCCAAAAAACAAAGAAAGAAAGAAATGGTGAGAGATGCTATTAAGGAATCACCATCACAGCAACCAGAACAGATATGCTACAGCAGTGCTTCTTGGCCCCAGCCCTGATGACACTTGGGGCCAGCTCCCTCTTCATTGTGGGGGCTGTCCTTTGCCTTGCAGGGGGGTTACCAGTAGCACCTCCTCTATTTATGTCAACCAAAAATGTCTCAGATATTGCCACATGTCCTTGAAGGACAAAATCTCCCAGATTGTGAACCACTGTGCTGTAGGAAGACAGTAAGCAGCAGTTACAAGTCCTCCAACTCCTGACAGCTCTCTTGCGCTTTTGCCATGCAGACGAATAGTCCCCAAGAAGCTGCAGGACAGTGCTGACCAGCCCATCTGCGAAGACCCTGTCTCAGAAAGCGTGGGAAGTGTATGCCCAAAGGATGACAGCGCTTCCCTGGGGAGGGTCGGAAGATGGGATGTTTTTCTTCTCTTGGCATCTTTTGACAGTGCCTGGCACATGGTAGACCCTCAGTAAATATTTGAATATTTGTTAAGTTAAATTAGATTATAAAGGTTTCTAGGCTGATTATGTACTGGTTTTGGACTTAGAAAGGGATGGATTGTTAAGCCTTTTTTTTTTTTTTTTTTTCCAGACAAAGTCTTGCGCTGTCACCCAGGCTAAAGTGTCTTGGCACAATCACAGCTCACTGCAGCCTCTACTTCCTGGGCTCAAGTGATCCTCCCCTCCCAACCTCCCAAGTAGCTGAGACCATAGGTGTGGGCCACCATGCCCACATAATTTTTTTTATTTTTTATAGAGAGGGAGTCTTACCATGTTGCCCAGGCTGGTCTCAAACTCCTGGCCTCAAGCAATCTTCCCACCTTGGCCTCCCAAAGTGTTAGGATAACAGGTGTGAGCCATCACACCCAGCCTTTTCTGATGAGATTTTCTCAATCCTTCCAGGCCCATCTCCATTCCTGCTTCCTTCCCAAAGCCAGTCCTGAGTCTTTTCTCTCATGACCCCTCTCCATCTTCCTCCAGCACTCTGACCTACTATATGCTTATCTCGTAGGTCAAGAAGAGGTAAGAATCTCTGTATCCCACTCAAGAGTGTGCACCAGGTGCAATCAGATAACCAGGGTGTCACAGGGTACAGGTCTCTGTCTCATGTGTTGTTTTTTTTTTTAAGTTTTTTTACAGACAAGGTCTCATTATGTTGTCCAGGCTGGACTCAAACTCCTGGCCTCAAGCAATCCTCCAGCCTCGGCATCCTGAGTATTCAGGACTGCAGGTGCACACCACTGCACCAGGCTTCTGTCTCATTTCTGGTTTGCGGTGTGTGCCCCTTTCTCTTTCACTGCTCAAGGGGTAAAGAAAATCGAGATCTGACCTATAGGACCAAAATTAGGGGAAAAAAAAAGCACTGCTGTCTGGCAGCTGCGGTCTCTCCAAACATACTCTCTTTTTTCTCAGAACAGCATGATGAAAAACATAAGCTGAGCCAGAGTAACTGCCGTCTGGCACAGCACAGGGTAGTTGCGTGCGTGCACACATGTGTGTGAATGTGTGAGTGGATAAGGATGCGCATGCTGGAGAGCGAGTGAGAGCGTGTGGGAGGGTACGTGAGGAAATGCGTGTGTGTGTACTTGCGCACACAAGCTCTATACACGCGTTTTCTACTTGGGGTTATTCAGGGTCTGCATTCCAGTTGTTGGAAGCAGATCCTCAGCTGAGTGGCCTCTTTTGTAACCAGGGGCGTAGGTCTGAGCATTTCTTTTTGCAGTAGAAATGGGCTCTGTGATGAGTCACACCAGTAGCTGGACAGAGGGGAGACTTGGCTGAAGAAGCAAGTCTTCCTGAGCTAGTCTAGGGCAGCCACGGCCAGACCCTCACACAGAGACAGCCCTAGAAAGAGTGGCCCGTGGCAGGTGTGGGAGGCTCCTGGAGCGTAGCCACTGTCTGGGAGGGTCACATCTCTGGACATCAAGGTGGGAGCACACAGCTTGGCATGCACCCAGGGGCCTGGGCAGACCTTCACACTCACCTTGGAAGAGATGAGCGAGCAGCCATTCCCGCTGGCCCAGGACATTCACACCATGGGAATTCCCAAGGGCTCTGTCCTAAGAGATCTGATCTGAAATCCAAGCTCGGCCTGAAAAGAAATTGGCCCAAGTCATCCTAGTCCAGTCCCCACTAGGTGCTAGCTCCCAGCCCAGAGTCCAGGACAAGCACTCATTCCTATGCTCCTGCTGGGAACCAGGAGAGAGACTTACACACCAGGAGAGAGAATGAGTTATGCCACGTCCCAGGGGCGGCCTTTCAGGGTGGTCAGGATGAACCAGGAACTCGCAAACAAGCTGAAAAAGGCACAGCAGAGAAACAGATGAAGACTCACACTGAGAAAACACTTAGGGGGATGTGTCACTGGCACCGTGCCAAGCGCTGCATCATCCACCAACTCAGATCTTCAAAGCAAAGCCTAGGGGCACTGGGGCATTAGGCTGCTCAGCGGGCGGATGAGCAAACCGAGGCTCAGAAAGCGGAAGTGACTTTCCTGTTAGCACACAGCTATTAAGTGCAGAGCCAAGATTCAAACAAAGTCAAGAATGAGGTACAAAATGTCTAGCAATCAGTAGGCTGGTTAAATAAACACTGATTTATTTATGGAATACTGGACAGCCATTGACATTTCTTGGTAGAAGAATAGTTAATGGCCTGGAAAGATGTTCAAGATATGTAACTGAGCAGAAAAAAAAAAGCAAGGTACAAAACAGCATGTGCAGAGAGATTATTAAAACATAAAATACAGGCTGAGCACAGTGGCTCCTGCCTGTAATCCCAGCACTTTGGGAGGCCGAGGTGGGTGGATCACCTGAGGTCAGGAGTTCGAGAGCAGCCTGGCCAACATGGTGAAACACCATCTCTACTAAAAATACAAAAATTAGCAGAGCATGGTACATGTGCCTGTAATCCCAGCTACTTGGGAGGCTGAAGACAGGAGAATTTCTTGAACTGGAGAAGTGGAGGTTGCAGTCAAGATCGCACCACTGCACTCCAGCCTGGGCAACAGAGCAAGACTCCATCTCAAAAAATAAAAATAAAAAAACACACACAAAATACAGAGGTATGATTTCCGAGAAAAAACTCAGAATATCAGCAGGGGCTTTCTCTGGATAATAGGAGTAGGTGTGAGTTCTACTCTATGGGTTTGTTCCTTTTTCTTACAATGATCATTTTGTAACAATGACAAACCTGACTTGGAAGAGTCCAGGCTGTGTTTCAGTCGTGTGGGGAGTGGGGGTGAGGAGGCGGTGTTTTGGTAGGGGGTGATGAAGGGGTGATGGCTGGCACTGTGAGGTGATGGCTGAGCAGGTAGGAGGGTGTGGTGAGAAGCAATGCCTTTCCTAGGAACACATCCATCTTTCTTTTTCTCTTCTTTTTTTTTTTCCTGAGACGGGGTTTCGCCCTTGTTGCCCAGGCTGGAGTGCAATGGCACATGATCTCAGCTCACTGCAACCTCTGCCTCCCAGGTTCAAGTGATTCTCCTGCCTCAGCCTCCCAAATAGCTGGGACTACAGCTACACCCAGCTAATTTTTTATTTTTAGTAGAGACAAGGTTTCACCATGTTGGTCAGGCTGGTCTCAAACTCCTGAAATCAAGTGATCCGCCCACCTTAGCCTCCTAAAGTGCTGGGATTACAGGCGTGAGCCACCGCACCTGGTACACATCCATCTTTTTTCCTTTTCCATTTGTATCTTTTTTTTTCTGAGACAGAATCTCCCTCTGTCGCCCAGGCTGGAGTGCAGTGGTGCGATCTCAGCTCACTGCAACGTCTGCCGCCCAGGTTCAAGCGATGCTACTGCCTCAGCCTCCCAAGTAGCTGGGATTACAGGCGCCTGCCACTGTGCCTGGCTAATTTTTGTAGTTTCAGTAGAGATGGAGTTTCACCACGTTGGCCAGGCTGGTCTTGAACTCCTGTCCTCGTGATCCACCCACCTCAGCCTCCCAAAGTGCTGGGAATACAGGAGTGAGCCACTGCGCCAGGCCTTTTTTTTTTTTTTTTTCTTTTTTTGAAACAGAATCTCACTCTGTCACCCAAGCTAGAGTACAGTGGTGCAATCACGGCTCACTGTAGTCTTGACCTCCTGGGCTCAAGCAATCCTCCTGCCTTAGCTTCCCAAAGTACTGGGATTATAGTCATGAGCCACCACACTTGATCATCTTTTTCCTAGACCTGACAGCAGGCAGGAGAGGCTGGGTACCCTGGCTGGCTCTCTGCGTGCACACGTGATTGAGTTCCACCGGTCTGGGCCTGTCCTTGTAGTGCTGGGGGCAGGTGAGAGTAGGAAGGGGACAGAATTGGACCAGATGTGTCCTGGATGTGCACAGAGAAGGTGCAGGTAGCTGGTGGCAGGGACTTAAATGTGTGTGTGTGTGCACCAAGTTCAGAGGGGAAGGTGCCCTGCTTAAAAATAATAAGAGTGTGCCAGGTGCAGTGGCTCACACCTGTAATCCCAGCACTTTGGGAGGCCAAGGCAAGCGGATCACTTGAAGCCAGGAGTTCGAAACCATCCTGGCCAATATGGCAAAACCCCGTCTCTACCAAAAAAAAAAAAAAAAAAATTAGCCAGGCATGATGGTGTGTGCCTGAAGTCCCAGCTACTCGGGTGGCTGAGGCACAAGAATCATTTGAACCCAGGAAGTAGAGGTTGCGGTGTGCCAAGATTGCACCACTGCACTCCAGCCTGGGCAACAGAGCGAGATTTGGTCTCAAAATAAATAAATAAAATAAAATAAAAAGAGTGGCAATATGAGTCCAGCCATCTAGAACTGTGGGTCTCAACCCCTTGAGATTCAATGACATTCCCTTTAAAATTGATTTTTAAATATTTTGTAACAGCAACCTGAAAGTAAATGTGTTAATATAACCTACCTACTGACATAATATTTTTTATTGGCCAGGCGCGGTGGCTCATGCCTATAATCCCAGCACTTTGGGAGGCCGAGGCAGGCGGATCACCTAAGTTCAGGAGTTCGAGACCAGCCTAGCCAACATGGTGAAACCCCGTCTCTACTAAAAATACAAAAAATTAGCGGGGTGTGGTGGTGGGCACCTGTAATCCCAGCTACTCGGGAGGCTGAGGAAGGAGAATCACTTGAACCCATGAAGTGGAGGTTGCAGTGAGCTGAGGTGGCGCCATTATGTACTCCAGCCTGGGCAACAAGAGTGAAACTCCATCTCAAAAAAAAAGTATATATATTTTAATCAATATTATTATAACTATATCATAAAGGAAAAATATTAAAATGAAACAACAGGTATTTCAATATGTAAATGGTCACAAATGACTGCATTCCATATGTAAATGTTTAGGCATGACTGCATGAGAAGGCAACATTCCCACCACCACCAACGCTCATGCGGGCGCACACATTTCCAAAATTCTTCCTAGGGGAGATTCAACCCTGAGAACCACTGATTTAAATAACAATAGCAGGCTGTGTCTCACGCCTGTAATCCCAGCACTTAGGGAGGCCAAGGCAGGCAGATCACGAGGTCAGGAGATCGAGACCATCCTGGCTAACACAGTGAAAGCCCGTCTCTACTAAAAATACAAAAAAAAAAAATTAGCCGAGCCTGGTGGCGGGCACCTGTAGTCCCAGCTACTCGGGAGGCTGAGACAGGAGAATGGCGTGAATCTGGGAGGCGGAGGTTGCAGTGAGCCAAGATGGCACCACTGCACTCCAGTCTGGACGACAGAGCGAGACTCCATCTCAAAAATAAATAAATAAATAAATAACAATAGCTGGCCTATAATGGGTGCTTTCTTTTTTTCTCACTCTGTCGCCCAGGCTGGAGTGCAGTGGCGTGACCTCGGCTCACTGCAAGCTCCGCCTCCCGGGTTCACACCATTCTCCTGCCTCAGCTTCACCGAGTAGCTGGGACTACAGGCGCCCGCCACCACGCCTGGCTAATTTTTTGTATTTTTAGTAGAAATGGGGTTTCACCAGGTTAGCCAGGATGGTCTTGATCTCCTGACCTCATGATCCACCCGCCTCGGCCTCCCAAAGTGCTGGGATTACAGGTGTGAGCCACCGGGCCCGACCATAATGGGTGCTTTCTATGGGTCAGTGTTCCAGTGGCAAGGGCACATGAATGGCATGGGTGTAGCAGGAGGCAGGTGGCTTGTGTGGAGAGCATGTGAGGTGGGCCAGGGTGGCCATGCACACATGAAGAGAGAAAAGCTGTGGTCCTGTGGTGAGAAGGAGGAAGCAGTTGCCTTCCCTCTGGGCTCCTCTCTTGACATCACATCCTGCCTTGGAGGAGGAGCCCAATGAAGACAGCATCTAGAGATGATTTGGGTTGAGGATCCCATGTTGATCAGAATTCACCAGGCCTTTCAATGCTCACTTTCTCCCCAGGAGGTGAGCTCGACCTTCAGACCCTCAGATGAATCACACAGACCCATGGAGATCCATCTCCCTGTTTTGTAATCTCCATGCATTCTTAGCCAATCTCCCAGCCACACCTTCTCAAGTCCTGATAGCCATTTGCAGTCTCCCCAGCCTCCACTAGCAGAGGAGAGGTGAGAGGGCTCCCAGCCCATGACCCTGAGGAGGGTGAGGACTGGGCCAGACACCTTGGCTAATCGATAAGGAGCCTCCTGAAATACCCTCCTCACCTCCTTGGCTGTGTGCTGAGCCACTCTAGGGGAAGAGGGATTCTCAGACAACCCTTAGGCCAGGCACTTGGATCTTGACTGGAATAATTAGACACAGAGCCAACAATGATGTCATGCCTCTGCAGGAGAAAGAAGGATGACTTTGAGCAAGGCACTTACCTTGGCCTCAGTCCTCTTGTTTGTCAAGCGAGCGGGGGTGGACCTGACAAGTTTTAACATTCCTGTGCTGCCATTCCAATGTGAAGACAGAAGTTCTCTTGGGCAGCCAGTCACAGTGGCTCACACCTGTAATCCCAGCACTTTGGGAGGCTGAGGCAGGAGGATCGCTTGAGCCCAGGAGGTTGAGGCTGCAGTGAGCTGTGATGGTGCCACTGCACTCCAGCCTGGGCAAGAACAAGACCCCGTCCCAAAAAAAAAGAAAAAGAAGTCCTCCTGGGACTTGAAGTCCCTCTAAGAAGAATGTGGTAGTGATGGCTTTGCATAGCCAACTTGCTTCCCCATCCAACTTCCTTTAGTTTCCATGGGGAACTTCTCTCCCTCTGCAGGGGGCCCTATCTGCTTCCAAGAATGTAAGGGTAGGCAGGTGACTTTGGCTGCCCAGCCAGAGGTTCCTCCCTATGTTGATTGATCCTTTAGTGGACATGGCCTCTAAAGGTCCAGTTAAGAGTCTTCCCTGGCCAGGCACGGTGGCTCATGCCTGTAATCCCAGCACTTTGGGAAGCCGAGGCAGGCGGATCACGAGGTCAGGAGATCGAGACCATCCTGGCTAAGACGGTGAAACCCCGTTTCTCCTAAAAATACAAAAAATTAGCCGGGTGTGGTGGTGGGCGCCTGTAGTCCCAGCTACTCGGGAGGCTGAGGCAGGAGAATGGCGTGAACCCCGGGGGGCGGAGCCTGCAGTGAGCCGAGATCACACCACTGCACTTCAGCCTGGGCGACAGAGCAAGACTCCATCTCAAAAAAAAAAAAAAAAAAAAAGAGTCTTCCCTAATATATGAAAGACAGAAATTATGTTTCTGGGAATTTATTAGAAGGAAAGATGTGAATTTAAGGCTACTAGCTGTCATCTTTCTGACACAAGAGAAAGCACATGTGCAGAGTGAAGCCAGTACATAGAAGCAGACAAAGCTGAGAGACTAAGGAGATAAAACCCTTAAGACATTGTTTGAACCCCTGGATCAAACTGTGCCTGAACGTGGTGCCCAGTCGAGGGTTAATAAACTCTCTTTTTGCTTAAGCTAGTTGGATTTGGGTTTCTGTAACTTGAAACCGAAACCGTCCTAAGTAATGTAATCTTTCAGCAGCATCTCTCCAAGTTGGGCTGTGAGAGAGGTATTGAGCACATGGAGAGGTAGAATCTGCCAGTTTATACCTATAGTCTAGCCAAAGAAACCCATAGCCCCAGCATATCTCTTCTGCCATGTGCTTTGACAATCTCGTAGCTCAGCCTTATAGAGGGGACCTCACCTGGCCGGGTGTGGTGGCTCGCGCCTGTAATCCCAGCACGCTGGGAGTCTGAGGCAGGTGGATCACGAGATCAGGAGTTCAAGACCAGCCTGGCCAAGACAGTGAAACACCATCTCCACTAAAAACTACAAAAATTGGCTGGGCGTGGTGGCTCACGCCTGTAAACCCAGCACTTTGGGAGGCCGAGGCGGGCAGATCACGAGGTCAGGAGATCGAGACCATCCTGGCTAACATGGTGAAACCCCGTCTCTACTAAAAAATACAAAAAATTAGCCCAGTGTGGTGGCGGGCCCCTGTAGTCCCAGCTACTCGGGAGGCTGAGGCAGGAGAATGGGGTGAACCCAGGAGGTGGAGCTTGCAATGAAACGAGATCGCACCACTGCACTCCAGCCTGGGTGACAGAGCGAGACTCCATCTCAAAAAAAAAAAAAAAAAAAAAACTACAAAAATTAGCCAGGCACAGTGGCAGGCACCTATAATCCCAGCACTCAGGAGGCTGAGGCAGGAGAATCCCTTGAACCCCGGGTGGCAGAGGTTGCAGTGAGCCGAGATCGTGCCACTACACTCCAGCCTGGGTGACAGAGTGAGACTCCATCTCAAAAAAAAAAAAGAAAAGAAAGAAAGGACTTCACCTAACCCAACCCATGGCCCATGCCACCATGCACATTTTTCAAGCTCAAATTTGACAGCCTTGAAAAAGAATGTCTTTATGCCCAGCCACATATTACCCCAGGAAATAGCATGAACTCTGCATTCAATACTTGCCCCCATGATGGGAGGTCTGCATTCCCTGGCACTGGGATTACAGGGACCTGGGGCTTAGAATAGCCCATCTGCCCTGTTGATCCTTCTACTACCTCAAGCTGCTGACAGGAGAAACCAGCCCCAGCCACAGGGCCAAGGAGGACTTAGGTCTTAGTGTCACTGGTTGCTACACATGCAGTACCTGAGTTCTTCAATCAGTGTTCCACTCTGCTATGAACTGAATTGTGTCCTGCCAAAATATTTGTATGTTGAAGCCTTTAACCCCAATGTGACTATATTTGGAGATAGAGCCTTCGGGAGGTAATTAAGGTTAAATGAAGTCGTAAGGGTGAGGCCCTAATCCAAAAGGATCGGTAGCCTTATAAGAAGGGGAAAAGATACTCTGCTCTCGACACGCACAGAGGAAAGAGCGTGGGCCAACAGTGAGGAAGTGGCCGTCCACAAGCCAGGAAGGGAGCCCTCACCAGAACCCAATCCTGCTGGCTCCCTGCTCTTGGACTTCCATCCTTTGGAACTGTGAGAAAATAAGTTTCTGTTGTTTAAGCCATGCAGTCTATGATGTTTTGTTATGGTAGCCCAAGCTAAGACACACTCCCCGCATATACTCCCTTCTGAGGAGGTGAAGAAATAATTCTTATCAATGATTCTCAGCAGTGACCATGCACCTGGCATTCTCCTAAGCACTTTCCATACCTTACCTCATGGACTCCTCAGAACAACCCTGTGAAGTAGGTAGCATTACAATCTTTATACAGGCGAAGAAACTGAGGCACAGAGAGGTTGTGGAACCAAGACCACACTGTAATACTGTAAAACTAGATTCAAACCCCAGCAGTCCTCAATACTGAGGAACTGAGAGAAGCCATAATGAAAAGACCACCCCCCATCACCCAGAAGAATCAGCAGGAAGAAACGATGTGACTGTTCCGCCCTGCATTTAGACACCTGGCAATGCTCTACTGTGAAATGGACTCAGGTTACCACAGTCCACAAGGAAATGATCTGTCCCCATGTCCCCTCCAGGGAAATGCCCCTTGCATTGTAACTGTGAGACCCTGCCTAACTCACACCATGAAAAACAGATGGATGACATGCCAGCTCAAACTCTTCCCATTACTCCTGTAGTTCTAAAAACACATAGGCAATGGCTGGCCACAGTGACTCATGCCTGTAATCCCAGCACCTTGGGAGACCGAGGTGGGCAGATCACTTGAGGTCAGGAGTTCAAGACCAGCCTGGCCAACATGGTGAAACCCCATCTCCACTAAAAATACAAAAAATTAGCCGGGCCACTGCAGCCTGTAATCCCAGCTACTCGGGAGGCTGAGGACGAGAATCGCTTGAACCCAGGAGGCAGAGGTTGCAGTGAGCCGAGATCGAGCCACTGCACACCAGCCTGGGTGACAGAGCAAGACTCCATCTCAAAAAAAAAAAAAAGACTACCCTGGCCAACATGGTGAAACCCCATCTCCACTAAATGTACGAAAATTAGCCGGGCGTGGTGGTGCACACCTGTAGTCCCAGCTACTCAGGAGGCTGAGGCAGGAGACTCATTTGAACCCAGGAGGCAGGGGTTGCAGTGAGCCGAGATTGCACCATTGCACTCCAGCCTGGGTGACAGAGCGAGACTCCATCTCAAAAACCAAACAAAAAGCACACAGGCAAGCTCCTGGGTGAGAGCAGTGCTGTCAGGAGTAGTGTGTGGAATCAGTTCACCCAGTGTGTCCCTGGGGTGGGGAAGTGAGGGTGTAGTCCAGGCTCAGGGCCTGGTACAGATTCCAATTTGGCCCTGAGGAGGGCAGCAGAATCTGCTTTGTGCCCACACATCCCCAGGAGCTGACCCAGGGCTCACTCTCAGGCCCAGTCCCTTCCAGACCTTTCTGGTAGCTTCATCCAACCCTAGTGGCCAAATACCTTGACTTTATGACCTGGACTGGCTCCCCAAAGTCCTTGTCTGATGGGACATTGACTCCTTCCAAGACTCAGCTCCTTGTTTCCAGCAATCCCCAGTACCTGGGACTCTGGGCTCAGAGGGAAATGGTGGGTTTTAGCCCCCTGGGGGGATGGACTGAGATTGAGTTAGGCTCAGAGGTTAGAACCGAGGGCTCAGCCAGCGTGGGGCTTCTGGGGTCTCCTTGTGATGGCGCCCATGATCCACCAGGTGTCGCTGTGTAGCCGGCGGGATGAGGGGTGGTGGCAGGAGGACCTTCTCCAGCACCCACCCTAGGGACTGGGGAAGTGAAGGCGGGAGGCTGGGGTGGAGTAGAGCAGTGGTCCTATCCCCCTAGCCTCAAGGCCAGCAGAAGCACCCCCGAGAAGGTGCATGTCCTGGTCTACAAGCCTGAGGACAGAGGCGGCTTCCATCAATGGCCTGAAATGAGTGGAGGGTGATGTGGAAGGACTAGATCACACCTTCTCATCCCAGCAAGCCACTGGGTGGGACAGGAGGCACCTCCACCCTCACCACCCACCCCCACACCCCTGTCCAGGAGCTCAGCCCAGCTTCCTGGGGTCCTGCCTGGGGGCCACTCCTTAGCCCCCACCCATAGAAGGTGTTAGTGGGCCAGGTAGACTGCACGGCCACCAGGGAGACTTTGGTGTCTCATTAGCTCCAGATCAAGCAAACCTAATTCAAAGTCAGGCAGCACTGGGAGCTTCCAACTGGCCATTTCCAGCCTAATCTAAAGGCTTGTCACTCAGAAAACAGCAGACCTCACGCCCAACACTGGCTTCCTTCCCATCTCCTCAGGCTGGGGAGGGAGCATGGAAAAAGCGCTTGTTTTTGTCCTCATTGGTTCCAGGCTCTGAATCCCGAAGCCCCGATGCAGGAGAACGTAGACACTGCAGGACCTGGCCGGGCGCGGTGGCTCACACCTGTAATCCCAGCACTTTGGGAGGCCAAGGCAGATGGATCACCTGAGGTCAGGAGTTTGAGACCAGCCTGAACAACATGGTGAAACCCCGTTTCTACTAAAAATACAAAAAATTAGCCAGGCATGGTGGCGGGCGCCTGTAATCCCAACTACTCAGGAGGCTGAGGCAGGAGAATCGCTTGAACCCAGGAGGTGGAGGTTGCAGTGAGCCGAGATTGCGCCATTGCACTCCAGCCTGGGCAACAGAGTGAGACTCCAGACTCCGTCTCAAAACAAACAAAAAACAAAGACACTGCAGGACTTTCCTCTGGCTTGCTAGGCTTGCTTGCCACTCGCCCAGGCCCCACCCACCTGGGGACTCACCACAGGCTTGCCTTGCAGATCCCAGAGGTGGAGTTACAGTTCTGGCATTTCTGGTTCCCCAGGTGGGCCTCAGGGAGGAAAGGCCTGAAAGAGGAGAGGCAAGGAGAGAAGCCAGGGTGGAGCCTGCCCTCCTCCACCTGACACCCCCAACCAGGCCTGGGGCTCGGTGCCTCCAGCTCCACATCCTCCCCTCTCCAACAGCCACTTAAAGGCTTCCCTCTGGCTCTTCTCAGAGAAGAAAATCAAAAGAGGGAGAGAGGGAGGAAAGGCAGTAGTTCAGGGCGTGGATTCAAATCTCCATGTAGGAGATGGAAAAGCAAGGTAGGAGATGGGCAGAGACACAGAAAGAGCAGGAGATGCAGGGTGTGGCCTTAGCACTTGCTGGGAGGTGGGGGTGGGACAACTGAGTGAGGAGCTGGCTTAGAGAGCAGACTGTGGGGTTTAGTCCTGATGGTGGTTTCTGAAAGTGTCATGGGGTTGGTGGATGCGTGTAACCAAACAATTCTGTTAGCCTAACTCACCTGCTCTCCACTAGCCACCAATGCACAAATACAAATTGATCACCTATTAGGGGCTGCACTGTGCCAGGCAATATGAGGGAAACGCTACAAAACATCCTGGTGGGCTGGGCGGGGTGGCTTACGCCTGTAATCCCCGAACTTTGGGAGGCCAAGGCAGGCGGATCATTTGAGATTAGGAGTTCAAGACCAGCCTGGTCAACATGGCGAAACCCCGTCTCTACTAAAAATACAAAAATTAGCCGGGCGTGGTGGTGCACACCTGTTGTCCCAGCTACTTAGGAGGCTGAGGCAAGAGAATCGCTTGAACCTGGGAGGCGGAGGTTGCAGTGAGCCGAGATCATGCCATTGCACTCCAGCCTGGGCGACAGAGTGAGACTCCATTTAAAAAAAAAAAAAATCCTGGCCAGGCGCGGTGGCTCACGCCTGTAATCCCAGCACTTTGGGAGGCCAATGCGGGCAGATCACAAGGTCAGGAGATCAAGACCACGGTGAAACCCCGTCTCTACTAAAAATACAAAAAATTAGCAGGGCGCAGTGGCGGGCACCTGTAGTCCCAGCTACTCTGGAGGCTGAGGCAGGAGAATGGCATGAATCCGGGAGGCGGAGCTTGCAGTGAGCCAAGATCGTGCCACTGCACTCCAGCCTGGGCGACAGAGGGAGACTCCGTCTCAAAAAAAAAAAAAAAAAAAAAAACAAAACAATAAAAATGCAAGTCTGTTGGAAGCCCTGCCCAGTTTCCAGTGCATCTGTGTGACTCTGTTCAGGATTTTGCACCCATAGGTGCAGAATCTCACGTGTGCATGCATGTGCTTGTGACCAGGCAAATCAGTTGCATCTGTAATGTGCTTGGGAGTCCTGGAAGAGAGCCGTTTCTTAGGATTGTTGCATGTCAGAAAAGGAAAGGAACTGAAGAAAGCTGTTTCTTAAGATTGTTGCATGTCAGAAAAGCAAAGGAACTGAGGGGCCCCACAGGCCTCTTATTGTACAGAAAGGGAGAAGATAAGGTCCAAGGGGTTGAATCACATGCTCTGGTCACTCAGTGAGAGAACACCTTAATAAAATTTGCCATGAGGCTTGTCTTGGCTGATATGTGAGTTCCCAGAGGTCACAGGCAGAAGCGCCGTGGAAATGGAATATCGGCACGGGAACTTAGGTTTCTCCTCCGCCTGTGGCAGTACTGGAGAAGATGGTGGCACCTGGTGCCATGACTGTGTGCATGACGATTGGCAGGGAGCAATGATGGAAAGTGTCTAAGGGTTAGGCTCTGGAGACAAATTTCTTTTTCTTTTTTTTCTTTTTTTTTTTTTTTTTTTGAGATGGAGTCTTGCACTGTCACCCGAGCTGGTGTGCAGTGGTGCAATCTCAACTCACTGCAACCTCCGCCTCCCGGTTTCAAGCGATTCTCCTGCCTTGGCCTCCCAAGCAGCTGGGATTACAGGTGCCCGCCACCACGCCCAGCTAATTTTTTGTATTTTTAGTAGACACAGGGTTCCACTGTATTGGCCAGGCTGGTCTCAAACTCCTGCCCTCCTGATCCTCCCTCCTCAGCCTTCCAAAGTGCTGGGATTACAGGCATGAGCCACCACGCCCAGCCTGAAGACAAATTTCTACTGACGAGCTCCTTCTTAACATCGCTGCACCTCAGTTTTCCCACATGGAAAATACAGGTCATGGTACTTCCTCCTTCAGAGGGCAGTTGTGAGGATCCAATGGATGGATACATGCAACAACTTAGCAAGGTGCCTGGCATGCACTAAAAGCTCAACAAAGATGCGTCCTTATGATCATTCTCTGCTTGCATCCTCACCAGTGGATCCCAGCAAGCCCACCTCAGCTCAGAGACCTCTGCTAGGGCCCAGAGCCCATCCTTTGGGGATTCCCATCTCACAGGCTTTGTGGTTACTGACTGACTTTGTAATTCCCAAACCTGACCAGCAGGCAGTTCATATGGAAGTTCTTGCCACCTCCTGGTGAAAACAAGGACTGCGGGCAAATTGCTTGGTGCCCTGCTTTGTCCTGAGGCTGGAGCAAGGGGCGTGGGTGTGCTGGGAGCCTTGGGCAAGAGGCTGATGCGTCCTGAGTGGTGAGGCTGGTGTCCGTGGGACACAGTGCTGTGTACTCTCCTGCCTTGAGACTGTTTACGATTTGCCAGACTCTTGTGGTGCTATCCAAAATAATGCATCCAGTAGAGCGTTCCTGCTTTGGGGAGCTTGCATTAGGCTGCTGACATTCCCACAAAGAGCTATTTTTTTGTGCCACTTACTTTTATTTTTGTCATTTGCTTTACTCTCTTAATTTCCACTCCACCTCCCAACCCCCAACTCCCGCTCCCACCCATATCATTGCTGTTCAAAGCAGCAGGAATTCTGAAGCCAGCCTTGTCCTCATTTAGGATGAGGACCTGAGCACAGAAGGATATTTTTCTTGTGGCTGCTGTGAGCTTTGCCAACCCCACTGAATTCAGGCTGGCCACAGCTCATCCCATGAGGCCAGGTACAGAGCCTTTCCTAGCAACAGCTGCAGAATCACAGCAGAGAGTGCTCCTGGGATCTGGCCCCCAGGGTTGGTCCATTTAAAGAAGCCACACTTGAGACTGAGCCTAGCAGAGCTAGTGAGAGAAGAGTGTTGGCTCCATGCTGGCACGGGGCCTCCCTGTCCCTCCACCCCTTCAAGAACCCGTGACAAACAACCTTGCCTGGTGCCCAAGTGCCTGCCAAGCCCTGTCATATTAAAATCCTGGAAGACTCAGCAAGGAGTCCAATTTCAGCCCAGCAGGTGGGGAAACCAAGGCAGTAAGAGCCCAGTGTGACCAAGGTCACACACAGCTCTGGCTACAAGGCCCTGGAGGCCGGGCATCCAGGGCTGCAGGCTAAGCACCGAGCACCCTCACCCTCACCCCGGCCAAGGCTCAGCTGGGCACAGAGGAGGAACAAACATCTCCCACGTCATTCAACAGCAGAGCCCGGAGAAAGGCCCAGCACTTCCTCTCCATGAATGCTATTGCTTGTCCCCTCCCTCCCCGGGGGGGAGGGGGGATACAGAGGCACTGAGACTCCCTGGAGCCTCTTTGGCAAGTCATTTCCAAGGCAGGCAGCCTGATCTCAAGCAGCTCCCAGTTGAGTGCCTGAAACACCAGACATCAAAAACCTGGCAGGCCTGGGGAGAAGGGAAGATTAGATCATTACAGCAGAATGAAGCAAACCAAAAACCCAGAGAGGGCAGGAGGGACAGAGGCCAAGAATGTTTCAAGGCAACCTAAAACTCCTTCAGATGAGAGCGGGCCCGTACAGCGGCAGCTTCCCCTGCTGCCAGGAAAGCCTGGCGTGTCTCAGTCCCTTTTTGGGTGGAGTAGGGGGTGTGCTGGTCCATACACGTGCGCTCGGAGGTGATGGGAGCAGGAAGCATGTTCTGGTCTTCCATGTGCACACACATTTGGACACACAAACGCGCATGCACAGGTGTCCAGCCCAGGCGTGTAAGCCCCCAGGAGTGCATGCATGTGTTTGCGTGCAGTCTACAAACATGTTTTCACAAAGCTCAAAGAGAAGCAATCAGTCATCTCCAAGGAATCTTAGCAACAGCCATCCCCAGAAAAGGCTCCTGCCAGCTGGGGCAGCGATGAGTCAGCAGAGGCGTCATGGGGGAGGCGGGAGGCAAGGCAGCCTCTGGGCCCTGGAGCCTGAGCCGGCCTCTCCCTTCTCCTGGGAAGGCCTCCAGACCAGGCTTGGCCGCCACGCCTGGGTCACTGCTTTGGCACTGATGTCCGAGAACACATTCCTGGAACTGGCCAGCACAGGCGGCTGGAGGGTTTTTCCCTCCTCCTCTCTCTCCCTCTCACCCTCCTGTCCGGGCTCCACACCCGCCCTTTTATTTTTCCTTCTTGCTGCAAAACCAAAACACCGCGTTCATGAGTTCAGGCGCTGTAGCCAAGTGGCAGGAGGTGGCGGAGGAATTGGGAAACAGGAGCTGCCTGGCCCAAGCAGGCCAGGGGATGAGGACACCTCTGGCCAGCCGCAGAGAGGGCCCTGCTACGGCTTGCTGAGCCCTGGTTAAGTCCTGCAGGGCAAAAATGTCATCACCCGGGGCCCCAGGGAACCGGAGTTCAAGGTGGCAGCTCCCAGAGAAATGGCCTGTGTCTCTCTGCCCCAGTAGCAGAGCCCGAGGTCACTAGCAGAGGATGGCGGCTGGAAGGTGACCAAAGGAGGAGCAGAGAGCCACGATTATTAATCATGAATCCATTGCCTGAGTGCATACACAGTCTTCAGAGCCACCTCAGGGCAGTATTATGTCCTTGTACAGACAGGGAGGTGAAGGTGTGGGCCGGTGAAGGAATTTGGCACAAGGTCACGCAGCTAGCTATTAGCCATGGAGCTTGATGGAATTAACCCAGCTGATGGGCCACACTGGCTTTTCTTCCTGGGCTGCAGCTACACAGTATGCCAGGATCGCAGCACTTACAAAAAATAAAATAAAATAAAAACAACAAAAAAAGAGCGAGTGCTGTCTCCTATCTCTCCCCCACCCGCATGCAAACAGATCTGGGGGAAGAGCCATCTGCAACCTCAGCAGCGGAGGTGGTGGCAGCGGCGTGGCAGGCGGCGGTGGCAGGGGCAGTAACAGCCCAGCCCGAATCCCTGGCCTCTTTACTGGAGGCAGGAAATGAATAAAAGCTAAATGAGTTTGAAAATGCCAGGAGGCAGTGTTTATCCCCTTCCCCCACCCCCTCCCCCTGGCAAGGACCGCGTATAGTTACAGTTTAATCTTGGAAATGCCAGACAGCTGTTCCCCGTTGCTAAGAGACTGGCCCACATTATGCAGATGTCAGGGGCCTCAAATGTCTGCCGGAAATTACAGATCATGTTGGAAGAGCAGAGGGGCCTTCTCTTGACTGGGGAAGCGCAGCGGGAGACTCCTTGGGTGGATGGCAGAAATAAGGGGCCCACCCTTTCCGGGTCTCTTCCGAGGCTCTGAGGCTCCAGCCTGTCCCTCCTCCCAGCTCCCCGATGCCTTGGCTCCCACCCCAGGTTCCGGTCTCCATCCTTTGGCAACTGTGCCAATGGCCATGTCCACCCCCCACCTCCAGTGCTCCTTCTGGGACATCTTTCTTCAGTCCAGTGTCCCTGTCTGTCTTCCAGTCTTCCCAGCTGCTGTGATGCCACTGAGCTGTCTGGGTCCCAGCTGGGAGGAGGAGCAGACCCCACTCGAGGAGGGTGGGATTCCACTCCATAAGCTCTCCTCACCTGGAGTGGAAAATGGGACACACTCACCACACTCACACCCTCCCTGTCATCCCCCACCCCATGGAAACCCAAAGGAGGGCTATCACCATGGCAACTGCAGGCTACGCGAGCTGCCGCATCACTGGTCCCTGGGGAAGGGGAGTTGCCATCTGGGCAGGGGGTTGGGAGAGGAGGAGGGGGAAGCCCTTTTCCAAACTGGAACTTTAACATGAACCTGATGGAAGGTGACGGGGGAATTCACCAGCGCTCTGGGCTGGGAGGGAAGCAGCTCAGGCTGGAGAGGGGCATGGGCAGGCTGCAGGGCGGTGCCAGGGGAGGCCACGGCATGCATAGGGTCTTCAGGATGACCCCCAGGTACCGTGGGGGTGGGGGAGGGTAGGCTGCGGCCGGGTGTGGAGCGGGTGCTATGTGCCTACTGATTCCCTGAGAGCTCACAAGGTGCTTTGAGGACAGAAACTTTGTCACTACCCATGCATCCGGGTGGTATCTGCTCTCCCTGTTGCTAACTATGTGACCTTGGCCTTCTCCAGCTGAGGAGCCCAGCCATATAAAATGATGTCAGGTGGACTTTACGTGCATGAGAAGTGGCTTTAATGATAAGAATGCTGTGTGTGTGTGTGTGTGTGTGTGTCTGTATGTGTGTGTGTATGTGTGTGTATGTGTGCATGTGTGTCTGTGCAGGTTTATGTGTTTACCCATATATGAAAGTGCTTTGGAGAAAGGTTCTTGGAAGCCCCATGAAAACGGGGCCTTATTACCATCCATCTGGTCTTCCCAGAAGATGCTGATAAGGCTGCTGGCAGGGGAACACCATTTCAGAGCTTTCTTCCCAGGTACCTGGGGCCTTCTTCCCTGCAAGAGGACAGCACCCTCAAACACTGCCTTACTGACCTCGTGTCCTGACTCCTCAGGTCAACTCTCCCTCCCACCATTCCTACAGCAACTGAGATGCTGGATGGGGAACTGAGGTACAGAGACTTCCAAGACTCGCCCAAGCCATCATAAACCATTAGCTAATCCCATACTCTCCTGCCTCAGCCCTTGCCTTGGGTTCAAACCCCAGGAGGACCATGACCTCTGTCCCTGGGAGATGAGAGCTAGACACCAGGGTTCCTCCTCCTATTAGCTATGTTAGCTTGAGCAAATAACCAAACCTCCTTAACTCTCATTTATCCTTCTGGAAACTGGAATGCCATGACCTATTAGGGTTGCTGTGAAGGATTAAATGAGATACAACATAAAACTTGCTTAGCTCCTGCTAAGCTCTCAATATATTTGAGTTCTTTTATTAAGGAAGAGCTGGTTCCTGGGCACAACCTCCTTAGAAAGGTGACAGGCTTCAGCAGCTGGGGGAGGAGGAGATTGTTCAGGCTGCATGCACACCCACTCCTCACTCCTCCAGCACAGCGACCAGTTTCTGCCTCTTTGGAAGGTTCCAGAAGGGTTGTCCAGGACAGTGCAACTGGAAGAACTCAGGGCAGGTACCAGCCACAAAGTCCTGGGAGGTGGGGACAGGGCTTTCATCAGGGCCTCAGGGAAGACTCCCTCCCAGGAAAGGAGTGGACAGTAGAGGACGGTGGAGGATGGATGGCAGAGGGCGGTGAAGGATGAATGGCAGAGGGCGATGGAAGATGGACAGTGGAGGACAGTGGAGGATGGAGGGTGGAGGATGGAGGGTGGAGGATGGTGGATGATGGAGGGTGGAGGATGGTGGAGGATGGAGGGTGGAGGATGGTGGAGGATGGAGGGTGGAGGATGAAGGGTGGAGGAATGAGAATGGAGGGTGGAAGGTGGAGGGTGGAGGATGGAGGGTGGAGGATGGTGGAGGATGGAAGGTGTAGCATGGAGAGTAGAGGACGGTGGAGGATGAAGGGTGGAGGATGGAGGATGGAGGGTGGAGGACGGTGGAGGATGGAGGGTGTAGGATGGAGAGTGGAGGACGGTGGAGGATGAAGGGTGGAGGATGGAGGATGGAGGGTGGAGGACGGTGGACGATGGAGGGTGTAGGATGGAGGGTGGAGGATGGTAGAGGATGGACAGTGGAGGACGATGGAGGACAGCAGAGGATGGACAGTGGAGAATGGTACCCCCCACTCGATAGAGCAGAAACTGCTGAGCCAGAAAGGATTTGTCTGTGGGGCAGGAGAGCCCCAAGGCTGAGTCATGACTGGCTCCAGGTTCATTCAGCCCCTCAGAGCCCACTGAGGCCTCTGCGTGTGGCGGGAGAAAGCAGTGCTCAATCTCTGCCTTTGTTCTCGTCTCTCTCCCCAGGCCTCTCCCCACCCTCTCATCTCCCTTCCCCCAGCTCGCTCTCCTTCCCTCACTCTCTTTCTCTCACCCTCCTCCTCTTTCTCGCACTCTCCCACCAACCTCGGCTCCCTCCCCCTTCGTCCTTCCCTTGAAGCTGATTTCTTGCTTTCTCATCCTTTCTTCTGCCTCGGAGCTCACAACCACACAGGGCTGTCTTCCCTCCCCTCCTCCCTGTCCTCCCCTCTCCATCCGGCTGTCTTTCCCTCCCCCTTCTCCATTTCCTCCCTCCTCCTTCTTCCCTCCTGTTTCTCCTTTCTCCCCCAACCTTCTCACTCTCTCTCCCTCAATCTCTCTCCTCTTCCTTAAAGGAGACAGTTCAAGCCCCTCAAAAGACAAAACCAGGTCAAGATCCTCACCAGGCCTGGTCTGGGAAGTTGGGGTCTAGAGACCAAGGCCAGAGCTAAGCAGAAAATCAGAGTGGGCTTGGGGAGAGTTTGTTGGAGACCAGCCCACCTCAACCAGCACCTGGAACCCTTTCCCCACCTGGGTCACCTGCTTCTCACAAACACCCGAGCTTGGCTTCCAGCTCCCTGCTGCATAAGCTTCCAGTAAGCCAGGAGATGTCTGAGTTCCTGACCCTCCCTGAGCGTTCGGCTTACCTCCTTACTCTTTGCCCTGGTGCAGGGAATCAAGGCAAAAAAGAAGGCAAGAAAGAAATCAGAAGCAATGATGACCTGCTTTGAACTGGAAGGAAAATGGCTGGGGGAGGAGTTGTACCATTTATGAGGTGTGCATCATCGTAGAAAAAACACAGCTTTGAAACCAGACAGGCTGAGTTTGAACCTTGAACCTGCTTCTTACTAGCCAACGACCTTGAGCAAGATACTCGCTGCGCCGCCGTGTCCACCTCTGTAAAATGGGGATAATGAAAACAGCACCGCCCTCCTGGGGCTGTTGTGAGGACGCAGTAAGAAAACGCATCGAAGCTCTTGGCACACAGCAGCTGCGCCTAAGCCCTAGTTCCTCCCTCTGAGAAAGGAAGGCTTCTTGCAGGAGATGGGGTTTGTTCTGAGTGTTGAAGGATGGATAATAATAGTAATCATACTTCTATTTTTGTTGACACCAGGCGCTATGCTAAGCACTTTGAATACATTGTTTCATTTAATCCCCCAGCAACTCTATGAGGCAGGTTTTTTTTTCCTTGTCCCTGTTTCACGGAATAAGCTGGTGAAGTTCAGAAAGGCTAGGCGATTTACCCCAAGTCACAGTCAAATGGAGGAGAAAATTCAGAACTCTTCTGCTATCACTTGGACTGGGGGTGGGAGTGGGAGTGGAGGACACCGCGAAAGTGACACACGCAAGACCAAGAGCAGGGCCTAAACCAGGCGTGAGCCAGGAACAGCAAGGGACTGGGCGTGGACCGCAGGGAAATTCCGAGGCCATGGCAAGCCCATCTCTCCTTAGACTCAGCCTTCCTGCTTCCTGCCAGCCCTCAGACTCTGGCCGGCCTTGCTGTTAAACCTCGGTGGGGAGGGGGAGAAGGGGGGTTCACGTGTTCATCTCTGCAGCACTGGGACCCCAGTGTTACCCACCCCCTTCCCACACAGGCGCCCTGTAATCCAGATAATCCCTGCAGCTCCGTCCTGTCCCTTGAATGGCAAAAATGACCTCCTTGGTTTCTTGCCACCTAGTGTTATGTCACAGGGATAATGGCTCCTTCTCTGGGGTGGGGGGTAGTCAGGACAGTGCCTAGGGATTCTTGCCTGAGATTACAAACGGGGTTGGGGAAAGTGGGTGGTTGGCGGTGGGACTGTGGGAGGCGAGTATCTTGTGGGAAGGAAGGTGGCCTGGCCCCCAAACAGTTTTTGGTGGTAAGAGATTAGCTGGGAGGACTTTAGCCAAACAGGTGTAGATGCCCCACCTGCCTATCACACCCCCCATCACCCCCCAACAAGCCATCTCACATTACACCCTGTATTGCTTTCAAATAGAACTCTACGGTTTCCATGGCAACTCACCCACGTGGTCGCTGCCTTAGAGGCTGGGGGATGGGGGGAGTGAAGGGCAGCTAACAAGAGGCACCAGCCTCCCAGAGGTGAGGGCAGAGTCAAGCCGGAGCCCACCCCCTCTGCTGCCCGCCCCCCATTGCCCTGGCAGAGTCCCACCCGCCCAGACCCTGTGGCTGCCGCCCACCCTTCACCCTCATCTCCAGGGCTCTCAGCTGAGGCTGCGCAAAGCCCTAGGGAAAGAGTAGGTGGAGCTCCAGGACAAAGAGGCTGCAAGACCACTGCCCCCAGATGTGCCCTTGACCTGGGCCAGTCTGTGTCACTGTCCTGGCGCAGGGTCTCCTTGCAGCTCTGGGCTCTTCTCGGAGAGGCCAGGGACGATCCTGCCTGCCCGAGAAGCACACCTTTGGGCGTGTCTAGTCTCCCCCACCTGTGAAATGGGGTCAGCACCTGGAACTGGGGTTGGGATTCTTGTTCTGGCTGATGGGGAGCTCTGTGACCTCGGGCATGGAACGTAGCCTTTCTGAGGCTGTGTCTTCATCCTCACGAAAGGGATGGGTACATCTCCTCTCACGGGTGATGAGAGAAGCAAATGAGATGACATTCAGGAAAGTGCTTTATGAAAGGAAAAAAAAAAGCATATAAAAGAGATAAAAGCAGAGACTCTCCTAGTGAAATCGGAGGACACTCGGATGGCGTCCACCCTTGGCCTCCCCTGTCTGGTCCAGGCCCAGCTCTACTGCAGTTCAGAAAGCCTTGTGATTAAAAAAAAAAAAAATGGGGGCGGGCACGGTGGCTCACGCCTGTAATCCCAGCACTTTGAGAGGACAGGGCGGATGGATCATAAGGTTAGGAGTTCGAAACCAGCCTGGCCAGCATGGTGGAACCCTGTCTCTACTAAAAATACAAAAATTAGCCGGGCATGGTGGTACATGCCTGCAGTCCCAATCTACTCAGAAGGCTGAGGGGAGAATCGCTTGAACCTGGGAAGCGGAGGTTGCGGGGAGCCAAGATCACGCCGCTGCACTCCAGCCTAGGCGACAGAGCGAGACTCCTTAAAAAAAAAAAAAAAAAAAGATTTGTTAAGGCCCCCACCTTCCTGTCCTGTGTATTTCCTGATCTTTCCTGACCTGACTTCTACCAAGAGCATCTCCTTATGGCCAAATATCTAGTCAAGGACCAGTGCGCCAGGAGCACTTCTTGCTGCCCCATCCCCACCAAACTGAGCTTGAGGCCTGCCCAACTGGTGGGAGCTCGCCCAGCTTTGTCCCCAGGGAGGCAGCCAGAACCTTGCAGGCTGAGCTTAGCAGAAGGCTGGGGCAAAGGGAGAGGAAGAAAGAGGCCAAGACATCTGCGAGACCGCCTGTCCTAGCTAAAGGGGCTTGCACCTGCCCACCTGCCTCTCTCTCCCTCGTGGCCCCACACAACAGCTCCTGAAAAGCACAGCCCCCAGGCCAGGCGCAATGGCTCACGCCTGTAATCCCAGCGCTTTGGGAGGCCGAGGTGGATGTATCACGAGGTCAGGAGATTGAGACCATCCTGGCCAACATGGTGAAACCCTGTCTCTACTAAAAATACAAAAATTAGCCAGGCATGGTGGCGGGTGTCTGTAGTCCCGGCTACTCGGGAGGCTGAGGCAGGAGGATCGCTTGAACCCGGGAGGCAGAGGTTGCAGTGAGCCGAGATCCCACCACTGTACCTCAGCCTGGTGACAGAGTGTGAGAGACTCCATCTCAAAAAAAAAAAAAAAAAAGGAAAAAGAAAAGAAAAGCCCCACAGAACCAGCGTGACCCTGCCTTTCTCCCAGGGGCCTTGGGTTTCCCTGTGCTGATTCTTCCTGCCCTGGGACCTCCAGGGGCCACCAGCCTCCCTCCCCAGCACCCACTCTCATCCATCAAGGGGGGGTGGTCTCTGAGGACTCCTTTGGCTCTAAAACACTGACTCGGCAATTCTCTGCAGCAGCAGAAGCCGCAGCATCCTCTGCAAAGCCCAGCCCCTTCCTCTCTGTCACCTCACTCTGCAGTGCCCTCGAATTCCAAAGAGTGTGGCTTTCATTATTTTTTCTTTATTTTTATCAAAGGATATATATATATATATATATATATATATATATATTTTTTTTTTTTTTTTGGTCAAAAATTGTGTCTCCCCTGAGACAGTGCAGCCTCTGAGCAGGCTCCCCTTGTTTCCATGGTGACAGCAGCTGGCTTACATGTGTGGTTGCTTTGGAAACGAGGCTGGTTCTCCTCCCTCCTCTCTCTCTCCCTTCCTTCCTCAGCTGCCTCAGCACCCCCTCCTCCTCCTTCACACTACTTGGGGTGCAAAGAAAGGGCCATGAGAGGTCCCAAGCCTCATGGGAACAAACCAGGTCCTGGCTCCTGTGACCTGGCCAGGTGACCAGACCCTTCTCTGGGCCCGACTTCTGCAGAGGCTCTCCTTGCACCCACCAGAGTGAGGCTTTGCTGACATGAGGCAGGGGCACTAACAGCCTTGAGCACTCTAGACAAGGACCCAAATGAATCTCGCTCCTGCCAAGGGTGGGGCTGCTTCTCCCTTGCCCAGGGGCACAGTCCCAGCATGCAGCCCACCCAGGCCTGGGCCCTGGCACCCTCCCATGGTATACTAAGCCCTTTTCTGCTAAAGCATAGATGTGTAGAAGAAAAGGAAGGATTCTTGGGGAGGAAATCAATGGCAACAGAGACAGAGAGAATGCAGAAGGGACTTCCGTGGAGAGCCCTGTCTTGTTTGTCTGTAGATGTTATATAGATTTATGTATAATTTTTCCCACTGACATGTAGGCACCAGAAAGGGAGGAACCCTGCCTGTCTTGTCACGGAGAAGTCCTCAGTGTCTGCCAGAGGAATGAATGGGGAGAGAAAAAAAATAATACATTCCAAAATGTGAACAGTGATTGTTTTCTAGGTGGTGACTCTTGTTATAGCCTTTTTGCTTCTTTTCTTTCTGGGATGGTGTCTCACTCTGTCACCCAGGCTGGAGTGCAGTGGTGCAATCTCAGCTCACTGCAGCCTCAACCTCCTGGGTTCAGGTGACCCTCCCACCTCAACCTCCCGAGTAGCTGGGACTACAGGTGTGTGCCACCACACCTGGCTAATTTTTGTATTTTTATTAGAGACAGAGTTTCACCATGTTTACCAGGCTGGTCTGGAACTCCTGGCCTCAAGCGATCCACCCGCCTCCACCTCCTAAAGTGCTGGGATTACAGGTATACGCCACCACACCTGGCCCTTGCTACTTTTCTTTCATGAGCATATATTAAATGTATACAAATAATAACAACATGTTTATTTATTTGATCTTAGAGAGAAAAATGAGGGGAACTTGGAAGAGGCCAAAATGGATGGAAGTATAGGCTCTTCTCCTTCCACGCTGGGGCAGGCATGTGACTATCCATTCCGATCTTCTGTCACTCAATGGGGCCCAGAAAGGTGCAGTGATTCTCCAGCTGTCACACAGGGAGTTGTAGTATTTGGAATCTGTCGAGTGAAAGAGGAGCCAGAGATCTGAAGTCAGAACCCGAGAGAAACGCTATCAACCCAGCACACCGCGTATGCTGTTTATTGAGATGACAATGGTGTTGGTGGCCTGAGGACACATACCAGTAGCCCAGACAGGCTTCAGACTAATTCTCCCACCCGAAGGTAGATGCTGGTGTCCCCTTCCCCACTCCCCTCCTCCACCCTGTCTCCCAGGCCTCAGATTGAGCATTTGACTCACTCATGAGAAAATACAGCAGTCCGTAGAGAACTTGAAAGCTGCACTTGGCTGACAGAGCCAAACGGGAAAGTTCCAGCTCCTCCTGCTCTGCAGGGCAAGCAAAAGGCATTCTCAAGGTCAAAGAAAACATCGTGCAGATTCTTGTCCTCAGCCAAGGGCACGCTTCTCTGTTTTCTTCCCCCACCTGCAGCCAACACACAAGGAGTAGACCCAGCCTTCTGGGGAAACCTGAGTGGAGGAGAGCCAGGTCTGGCATGGCTGGGAGGAGTGTGCGTCCTGCACTGTGGGAGCAAAGGGGCTTTCGAGATCCTCCTAATGATCCCACCATCCCCCCGCTTTGATGGACAGACAGACAACAGGAGTGGCAAGGGCCTCTCCCTGGCTCATCCCCAGCCAGTTCATCCTGCCAGCTATAGAGGCAGAGAGAAAAATGGAGAACAAAGAGGGGAGACACAGGAGGGAAGGAAAGGAGAAAAGAGGGAACCGCTCCTGACTCCCCCTGCCAGCAGGGAGAGGGGCTTGCCTTTCTCCCCTGTGCTCCTCAGCCACAAGGCCACTGCGAATAGGCAGGGATGGGCGGAAGGTCAAGGATGGAGGGAGTCCAAAGATGGGACGGTGGGCATGGAATGGGGAGGGTTGGGTGATTTGGTGATGCCGTGTTGCATTCAGTGCTTGCTAACAAAAACAAAGCTGAAAACTTAAGTTAGTACTTTTACCATCACAAAACCTTCACAGCAAGAAAACCATCATATTCACAGGGTTACGATTTCCCTGGCACTACCTAGTCTGAGCCGTGGCCCTGCGGCAAGACTGTCTTTTTGCTGCCTCCTCACCAATGCAGAGCAAGCATAGCTCTAGGCAACCATCCCACTTGTCTTCCCTATATTGGAGCATAACTAAGGGTCAGATGGCCCGGCAATGAGCAAGGAGTTGTGTCCGCTCTAAAGTCTCAGAGGACTTTCTTCTACAACACCTCTGATGAAAGGCTCATCCAGTCTCTGCTTGAATACCTCCTATGACAGGGATCTCATCACCTTACAAGTATCTCATTAAAACCCAATCAGGGCCAGGCTCGGTGGCTCACGCCTGTAATCCCAGCACTTTGGGAGGCCAAGGTGGGCGGATCACGAGGTCAGGAGATCCAGACCATCCTGGCTAACACGGTGAAACCCCGTCTCTACTAAAAATACAAAAAATTAGCCGGGTGTGGTGGCGCATGCCTGTAATCCCAGCTACTTGGGAGGCTGAGGCAGGAGAATCGCTTGAACCCAGGAGGCGGAAGTTGCAGTGAGCCAAGATTGCGCCACTGCACTCCAGCCTGGGAGACAGAGTAAGACTCCGTCTCAAAAACAGAAAACAAAACAAAACAAAACAAAGCAATTGGGTTTGAATTTCCTTCTGCCAATATTTGTGCTAACCTTTTCATTAAAAAAAAAAAAAAAATGTGTGCCCCCCCACCCCCCGTTATCTTTATAGAGAATATCAATGACAAATAGCATCTGGGTATATCTGTCATTCTTGAGTGCCAAATTAGCCCTTACTCCCCCAAGCAGGTCTTCCTGTTTCTAGAAAACTTTTCAAGCTCCCTACTTGCCCTTCCCCCCACCTTCAAAAAAATTGTTTTGCGGTTGGCCCTTTCTGCAAGCCTCAGCTCCGTGCAGGCTGCAGCGTGCCGGGTTCTATTCTTGCTGTCTCTGCTGCTCCTTTATTTCTGCCCTTGGTTCTGTGCCCTTCCTCCAGCTTTGAATGTGTCCTTCCCCAGTCTGAGCTCATCTGCCAGCCTGCGATGATCCACTTTGTCTCTCAGGCTCCTCCTTCTCTCCTTTGCATCAAGACCTTTCGTGATTACACTGTCAGAAGCTCATTTTCGAGGGCCTCCCAGGTCGGCTCCACTCCTTCTTTCAAGCCTCACCTGTAGGATCTGCCTGCCCTTTCCCTCCGTGTTTTTTTGTTTTTTTGTTGCTGTTGTTGTTTTTGAGACAGAGTCTTGCTCTGTTGCCCAGGCTGGAGTGCAATGGCGTGATCTCGGCTCACTGCAACCTCTGCCTCCTGGGTTCAAGCGATTCTCCTGCCTCAGCCTCCCTAGTATCTGGGATTACAGGCGCCTGCCACCATGCCACGCTAATTTTTTGTATTTTTATTAGAAACGGGGTTTCACCATGTTGGCCAGGCTGGTCTTGAACTCCTGACCTCAGGTGATCCGCCTGCCTCAGCCACCCAAAGTGCTGGGCTTACAGGCGTGAGCCACTGCGGCTGGCCCCTCCGTGTTTTGAATGTTACCTGACTCAGGTGGATATGCTACCATCCTCCTTGCAGAGGCCTGGTTTCTTTGAAGATGGGGAGAGTGTATTGGTTTCCTGGGCTGCCATAACAAATGACCACAAACAGCATCTCTTAAAACAACAGACATTTATTCTCTCACAGTTCTGGAAGCCAGAAGTCTGAAATCAAGGTGTTGGCAGAGCCCTCTCTCTCTGAAGGCTCTGGGGAAAAATCCTTCCTTGCCTCTCCTAGCTTCTGCTGTTTGCTGGCAATCTTGGGTGTTCCATCACCCCACCTCTGCCTCCATCTTCACAAAGCCTTCCCCATGTGTTTGTGTCCAAGTTTCCTTCCGCTTATAAGGATACCAGTCTTGGCTGGGCAAGGTGGCTCACGGCTATAATCCCAGCACTTTGGGAGGCCAAGGCGGGGGCAGATCACCTGAGGTCAGAAGTTTGAGACCAACCTGGGCAACATGGTGAAACCCCATTTCTACTAAAAATACAAAAAATTTCGGTGGGCATGGTGGCACGCACCTGTAGTCTCAGCTACTCGGGAGGCTGAGGTGGGAGGATCACTTAAAACTGGGAAGTGGAGGTTACAGTGAGCCAAGATCATGCCACTACACTCCAGCCTGGACAGTAGAGTGAGACTGCATCTCAAAAAAACAAAAAAAAGGACACCAGTCTTTGGATTTAGGGCCCACCTTAGTCAAGTATGCCCTCATCTTTACTTGATTACATCTGCAAAGACCCTATTTCCAAATAAGGTCACATTTATGGATTCCAACTAGACATGAATTTGGCGGGGGAGCTATTTGATCCAGGATGCTCCCTTACCCTCATCTTTGATTTTTCCCTCTCTCTTACCCCCACCACTCCCAAGAAGCTTTCAGGTCAGCCTGACTGCTCCTCCTTGACATCTGCCTGTCTGTCTCCTCTTCACCATGCTGACAGCCAGGGCCTTCCAATTTAGCACAGACTCTGGGGCTTTTCTTTCTTTTTCTTTCTTCCTTCCTTCCTTTCTTTCTTTCTTTCGTCTGTCTCTCTCTCTCTTTTTTTTTTTTTTTTTTTTTTTTGTGACAGAGTTTCGCTCTTGTTGCCCAGGCTGGAGTGCAATGACGTGATCTCGGCTCACTGCAACCTCCACCTCCTGGGTGCAAGCAGTCCTCCTGCCTCAGCCTCCCAAGTAGCTGGGATTACAGAAGCACACCACCATGCTCAGCTAATTTTGTATTTTTAGTAGAGACAGGGTTTCACCATGTTGGTCAGGCTGGTCTCGAACTCCTGACCTCAAGTGATCCACCCGCCTCGGCCTCCCAAAGTGCTGGGATTACAGGTGTGAGCCACTGCACCTGGGCAACTCTGGGGCTTTAATAAGGAAACTTGAACATGTTGCTTCATTTCTCTGGGCCTGAGTTTCCCGACCTGCAAAGTGGACATAATAGTAGTGCAGTGCCTACTTTACAGTACTATTGTGATGATCAAATGAATTACTCTGTGAAAAGGCAGAGAACAATGCCTGGCATGGAAGCATGGCTGTTATTAGTATCTTGTCAGGCCTCCATCACGTCTAGCATGAAATACTGCAAAGGCTTCCTAACCAGCTGCCCTCTAGCTTCAGTCTTCCAGCACACCACACTGTCTTCAAAACACAAATCTTACCTTGTCACTCTCTGTCATCTGAATGTGCTCCACTGCATCCAAGTATTCGCAGCAGAGCACACAGGGCATTTGGCAAGGCAAATGCTTTATACCTGCCTAGACAGCCTTGTCTCACTTCTTGCTATTCTGTGCATTTCGATACACACACGTGTACACACCGCAGCTCTAGCAAGCCCTCTGGCTTTCTCCTGCCTCTCCACCTTTGCATGGCTGCTCTGCTCCCTGGGTCTCCCCGACCCCTTCTCTGCTTGGATGTCTGCCACTTCTCCCTCTGGATACATTCAGCTGGGTCCTACCATCACCAGGTCACTGACCACTACTCCTGCACCTTTCAGCCTGTGCCAGGGGTCCATATTCTGGGGTCCTGCCCTGTCTCTGCCCTTCACAGCTGTGAACTACTCCAGGAATAGGACCGTATCCCTTCTCTGCATTTCAGACCAGCCCCTGGAACACAGTAGGTACAGGGAGGAGTGAAGTTTGCAGGAGCAAATGATACTTCGTCTTCTAGACCCTGCTGGGGCCCCTTTGATCTGCGTCCCTCTACTTCCCATTCCACTTGACACCAGCCTAGCTTTGCCAGATCATTGGGACCCTCTGTCTCCCGGCAGCCCCCAAAGCCTCCTCCTCTCCACCTCCTCACTGTTCTTTAGCCTCCTCCTGCCTCTGGGCCTCTCCAAAGAGCCCCCTCTCCCCCTACCTGCAATCTCAGCTTGTTTCCTTTAGTCCCTAGCTTGGGCCACTCACCGGCTATTCTCCTCTCTGGGCTGCTATTTGCTTCTGTAACTGGGTGATTTGCGTGCACTTGTCGTTTGGGGATGCATTTGTGGACACCCTCTTGGTGGAACAGTTGTGCCGAGCTGGGTGTCAGCAGGAGAGTGGCCCCTAGAGGGCTGGGAGGCAGCTGTGGAGAGCAGTAAACACTCACCCCCAGGGGATTTTCACCAGCCTGAGAGCCTGTGCTCCCTCTCCACCCAAAAGCAACACCTCAGGGCGCCCCCTTGGGATTTGCAAGGGAAGGGGATACCTCAGCCCCTGAGACTTGTTGCTGCCAGAGGACAAAGTGACGTGAGGAGGAAGCCTCTCTCCTGGGGAGTCCTGCCGTGGGAAAGACTCCTCTTGAGTCTGCTTGAGGCCCAGCTGCAGGCAGAAAGAAGAAAGGCCTGGGATGCCTTGGCCTTCAGAGGGCTGGGGAGCAAAAGCAGAGAGGGTCCGCTCCAGGCAGCACTGGGTGACAGAATTACCTGTAGCCCCAGGGCCCAGCTGGAGGGACTTTAATAGAATCTGTATTCCTCACCTGGCCCCTTTTCTCCCATGGGCTGTGGAGAGGTGAGCCCAGAACCAGCAAAGGCCTGTCTGTACCTACAGTGCCCATGTTAGCAGCAAGGCCCAGCCTCAAACTCCTGGCCCTATTTCCACCTGCCATCTGGTTGTCACCCAGGAATCTCAAACTCAGCACCTTCCCCACTATCCTCCTGCACCAAAGCTTCCGGGGCCTCTCTTCTGGATTGGAGGCACCCTATCTCCCTGGTATCCAGTAGCCACACCCACACCAGAAACTCGGGAATCTCCTTTGATGCCTCTTTCTCTGTTGGTGACCACCCACACAGAACATCACCAACAGTGATTGTTTCTACTTTCTGAACAGCTCTCCCGCCCCCTGCCCCTACCCAGACCCTCTGGTCGCCCAGCTTCTTGCACCTGCACTACTCTGCCGGTCCCCTAACTCGTCCCCTTAACTCACCCCATGTCCCCTCCTTCCTAAATCACACGGTGACCAACAAGCTTTAGAAGCAGAGACATCCATCAAGTGGGAACAGTACTTAAAAAAAAAAAAAGGTACGGGCCAGGCGCAGTGGCTCACACCTGTAATCCCAACACTTTGGGAGGCTGAGGTGGGCAGGTCATGAAGTCAGGAGTCCAAGACCGGCCTGGCCAACATGGTGAAACCCCATCTCTACTAAAAACAAATACAAAAATTAGCTGGGCATGGTGGTGGGTGCTTGTAATTCCAGCTACTCAGGAGGCTGAGGCAGGGGAATCATTTGAACCTGGGAGGCGGAGATTGCAGTGAGCCGAGATCATGCCATTGAACTCCAGCCTGGGCGACAGGGCGAAACTCCTCCGTCTCAAAAAAAAAAAAAAAAAAGAAGAGAGAGATACAAAAATAAATTAGTTAGGCGTAGTGGTGGCACAGGCCTGTAATCTCAGCTACTCAGGAGGCTGAGGCAGGAGAATCGCTTGAACCAGGGAAGCAGAGGTTGCAGTGAGCCGAGATCACACCACTGTACTCCAGCCTGGGCAACAGAGACTATGTCAAAAAAAAAGGAGGCAGAGGCAAATACATAATAAATGGTTTGTTGATCTCCCATGACAATATAATAAAACTATCTATGATTTGCTCACACTTAAATCCGATCTTGTCTCTCTCCTGTAAAATCCTTCCACGGATTCTCATGGAACTCAGGAAAAAAAGTGCAGATGTATAACTTTCAGGCCTTTTGTAACCAGGCATTCTCTTGCCCACCAGGGACAAGGCAGTGAGGACAGGTGGTATGTTTTCCACTCAGACCTACTCCAAATCCATCCTTATAGATTTACTTTCTTCTTTTTTTTTTTTTTTTGAGACGGAGTCTCGCTCTGTCACCCAGGCTGGAGTAGTGCAGTGGCATGATCTCGACTCACTGCAACCTAAGCCTCCCAGGTTCAAGCAATTCTCCTGCCTCAGCCTCCCGAGTAGCTGGGACTACAGGCATGCGCCACCACACCCAGCTAATTTCTTTGTATTTTTTAGTAGAGATGAGTTTTCGCCATGTTTGCCAGGCTGGTCTCAAACTCCTGACCTCAGGTGATCCGCCTGCCTCGGCCTCCCAAAGTGTACCTTCTTTTGACTCTTAAATGATACTCCTTGACCCCTAAGTTTTCCCCAATTCTCAAACTTCCAAGCAGCTGGAAGTGCCCCACCCACCCTGCTAAGACATCTCTGGAAGCTCCCTCAGTTTCCCTCCAAGCCTCTCTTCTACCTTGCTTGCCAGTGCCAGCACCTCTGTGAAGATATGATGGGTGGCCATTGCCTCCCGTCGCCCTAACAGAAGGCCAGACCTGGGGCAGGGCCCAATCCTTCTGCCCAGTCTGCATGCCCCGGGCTGCTACCAATGCCACAGAGAGGCCAGAGCTAGGACCTGGGCTCAGCACAAGGATGGCGAGTCCCTCAGCCCAGTGGCCCAAGGGCAGCACCAAGCCCTCGCCTCCACTCCAGCCCCCGTCTCTCCTCTGTTTTGCATTCCAGGCCCATTCCCCACTTTGATGAAACAGTAACCATTTTCTAGCTGCCCCATGCTCTTCTCTGCATTATTCATAGGTTCTGGTCTCTTTGCTACCAGCAGGCACAGGCTGCTCTCCTGCTGCATTAAGGGAGTAAAAAGGTACAGGCCCTGGTGAAACAGCACCCCCTCCCTTCCCCTCCCACTTGCCCTTTTCTTCGCTGCCCTTTTCCTAAATAAGGAGGATGAAGAAGAGGGTTTGTGATGGCCCCGCACGCCCCTCAGGATCACTGAGGGCCCATGGTTATTTGCTGCTTCTCATCTGGACCGAGTGCCTGCTCCATGGGCTTGGCTCTGGAGAGGTTTCTGGAGAACCAGCAGATGAGCTTGGGAACAGCCCTTCCTGCAGAGTAGATACAGGTTTCTCCCGCCCGGCTCTGCCAGCCCCCAGCCCACAGCCCTGAGCTTGCCTCACGCATCTAAGTGAAAAAGGTCACATGGGGACCACTAGATCTGAGCAGACCAGAAGGACATGTCCTCTTGGTCCTGTTCCTGCTCCCTTGGCCTTGCTGTCTTTTTTTTTTTTTTTTTTTTTTGAGACAGAATTTCGCTCTTGTTGCCCAGGCTGGAGGGCAGTGGTGCAATCTCGGCTCACCGCAACCTCCACCTCCCGGGTTCAAGCGATTCTCCTGCCTCAGCCTCCCAAGTAGCTGGGATTACAGGCACCCGCCACCACGCCTGGCTAATTTTGTATTTTTAGTAGAGACGGGGTTTCTCCGTGTTGGCCAGGCTGGTCTCGAACTCCCAACCTCAGGTGATCTGCCCGCCTCAGCCTCCCAAAGTGTTGGTATTACAGGTGTGAGCCACTGCGCCCGGCCCAGTCTTGCTGTCTTCTGTACTCAACCAGGGCAGGTGACAGGGACCTTAGACAGCTCACGATGCTGGGCTTTCTTGCCTCCTTCCCTAGTCTTCCACCTGCAATCCGGCAACTTCTCCCTTTGCCAGGAAAGGATGCTGAACAGGAACATTCGCCATTGGCTGGACACAAAGCTGGCTTTCCTTTCATCACCTAAGATGCTGTCAGCGGCCTGCTGTCTGGCCTAGTCTTCCCCAACCCATCCCCAGGCCGGCCCTTCAACCCCAGCTAAGCTCTGAGGGCCCCAGGTTGGGTCGTAGCCTCCATCCCTAGAGGAAGGAAGCAGGCTCGAGGCCACCTCCTCTGAGGCTCCCCAGCTGCCTGCTTCAGTGACCATGCACAGCTTCCCTGTGGGATTCAGACCAAAGGTTCTGGATGGGGCCCAACGGTGCTGGGTAGGCTGTCAGGATTACTGAGCTGTAGTGCTCTGTTGTGCAGTCACTTACTCATCATATTTATTCTTTTTTCTTTTTTTCTTCTGAGGCAGAGTCTGGCTCTTTCGCCCAGACTGTAGTGCAACAGCACAATCTCGGCTCACTGCAACCTCCACCTCCCAGGTTCCAGCGATTCTTGTGCCTCAGCCTCCTGAGTAGCTGGGATTACAGGCATGTGCCAGCAGGCCCAGCTAATTTTGTATTTTTAGTAAAGACGGGGTTTTGCCATGTTGGCCAGGATGGTCTCGAACTCCTGACTTCAAGTGATCCACCAGCCTTGGCCTCTTAAAGTGCTGGGATTACAGGCGTGAGCCACCATGCCCAGCCCACATTTATTCTTTCAACAGCTCTTCGAGGCAGGGGATATTTATCCCCTCTTCACAGATAAAGAAACAAAAGCTCAGAGAGGTTAGCACGAGCAAGCTCACACAGCCAGCAAACGGCAGGGCTCAGATTCTCTGACAACTCCTGGCACAAGGGGTCTCTTCCATCAGCGCTCCCCACCTGACCCCCAGTCCTCCCTGCCACCTTTCCCAGGGCCGGTGCAGGGGGCTGAGGGTGCCACGCCCAGCTGGCTGGAGATGCAGCAGCTCTGCCTGCCCCTGAAGGACCCAACTGCGAATCAGCAGCCTGGTATCCAGGCAACCAGTCTCCCTGGCTTCAGATAAGCAGAAACAGCTGGGAGCTGCTGAGGCTGGAACACCATCAGGGAAGGGAGGAGGAGCCCACCAGCCAGTCAGCGTGTTATTTTGACACGTTGTTATTCTTATCCTCTCAGACCTTGGCTTGACTGGGGCCTTTCCCCCAAGCTTATCCTTGCCACTGCCACAGGGGAGGGGTCTCCAGGGGCTCCACCTAGCCCTGAGCCTGGCACAATCGAGGGGACGTAAGGGGAGAAATGTTGGTGGTCCCTCTTTCCGTGAGCAAGGGAGAAAAGGAAAGTTGGCCAAAGGCTGCCAAGATTAAGAGGCTCTGGGGTGACTTGATAAGCAGAAGTAGTTGAGTTTCACCTTTTGGAGCCTCCAGGCCTCAGTGAGAGGTTTTCCAACCCCCTATACCAGGCCAGCTGAGTACAGGTTCAGCCGGATAACCCCATCCAACACCCAGGGTGGCAGCAGCAACTGGGCCGGGGGTGAAGGAAGCCATGTGGACACGTGGACTGTCAGACAAGCAAGGTCTGGCTCAGCCCCAACTCTGCTGATGACAAGTTTGGCCATGCCTCTCTGAGCCTCAGTTTCCTCATCCGCAAAATGGAGACAATCATACATACCCTGCTGGCTGGAGGTGGAAAGTGAGGAAGACCTGTGAAATGCCTGGCATCATGTCTGACACAGTGGGTACTAACGTGGTTCTCCTCCCCTCCTCGTGTTGGGGCCTGCCCTGCCTGGCCTGGCCACCTCTCTCACACAGGATTCTGAACTCTCCAGGGCTATTTCTGTCTCCTGTTCTAAAGGTCAGTGCCTTTCCTGGGATATGGCAGCTGCTGCCTCTTTTCCACCTCTAAGTGGCATTAATCCCATGTCAGGGGGACAGTGGTTGCCCCAGATGGCTTTCCCCATCCCCTGCCTTTATCCGGAACTGGCCCAGGCATGTCCACCCTCTCTTCTACACATGGCCCCCCAAGGCTACCACCAGGCCCGGAGCATGGCCATTTTTGACTGACTCATGACCAGAATATTCCACCGTTCCTTCAGCACTGGGACCACCAAGGCTCTTCATTGACTGCCTTGGCCTCTCTCCCTAGCGCCAGCTCCAGGCGATGCCCGGCCCTCCCTAAGGGCTGATGGACTTTTCCCACAAGGAGGCTTGGAGAACAGGACAGGAAGCGACAGTGTGCCTGCCCCGCTGGGGAGCCTCAGAGGCACACTCCCCTCCTCTCCTTCAAGGACTGGCAGGAGGGGATTACCTTGCCTCAAAGTGTCCCTTATCCCAGAATTACTGCCCACCTGCACCCCTGTGCTGGGGGGAGCAGGGAGAGGAGCCGGTGAGTGACATTCACCTGTAACAAGAGCCCAGAGCAGGCTGGGTGCGGTGGCTCACGCCTGTAATCCCAACACTTTGGGAGGCCGAGGTGGGCAGATCACCTGAGGTCGGTAGTTCAAGACCAACCTGACCAACATGGAGAAACCCCATCTCTACTAAAAACACAAAAAATTAGCAGGGCGTGGTGGCACATGCCTGTAATCCCAGCACTCGGGAGACTGAGGTAGGAGAATCGCTTGAACCTAGGAGGCGGAAGTTTCGGTGAGCTGAGATCACACCATTGCACTCCAGCCTGGGCAACAAGAGCAAAAGAGCAAAAACTCCATCTCAAAAAACAAACAGACAAAAAAAAACCACAAAGAGCCCAGAGCAGAGCACTCTGCAGCCTGACAGCAACTAAAGTAGGCTGGGGAGGGGTGTGGCCTTCAGGAGGCTCAGGCCCCTTCAGTACCCAAAAGCACACACCCGCCTTGGGACTGGCTAATCCTGCCAGCACTGGCGACATTGATGGAGTGGTTTCCACATGTCAATGGTGCCATCTATTCACCAGCTCATGCCTCTCCCAGCAGATCCCTCGTAGAGAGGGAACTGTTGTCTTTCCCATTTTACAGAGGATGCAACTGAAGCTCAGGGAGTGCTGAGAAAACCTCCAGCATTCATACCAATTCTTTTCTAACCACTCCTGTTCATTCTGTTCATTTTCTCTTTTTTTCTTTTTTTCTTTCTTTTCTTTTTTTTTTTTTTTTTTTTTGAGACAGGGTCTCACTGTGTTGCCCAGGCTGGAGTGCAGTGGCACAGTCACAGCTCACTGCAGCCTCGACCTCCCGGGTTTAAGCAATCCTCCCACCTCAGCCTCCCAGGGCACGTGCTAACATGCCCAACTAATTTTTTTAATTTTTGGTAGAGATGAGGTGTCACTATATTGCCCAGGCTGATCTCGAACTCCTGGGATCGAGTGATCTACCCGCCTCGGCCTTCCAAAGTGCTGGGATTATAGACGTGAGCCACCACACCTGGCCCTTCTTTCATTTTTACACAGGAACTCCTTCCAGGGACCCCCAGTGTGTCCTGATGCACAGTTATGAGTTCCAAGGCAAACCGTTCCTGACCACCTCAACCCTCCCTGAGCTCCCTGAAGGAAAAGTGAGAGGACGGGCGGCCAAGGCCTGGGCTGGGACAATGGAGGTCTTATCCGGGTGCTTGAGAAGAAGGAAGGATAACTTGGTGGCAGCTGAGTGTTCTCTGAGCCAGGTTTTTTCCATTTTCCAGCCAAAATGGAGAAAGGAGGAAAAGGCAGCCTCCGGGCTGGGGTGGGGAGAAGGAGGAGAGCAGCTTCCTCCTCTTCCTCAGCCCAGCCCCAGCCAGTGTGTCCCATTCTTTCTGGCACCCTCAATCCCCTCTGCCTCCCCTCATGTGGAATTTTTGGGATAGAACCAAGACTCCAAAGCAAGATAAACAGAAGTGAAGGGGGCTTGGGAGGAGCTTTCCAGGGCTAAAAATAACAGGGTCAGCTGGCTGGAAGAGCAAATGGCCCCAGCCCCTCCCCATCTCCCCCAGGGCCGGCTCCCAGCCAGCCCCACTCCTCTCTCAACTGGGCTCCCAACCTGGGAAGTCTGGAATACCAATCTCCTATCACCATGCCCATGGTCCCCTTTCCAGACCCCTCTCCAGCTGTGGGGCCACAGCCAGGGGAGGCGGGGAGCCCACCCCAGCTAGGCCCTCCCCTTCCACAGCACCCACTGGAAAGCATGGGCAGCTACAGTGGGCCACAGCTTGGCAGCTACCCTTCTCGCCTGCCTTCTCTATCATTTATTTATGTTAACAAAATACAAGTTTGGGCCGCGTGCAGTGGGTCATGCCTGCAATCCCAACACTTTGGGAAGCCAAGACAGGACTGCTTGAGCCCAGGAGTTTGAGACCAGCCTAGGCAACATAGCAAGACCCTGGCTCTACAAAACATGAAAATAAAAATAATGAGTTAGCAATGTGTGGTGGCGCACCCCTGTGGTCCCAGCTACTTGGGAAGCTGAGGTGAGAGGATCACCTGGGCCCAGGAGATCGAGGCTGCAGTGAGCTATGATTGCACCACTGCACTCCAGCCTGGGTGACAAAGTGAGACTCCTGTCTCTAAAAAACAAACAAAAAAACAGCCGGGCCTGGTGGCTCACGCCTGTAATTCCAGCACTTAGAGAGGCTGAGGCAGGCGGATCACTTGAGGTCAGGAGTTCAAGACCAGCCTGGCCAACATGGTGAAACCCCATCTCTACTAAACACACACACACACACACACACACACACACACACACACACGCACACACACAATTAGCTGGGCGTGGTGGCGGGCGCCTGTAATCCCAGCTACTCTAGAGGCTGAGGTGGGAGAATTGCTTGAACCCAGGAGGCAGAGGTTGCGGTGAGCCACTGCACTCCAGCTTGGGTGACAGAGTGAGACTCTGTCTCAATTAAAAAAAAAAAAAAAGCAAAAAACAATACAGGCTTGTAATCTTGTCAGCAAAGGCAGGGATATTTCAGAACCAGAAGGATCTCGTTCTCCCTACAAGATCACCTCCACCACTGGTAAGCAATCCCACTTCTACAGATGGTAACAGAGGGGAGAGTATGGAGAAAAAAGAAAATTCTAGGAGAAAACTCATCCAGCACCTACTGTGTGCCAGAACTGTGCTAGGCTTGTCTTGTCCATCGTTTCACTCCATTCTCACAGAACGTAGATACTGTTTTATCCCCATTTTCCAGATATGAAAACTTAGACTCAGAAATGCAAAGAAAGAACCAAAATCATCAGAGGTAGCCTAGATAGGAGTGGTGGTGCCATGCCCCAGGGCTACCTCCCAAAGGGGCCAGCTTCTCCCCACGATCGGTGCTGGATGCCATCTCTCTTCCCTCCAGCTGCTCCCAGGGATCCATGATAGCAGCTGAGACCAGCCCTGGAGCAAAGCAATCAGGCCTGCCAGAGTTCAGGGTCTTCTGGAAGTGTTAGCCCCTCCCCTCACCCGCAGCTGGGACCAAGTGGCTTGTGTCACCACCTATGCAAGGCCCCTTTCCTCAAGGACACCAGAGGCGGGGTCCTTCCTATCTAGTGGCAGCTGCTGCTGTTCTGGGGAGTGCAGCTGGGATGAGGGGAGGGGGGTGTCCAGAAGGCTTGATCAGGAAACCCCCCGTCTCACACCCATGACACCCTTGGTTGTCCCCGCAGGAGTCTGACCTGTGGGCAGAGGAGTTTCAGGGAACCATGCCTGGCTCTGGTAGTCCCAGAGACATGAGGACACCCTTTCCTGAAAAGCCAGGAGGCCTTGGACAGGCCTGCACAGCATCAACCCGGCCCCCACTGCTCTGCCCACGCTGGGGTTTGTTCTTCTCCTGGCCATGGGCGAGCGGGTGGGTGGGAGAAAACACTGAGATTGTTAAACCCAGAACAAGCAGGGCAGGCTTAGATGTGACTTAGCTGCTGTCCTTAGCCAGCAGAGGGGTTTTAGTGCAGGGGATAGGAGGCAGCTGTTATCCTCCTGAGATGCAGGGAAGCCAGATGAAAAGGGTGTTCACAACCACAGGAATTGAGTCTCCTGGTTGACTGGCTGCCAGGTTGGAGATGCCCCAGCATCCTGTCAACCTCTGCTTGAGTACACCTACTGATGGGAGGCTCATCCCATGAGAAAGCTCTCATTATTCAAGCTCTTCCTGTTGGTGCTGAGCTGCAGTCTCTACCCCCATGCCTCTCACTGTCTGATTCTGCCCTCTGGGGCCACAAAGCTGCTCCCCTTTCTGCGGGAAGGCCTTTCAAAGGTAAAGCGCTCTCTCAGTCGACTGGCTTTCAAATGTTAGAATTGGGGACAGTCGCAGAAAGAATGAGATGATTCAAAACCATGCTGAATGGTTGATGATCACTGCTGCCCAAGCTCTGCTCCTGTGACACTGTGCCTCAAAGACACCTACGGTTAGGGCGCCATTCACACGGGGCTCTTTATTTAGCAGGAGTCGAAGCTTTTATTGCCCAATCTATAAGACTCTCAGGAAAGTTCTCACAGGCCCAACAAAAATCCGGTCTTTCTTTGACAGCAGCTGGACATTGCATTGTTTACCAGGTTTGCTGGGTTTCTCCAGCCAGAAACCCAGAAGTCCTGGAGACTCATCCTCTTCCCTCCCCAGCTCCAACCCACCCCCACCTCCATGCAGGTCTCGTTTCTACCCACTTTTCTCCACCCTTATGGCCACCACCCTAACCTGTCTAAACCTCCCCTCCCTCCCACCTTCCAACTGCTCTGTACTTCCAGAGATGTATCCTGCTTCCCACCCCATCCCCAATCTACCCAATACTGGCTCCTAGAAGCCAGGGCATGGTCCGATTATGTAATTCTCCTAGGCAACCCTTACAGTGATTGTCCAGTGCACTTTGAGTAAAACCCAAACTCCTCGCCATGGGCTATACGGGTCTTCCACGCTGGACTCTGCCCGTTTCCCTGACCTCTGGCCTTCCAGGAACATCCCAAGCTGTTTCCTGCCGCAGGGCCTTTGCACTTTCTGGCCCCACTCCCTGGAACATCATCCCATTAGCTCTTCCCATGTTTGGTTCCTTCTCAACCTTCAGGGCTCAGCTAGAATGTCACCTTCTCAGAAAGACCTCCCCTGGCTGCCCTATCTAAATTAGATGCCCTTTTTAACTCTCTGTTACAGGCCTTTTTTTATTTGTGTGTATCACTTACAACATATTGTCTGTCTACCACACTAAAACGGGAGCTGCAGGAGAACAGGGACCCTGGCTGTCTTGCCCACTGCTGTCTTTGCTGCATCCCACAGAGGGTCTGGCACTTACAGGGACACAAGGAATATCTGTGGGTGATAAATAACAGCCTTGCCCTTGTCTAGTCTACAGGGGTATTTGTTTTTTATTTTTTATTTTTTATCTTTATTTTTTTGAGACAGAGTCTCACTCAGTCACCCAGGCTGGAGTGCAATGGCTTGATCTCAGCTTACTGCAACCTCCGTCTCCAGGGTTCAAGCAATTCTTGTGCTTCAGCCTCCGGAGTAGCTGGAATTACAGGTGCATGCCACCACACACAGCTAATTTTTGTATTTTTAGTAGAGACAGGGGTTTTACCATGTTGTCCAGGCTGGTCTTGAACTCTTGACATCAAGTGATCTGCCCACCTGGACCTCCCAAAGTGCTGGGATTACAGGTGTGAGCCACTGCGCCCGGCCGCTACAGGGGTATTTGGAATCCAGCCCCTACAGGGGTATTTGGAATCCAGCCCCTACAGGGGTATTTGGAATCCAGCCCCTACAGGGGTATTTGGAATCCAGTCCTCCTTGGAAACAGAAAGATGGACATGAAAACTGCCTAAGGGCCTCCTGAACCCAATCAGAGGAGGAGTGCATGTAAGAAAAACTGGCCACTTCTCCTAGTTTGCCCATTCACTCATTCACTTGTTAATTCCTCTATCAAAAACTGAGCCTTTTGGGCCGGGCACGGTGGTTCACGCCTGTAATTCCAGCACTTTGGGAGGCCGAGGCGGGTGGATCACTTGAGGTCAGGAGTTTGAGACCAGCCTGACCAACATGGTGAAACCCCATCTCTACTAAAAATACAAAAATTAGTTGGGTATGGTGGCGTGCTCCTGTAGTCCCAGCCACTCGAGAGGCTGAGGCAGGAGAAATCATTTGAACCTGGGAGGCAGAGGTTGTAATGAGCCAAGATCGCACCGCTGCACTCCAGCCTGTGTGACAGAGCTAGACTCCATTTCAAAAACAAAACAAAACAAAAAACACAAAACTGAGGCCTCCTGATTGCCAGAAACTTTTCTAGGGACTGAAACTTTAAAGGTGAGCAATAAACATTTCATCATAAACAAGGAAACAACAAAACAATTACACATGGTGGTAAGTAAGGGTGCTGCAAACACTAAAACTGGTCTCGGGAGAGGAGTTTGGGTGAGGAAGTCTGTTACGAAGGGCATCAGGTAAAGTCTGAGGATTACGGACACAGGGCAGGCCTGGATGTGCACAGCCTGCCCCCTCGCCCCTGCCCCCAGCCCCCATTTCATCACCAAGTAGCAGGCATGTTATAGGTAGGAAGAGAAGAGTAGATGGGAGGATTCCAATAAAGTGTACATTTGGCCAGCTAGTCCCCCATAAAAATGACACAGGTAGCGGTGTCCCTGTAAAGCTCTGTGTCCACTGAGCCCTGCTGTCACTCCACAGCCTTGCAGGAAAGCTGCAGAGATTTCTTCCATAGAGCACGAGGTCAACACTAACTGGTTCTCTGGGTTAAATACCTAACTGCTGGATCTGCTTACTTAGAACAAGGGGCACCTGCAACCCACACACTCACAGGTAGACAGATGTGCTTTATGGCACAGGAGAAAGGACTCCACCCTCACATGGCTTGTGAAAGAAACTCTACAGTGAGTAAAAGCCAAATAGAACTGCAATCAATTTGTGAAAGCCACCTGAGCGCAGTGGCTCATGCCTGTAATCCCAGCACTTTGGGAGGCCGAGGCAGGTGGATCACCTGAGGTCAGGAGTTCGAGACCAGCCTGGCCAATATAGTGAAACCCCGTCTCTACTAAAAATATAAAAATTAGCTGGGTGTGGTGGTGGGTGCCTGTAATTCCAGCTACTCGGGAGGCTGAGGCAGGAGGATCGCTTGAACCCAAGAGGCAGAGGTTACAGTGAGCCAAGATCATGCCACTGCACTCCAGCCTGGGTGACAGAGCAAGACTCCATCTCAAAAACAAAAAAAAAAAATTGTAAAAGCCAATTTGAATGCTAAGACGACCAAAAAACCAAAATGACACATTTAAGGGACAAAGTTCACTCAGAGTATGTGTGAGCATGTGAGAGGTTGGTGTGACTTTCCTCGTTCTCGGCAGTCTTGGGTGGTGCATCTAGGGAGTTGGTATGTAAATATCTAGAGAGAGTGCATCTCTATCTCTTGTTGGTTTCACACACTTTCTTTCTTTTTAAAAAAAATTTTATTTTGGGCTGGGTGTGGTGGCTCACGTCTATAATCCCAGCACTTTGGGAGGCCAAGGCGGGCAGATCACGAGGTCAGGAGATCGAGACCATCCTGGCTAACACAGTGAAACCCTGTCTCTACTAAAAATACAAAAAATTAGCTGGGCGTGGTGGTGGGCGCCTGTAGTCCCAGCTACTCGGGAGGCTGAGACAGGAGAACGGCGTGAACCCAGGAGGTGGAGCTTGCAGTGAGCTGAGATGGCGCCACTGCACTCCAGCCTGGGCAACAGAGTGAGACTCTGTCTCAAAATTTTTTTTTAAAGTTCTGGGATACATGTGCAGTACATGCAGGTTTGTTACATAGGTAAACATGTGCCATGGTGGTTTGCTGCACTCATCAATCCATCACCTAGGTATTAAGCCCCACATGCATTAGCTCTTTATCTTGATGCTCTCCCTCCCCACGCCCACCCTGTTTCACGCACTCTTTTTTTTTGGAATCGGGGTCTTGCTTGTTGCAAGACCGGCCCCAACCCCTATTTTCTGTCTGGGGGACACAGCCTCCACCTGCCTGCTGCCCAAGCCAAAGCCATGGCATCCCTTCTTCCAACCAAGCACCAGGCCTGGTCACGTTTACCTCTTAAATCACTCTGATCTGAAATCACTCACCTCCTACCGTTGCCCTAGGTCAAGCCACAGAAGCCTGGCCTAGCCTCTTGAGGCACACACCCCACCCATCCTCCAGGAGTCCTCCGTAGGCACAGCCCTCTTTAACAGACACACATTGGCCTTGCCATGTCCCACTGAAAAAGCCCGTAGGCCTTGGAGAGCCTGTCGTGCCCCTGCAAGGCAGCCCCTCTTTCCACACTGGACCAGGTGAAGTATGTGCTTCCAGGAGGCACCAACGGGTACCTCCCAGGTGCTCGTCTCCCCACTCAGGGGGCAGCATGGTGTCTAGAACACGGTGGCACTGGCTGATGACACCTAGGCCAAGGCAACCCATGGGATTTTTCTTCCCTACTGCGCTGAGTAACCATGTGGTGGCAGGCGAGGCCCCGCGGGGACTAAAGAGCCGGCAAGCGCGGGGCCCAGGCAGCAGCTGGTGTCGCCATGGAAACCGCTCGCAGCACCTCCCGGGGCCGGCCTTTTCACTTGGCCTTTTTGGCAGGCTTCCTCAGCCACCCTGAAACCCATTCACCCGGGTGCGCCGGGCCCTCGCCCCTGCCCCCACCCTGCCCTTCTGCCTCACTGGCCAGCTCTTCCCCCCTCCCCCTTCCCTTCCTTTCCTCTCCTCTCTTCCCCGCTGCCCTCCCTGCTGCAGCCTTTGCCAAAGCTCAGGAAGGGGAAAGCTGGGCCAAGGAAGGACTCCGATTTTCAATTCTAAGCTGATTTCCCCTCTGCAGGCAGCAAGCCCTTTCATGCATTTTTTCCCTATTGTCATAAACGCAGGAACTTGCATTAGGATGAATGAGCAGAAACTCCTGTCTTTGTCAGAGCCTTGGCAGAATGCCAGGCATAGAATGACCTAAAACACTCAGAGCTAAATGGAGCTGGAGAGGGGGTGGAGATCCCATGTCGGGTGAGAAATGGGAAGGGGGGAGCGTGGCCCTTGGCCTCTAATTATCATAATAAAGTGTTTGCCCTGTGCTCAGGCACTATGCTAAGCCCTTCGCACAGATTCTCGTTTAATTCGCACAAAATTCCTACGTCCTATTCATCCCCCCATTTTCATAGATGCCAAAACTGAAAATCAGAGGTGTCAAGGAACAGGCCCAACATCACATAGCAAATGAGTGATAGAGTGGGATTTGAACCTTTCAGACTCTGGAGCCTCAACTAATGTCAAGGTCACCTTCCCGAGCTGGTTCAGAGCTCCACAGCCAGTTCTCACCGCGTAGGCCCTCCAAATCCTTTCCTTACCCTCACCTCCCCTCACCCACAGCCTCCCTTCAACGGTGCTCCTGTAATTTCCATTTGTCAGTGTAATTTTGCAAAGCAGGCTTTTCCAAAAATCAGATATGGATAGGAGTCCCCGGGGCAGAGGGAAAGCGGGGGTCCCCAAGACCCAGCCAAGGCATCCTGTTTGCGCTGCCTGGTGGGCAGAGACCTTGATTTTAAACTTGCTTGTCACATGTCTAGCTACAGCACAGGCACTCCGGCACGGAGCCAGTGCTCAGCAATGTTGATCAGGTGCCACCCTGAATCCACACTTCCTCTGTAGATCCATAGTCCACCCTCCTCCACTTTTTCCTTACCCTGACCTCTTAGGACTGTGCCACAGAGCGCTCTTACCCCTTGGCTTCTGGTTAGATTCAGCCAATGGAATAAGGTGGCAGGTGACTGGAGGGCAGAAGGAGAAAGAGGTCGGGGTATTTACCCCACACTCACTTCCTTGCTGGGCATGGGGTGCCAGTGGCTGCTTTCCTCTACCCACGCCTGCAGCTCCTGTCCTCTGGTCCTCTCCTGCAGCTTAGCTCCGCCACAGCTCTGGAGGGTTCCCTGGCCTCACCCCCTCAGCCCCACCCCCTACTCTGCTGTTAGCCCTGGGATGCATCTCCCTTCCTTATTGGTCTCCGTACTTCGTCTACAACTTTAGAAATAGTTCTTTACAGCCAGGCACAGTGGCTCACACCTGTAATCCCAGCACTTTGGGTGGCCGAGGTGGAAGGATCACCTGAGGTCAGGGGTTCAAGACCAGCCTGGCCAACATGGTAAAACCCCATCTCCATTAAAAAATACAAAAAATATTAGCCGAGCATGGTGGCGCATGTCTGTGGTCCCAGCTGCTTGGGAGACTGAGGCAGGAGAATCGCTTGAACCAGGAGGCACAGGTTACAGTGAGCCGAGATCACACCACTGCACTAATGAGACTACATCTCAGACAAACAAACAAAAATATATATATAGTTTTTTATATTATTTTATTTTATTTTATTTTTCCACGAGACAGTCTTCCCTCTGTCCCCCAGGCTGGAGTGCACTGACGTGATCTCAGCTCACTGCAACCTCCGCCTGCTGGGTTCAAGTGATTCTCCTGCTCCAGCCTCCCAAGTAGCTTGGATTACACGTGCCCACCACCATGCCTGGCTAGTTTTTGTACTTCTTAGTGGAGACAGGGTTTCACTATGTTGGCCAGGCTGGTTTTGAACTCCTGGCCTCAAATGATCTGCCTGCCTCAGCCTCCCAAAGTGCTGGGATTACAGGCATGAGCCACCGCACCCAGCCAGTTCTTTCTGTTCTATTTTCTTTTTTTTTTTTGAGACGGAGTCTCACTCTGTCTCCCAGGCTGGAGTGCAGTGGCGCAATTTGGCTCACTGCAACCTCCACCTCCCGGGTTCAAGCAATTCTCCTGCCTCAGCCTCCCAAGTAGCCGGGACTACAGGCGTGTGCCACCACACTCGGCTAATTTTTGTATTTTTAATAGAGACAGGGATTCACCGTGTTAGCCAGGAGGGTCTCGATCTCCTGACCTCATGATCCATCCGCCTCAGCCTCCCAAAGTGCTGAGATTACAGACATGAGCCACCGCGCTCCGCCTTCTGTTCTTATTTGAACCCTTGATCACTCTATTTGAGTATTCAATCTTCTGTTTCCTTCCAGTACACAGTTATAAGTTCCTACTGTCTTTTTCGTAAGTGGCAGGGATATAACAGTGAAAAAAAAAAGAAAAACTTGTGCCCTCAGGGAGCTGGAGAGGACTAAGACAGACATAAACAAACAAATAAGAAATATACTGATATCCTATGTCAGGAAGTATAAGTGCTATGAATGAATGAAGAGAAAAAAGAATCGCTGAATGCAATCATTTAGAAGTTATGACTAGACTTTAGAGATGATCTAATCTGAACCCCTCACTTTACAAATGAAGGCAAGGAGACCTAGAAAGGATGTTTAAGGTCACATGGTGAATTATTGGTAAAAGCTGGGCTGGTTTCCAGCTCTCCTTGGCTCTTCCAGGGCTGGAGGAATGCAGCTCAGCCCATGGAAGGGTGTGTAGGGGGCAGGTGGTGGGGGGATGCAAAAGTTCTTTCTGGCTCTCTTTCCTTTCTTTAAGGACAATCTTCCAGAAGCAATAGTGCGGGCAGCAATGGAGTTTACTGGAAGGCGCCTGGGCAGCTGGGCAGAAAGGAAGGGATCACCCAGCAGAAGCTATGGAAGCCCCTCTGTTCCTTCTGAAGGCACCTTGGCTATTCACCAGAGCAGAGGGCACTATGGGCCCTGGTGCTGCTCAGGATGCCTGAAGGGGTGGGTGGGTGGCAAGGCCCATCCACCAGGGCACCAAAGCTGCAGAGTGGTGGGACTGGGAGGAGGGCTTGCACTGTGGGCCTGGCCTTTGGGGAAGACTATTGTTCTGTTGCTGACGAAGCCCCAGCCCATGTGCAGGACTTGGCTGGGAGGCTGAAACTACCCTGGGTGACTGGGTCATCCGTTTCCCAAGCCCCACAATTCTTTCCATTCCACCCAGCTCACCATCTTGGCATGCCCCCAATGCCCCGCTGGGTGGAGAGAAACAGCAATACTCATTTATGGAGTCTGCAGTCTGCCAAACACAGTTCATGCCTTATCTCAATGCATGAGAATCCTTGCAACTACCCTATGAGTGCGTTGTTCTCCCCATTTCACACACGAGGAAACAAGCTCATGGAAGTTGTGTGACTTACTCAGGGCCATACAGCAGGAAGTGGCAGAGAGAACTTTCAAACCCAGGCTGGGCTAACAGGAAAGGTTGGGTTCTTTCCACAGCTGCCCTTCAGACTCCTTCCAGAGGGCGTCCTGGAACCAGCCAGCCCATCCTCCAGATTGGCCTAGAGCATGGGCTGCCAGCCACACACTCCCCTCTCCCCCTACCATACCTCCTCATCCCCTCAGTGTTGACTGCTCAGTGGCTCCCCATGCCCCCTGGCCCTCCAAGTCTCAAGTCCACGCCCAGCATGGTTTCTCTGCCAGGTGGCTCTGCACTAGGCTTCTGTCCCAATGGCCAGACTGAGATTGCCATGAAAATGCCCTACCCTTGGACTCCCTTGTGGGCCCCACAAGCCACTGGAATGTCTCAGAAATCTCACCCTTCAGGCCTACATCCAAATCGCCTCTCCCAGACGGCCTCTCTCATTGCGAGCAACAGGAAAATCCTTTCAGATCGTGTCCTGATTTTCAGTTGGAAAACAGATGGCCACCATTGCAAGGCTGGCCATATACCCTCTTACTTCCTTTTTCTCTTTCATTCCATTTTCTCTCTGTGTGTCCAATATCATGCTGTCGTTGTTACAAGCACAGACATAACCTGAACTTGAATTTCAGATCTGCCCCTTCTCAGCCTTCTGACCTTGGACTCCTTACTTGGGCATTGGTGTCGTCTTCCTTAATAATTGTGACTGTATTCTGCATTCTTGGCGCTTTTTTTTTTTTTTGAGACAGGGTCTGGCTGTGTCACCCAGGCTGGAGTGCACATGATCAGAGCTCACCGCAGCCTTGACCTCCTGGGTTCAAGTGATCCTCTCACCTCAGCCTCCCCAGTAGCTGGGACTACAGGCACATGCCAACATCCTGGCTAATTTTAGTATTTCTTGGTAGAGACGGGGTCTCACTATGTTGCCCAAGCCAGTCTCAAACTCCTGGGCCCACGCAATCCTCCCGCCTCGGCCTCCCAAAATGTTGAGATTATAGGCATGAGCCACCGTGCCTTGGCTTTTTGTGAGTATTGAAGAGATAATAAATTAGAATCAGTGCTACCTTCTCAGCAAGCTTTTTCCAACCTTTCTTCTTAAAATTACAAACCCATCCCGACTCCAGCATCCTTATTCTCCTTCCCTTCTGTATTTTTCTCCATAGCACATGTCACCATCTTATGTACTAAAACTTTCACGTATTTTGGTTATTGACTCTCCCTCCAATGGAATGTAAGCTCTATGAGGATAGGGATTTTAAAAATCTATTTCCGGCTGGGCGCGGTGGCTCACGCCTGTAATCCCAGCACTTTGGGAGGCCAAGACGGGTGGATCACTTGAGGTCAGGAGTTCAAGACCAGCCTGGCCAACATGGTAAAACCCCGTCTTTACTGAAGATACAAAAAAATTAGCTGGGCATGGTGGCACACGCCTGTAGTCCCAGCTACTTGGGAGGCTGAGGCAGCAGGATCACTCGAACCTGCAAGGTGGAGATTGCAGTGAGCTGAGATCTCACTACTGCACTGCAGCCTGAGCACCAGAGCGAGACTCCGACTCAAAAACAAACAAACAAACTGTTTTCAAGGCTATGTCCCTGTGTCTAGACAGGGCCTGATGCACTGTGGGCACTCAAAAAATATTTGTTGAGACTGGGCGCGGTGGCTCATGCTTGTAATTCCAACACTTTGGGAGGCTGAGGTGGGAGAATTGCTTAAGGCCAGGTGTTTGAGACTAGCCTGGGCAACATGGTGAGACCCCTTCAAAAGAAAAAAAAAAAAAAAAAACTGGCTGGGTATCGTGCCTGTAGTCCCAGCTACTCATGAGGCTGCAGCGGGAGGATCGCTTGAGCCCAGTAGTGTGAGCTTATAGTGAGCTATGATTGTGCCCCTGCACTCCAGCCTGTAGGGCAGTGACCAAAGGAGACCCTGTTTCTTTCTTTTTTTTTTTTTTTTTTGAGACAGAGTCTCACTCTGTCGCTCAGGCTGGAGTGCAGTGGCGCGATCTCGGCTCACTGCAAGCTCTGCCTCCCAGGTTCACACCATTCTCCTGCCTCAGTCTCCTGAGTAGCTGGGACTACAGGCACCCGCCACCATGCCCGGCTAATTCTTTGTATTTTTAGTAGAGATGGGGTTTCACTGTGTTAGCCAGGATGGTCTCGATATCCTGACCTCGTGATCTGCCCGCCTCGGCCTCCCAAAGTGCTGGGATTATAGGCGTGAGCCACCGCGCCCAGCCAAGAGACCCTGTTTTTGTTTGTTTGTTTGTTTGTTTGTTTGAGACGGAGTCTCACTCTGTCGCCCAGGCTGGAGTGCAGTGGCGCGATCTTGGCTCACTGCAAGCTCCCCTTGCCGGGTTCACACCATTCTCCCACCTCAGCCTCTCGAGTAGCTGGGACTACAGGCACCCGCCACCACACCTGGCTAATTTTGTTTTTGTATTTTTAGTAGAGACGGGGTTTCACCGTGTTAGCCAGGATGGTCTCGATATCCTGACCTCGTGATCTGCCCGCCTCGGCCTCCCAAAGTGCTGGGATTACAGGCGTGAGCCACCGCGCCCGGCCAGGAGACGCTGTTTCTTAAAAAGACATATATAATTGAATAAATGGAGTAACGGGGCAGGGCCAGTGGCATAGATATTTTTCAGAGGCTTGTGATTTTGAGGCACCCCTAAGTTTTCTAGGTGGATAAAGCACCTGGCAGGGCGCCTGGCCTGAGGTTAGCTTAGTGCTAGAGGCCGGCTGATGGCATTATCTTGTTCCTTTAACTTTCCTCGCCCACACCTATACCTTGGGCCTCCCAGTGACATCACTGGGAAGCCCTGTGGCATCCTGACCCAAGGGCCCAGCCATTCCAGCTTCTAACCCATCCCACAGGGGACAGCTCCTGGCTGCCACGCCCTCCCTTCCCTCCTCTCACCCACTTTGAAAGGGTGAGTCAGGACAGAAGACCAGGAACAGTGGCCTCAGGCCACTCTCCCGCTGCCCAGGCAGCCTGTTCTGCCCAGGACTGTGGCAGGAAGGAGCCAAGCCACAGGGCAGGCCAAGGCTGTGCGGGCAGCTCAGGGCAGGGGCCTGGGGTGGGGCGGAGGAGCTCCCCTTTCTTGCTGGGATCTCTCCACAAGCCGCCAGCAGGCCCTGAGCTCCAAGGGTAGCCTCTTCCACCAGGCCACTTTCACTTTCTCTTTTCTCCACAGAAGCAGAACCAGCAGGCCCAGCTCACAGAGATGGGGTGGGAGTTAGGAGTCAGAAAAACTGGCTTGGCCGGGCGCAGCGGCTCAAACCTGTAATCCCAGCACTTTGGGAGGCCGGGACGAGTGGATCACCAGAGGTCAGAGTTTGAGACCAGCCTAGCCAACATGGTGAAACCCTGTCTCTACTAAAAATACAAAAATTAGCTGGGCATGGTGGGGGGCACCTGTAATCACAGCTACTTTCAGGAGACAGAGGCAGGAGAATCGCTTGAACTCAGAAGGCGGAGGTTGCAGTGAGCCGAGATCGCGCCATTGTACTCCAGCCTGGGCAACAAGAGCAAAACTCCGTCTCAAAAAAAAGAAAAAAGAAAAAGAAAAACTGGCTCCTGGGGGGCCTCCTGAACATGGGAGAAAGGCGGCTCAACAGCCTCTGTGCCCCATATCTATATGAGTAAATCTCAGCAAAGAAATAGTAATAATGACAGTCCCTTATATTCCTCAGCCAGGAATACCTTTATTTATTTATTTATTTTTATTTTATTTTTTATTTTTGAGACAGGGTCTCACTCTGTCACCCAGGTTGGAGTGCAGTGGTGCAATCTCAGCTCACTGCAACCTCCACCCCCAGACTCAAGCAATCCTCCCACCTTAGCCTCCCGAGTAGCTAATTTTTAAAATTTTTTGTAGAGATCGTCTCACTATATTGCCCAGTCTAGTCTCACACTCCTGGTCTCAAGCAACCCTCCTGCCTCAGACTCCCAAAGTGCTGGGATTACAGGTGTGACTCACCACTTACTCAGCCTGCCAGGGATACTTTCAAAGCACTATCATGATTATTATCTTACTGGATCCTCACTCTCGGGCGGGGATAGGGAAGACAGGAATTAAAAAACAAATGCAAAAAAAATGTCCTCCAGGCTGGGAGTCAACTGAAGCCAGACAGCCAGGTCAAGAACATTTTGTAGGTTTTGTATTTTGCCAGATTTCCTCCCTGTTCCCAGAGGTTCACCTCAGAGCAGCAGAGCCTTGCTCGATCTCTGCCCATCCAGGAAGAAACTGAGGCAACCCTGGCAGGACCCAGAGTGGAAACACAGCTGACGCCTCCATCATGACCCCCTGTAACAGTCCAACACTCACAAACAAAGGAAGGGAATTCACTCCTGGATTTCCCAGCAGAGCCAAGTGTGTCTTAGGAGCTGGCAAGAACGGGAGGTGACATCTGGGAGAGGACCAGAAGCCATCGACAACCCTAGAGAAGTTGTGTTCATTCTTACTTTCCAGATAGTAAATATTGCCTAAAGACAGAGCTAGCAGAGATTCTCAAGCCTGATTGGGATTTCTCTAAAGCTTTCCTGCTGCTTTCAGGGGTCAGGAGCCCCTGCAGCTTTTTTTTTTTTTTTTTTTTTTTTTTGAGGCTGAGTCTCCCTCTGTTGCCCAGGCTGCAGTACAATGGCATGATCTCAGCTGACTGCAACTTCCGCCTCCCAGGTTCAAGTGATTCTCTTGCCTCAGCCTCCTGAGTAGCTGGGATTACAGGCGCCCGCCACCACGCCTGGCTAAATTTTGTATTTTTGGTAGAGACGAGGTTTCACCATGTTGGCCAGGCTGGTCTTGAACTCCTGACCTAAGGTGATCCGCCCACTCGGCCTCCCAAAGCCCCTGCAGCTCTTATCCATAGAGCCTGCACATGAACACCCCCACGCAGGCCCTGGCCCTCTCCTTGTGATGTGTCCCTGAGGCTGTCCTCCCAGGACTTGGTTCACTTTCAGGCCTGCCACCCATTGGTGCATTCGTTCCTGTATTTAATATTACTGAGCACCAACTATGTCCCACACACTCTTCCAGGTACTGGGGATACAGCAGAGCCAAACAAAACCGAGAAAGTCTCTGCCCTCAAGCTTTTATTGAAGGAGGGAAATAGACAAAAGAGAAGCAAACAAACAAAAAAGGTAAAATCAGAGGGTGGTAAATGCTATGAAGGAAATAAAGCAGTATAACTGCTTAAGGAGCAGGGACCTCTGCAGGTGGATGGCAAGGGAAGGTCTCTCTGCAGAGGCGACACTGACATTCATGCTGAGACCTGGGCCAGCCATGCAAAGAAGGGGGGTGTAGGCAGAAGCGCCACAGTGGGGACAGGCTAGAAGTTGGGCCTGGTGCTGGGACAGTCCCAGTTCAGGCATGTCCTCCTGGTGTCGTTTTTAATAGCTCATCCTTTCACAATCAAGAGCGGCTCATGCCGGAGATGAGTTACCCGCAATGAGGGGCTGGATTTATTCTAAGGGCAGAGGGAAGCCATCACAGGAAATGATGTGATTGATGTTTTGAAAAGACCTCGCTGGCTGCTCCGTGAAGAATAAATTAGAGGGGCAGGAGGGAAGAAGTCCGCCTGGGGCGGCTGCAGCAACCCAGGCGTGCTGCGAGGTGCCCTTTGACTAGATTCCAGTAGGGGCTTTCGGGCGAGCAGAAGAAGAACCCCAGGGATCAGCTCCCGCCACGCTCAGCCCCCTGGACCGGCCCTGGGCATTTCTGAGACGGCCCTCCCGCTCAGGGACCTCTCCTCGCAGTTCCATTGTCTGTTCTTGCGGAGTCCTGCCGCACTGAGAGGGCCACCCCCTCCTCTTGCTCCCCTCCCCTCCCCGCGTCCAACCCCTCCCCTGCCTGGCCCGGCTGCCGCCCAGCGCCAGCCAAAGCCCACCCCGCCTCCCTGCAGGAAGCTGGCTGGCGGCGCCTGCTGCGTGACCTTGGGCTGCAAAGTCGGGCGTTTGCAAAGTCAAAGCGAGTCACTTCCTCCCCCAGGCCTCCCCCGAGCGGGCAGCCGGCCGCCGCTCCCTGCCCCCTCGCCCGCCGCGGGCCGGGGCTGGCGCTGGCACGAACGCGCTGTGCATGCTAAGTGCTCGCGCCCGTTCCCGCCGCCCGGAGGCTCATTTGTCACCCGCTGCTGACTCAGCACTTCTGCAGAAGGCTTTTCCCTCCGCTTTGGAGGAGGAGGCCCGGAAATGAGGCAGAGGCTCTTCCTTCCCTTCCCTCCAGCAGGGGTGTGTGGCGTGGGTGTGTGCGGGTGTGGCAGGGTCTGTCTGTATGTCTGATGCCTGTCCATCACTGGTGTATATTTTCGCGGCTGTGCCTGTCTTTTGTGTATGGCTGAGTCTGTGTATGTGTCTTAGTGCATGTTGATCCCTGCGCCTGTCTGGTGGGTCTTTGTCCCTGTCTGTGGGCGTCTGTGTTGGCCTGTGGGCCTGTCATGTGTGTGTCATACGTGTGTCTGGGTGAGTGTGTGTGTGTCCCCTCCAACCCCCTCCCTCAGCCCCAGCCTCCTCCCCTCAGACTTCACCTTGTCTCCTGGAGTGACCCTGGGGTTTCTGAGGCCAAAGTGGCACACCTTCCCTCCCCTGGCACCCCCAGCTCCCACCCCACCCTCTGCCACCAGTCCCCCTAACATGGGACCTCAGGGGCTGAAAACACAGGCTCTGGAATCAGCCACATCTCCACATCTAGGTCTCAGCCTAGGCTCTGCACTTGCCACAGCGACCTTAAATGAGATACCTTTCCTGAGCCTGTTTCCGCACTTATAAAATAGAGGTGATCATATCTCCCTAAAAGAGGATAATTTCATGATGGGGTCTGGTATATCACATGCAGCAAATGGTGCCTGTTATTTCTACTTAAAGCAATAGGCCCAGTGTCAGGCACATAGCCAGGGTCTAATAAACGGCCACTTAAGAACAAAAGCACCAAGAAGCCCTTTCCTTGGCTGCCAGAAAAGGGAGCGGGTGGGGAGATGGTGACCTGGATTGGGAGCTGGGCAGGAGCTGTTTGCATGACAGCTACTGTGAGGAGAGACAAGTGGTGACCTGATTTAGTGCTGCCTTGCGCAGCCAAGGAAGTCAGGAAGGAAATCACAGATGAGGGGCTCGGGAGCTGCTCTGCCCTGCCTTGCCCTTCCCCAGACCACACACTGCCTGACACCCGCAGGCAGAGTGAGGGCCCAGGGGGGAGGAGCACATCTCCATGCCAGCCCCTACCTCCAGAGCAGCCCTCATGCTGTGTCCCTGGGTGAATGACTTTTTTTTTTTTTTGAGACAGGGTTTGTCTCTGCCACATAGGCTGGAGTACAGTGGCGCGATCATAGCTCACGGCAGCTTCGACTTCGTGGGCTCAAAAGATTCTCCCCCTTCAGCCTCCTGAATAACTGGGACTACAGGTGCATGCCACCATGCCCAGCTAATTTTTAAATTTTTTAAGAAGGGACAGGGTCTTGCTATGTTGCCCAGGCTGGTCTTGAACTCCTGGGCTCAAGTGATCCTCCTGCGTCTGCCTACTGAAGTCCTGGAATTATAGGCATAAGCCACTTTGTCCAGCCTCTGGGAGAATACGCACATCCATTCGTTCTACCTCTTTAACAGTCTTGTGAAGGAGATTCTTAGCATCTCCATTTTGCAGCTGAGAAAAACTGAGACTCTGGGAGGTTAAATCTCAAGGTCAGGACTGACAGGTGGCTGAGAGAACCCTGGCATTCCAGCTGCCAGTCAGGCACTCCCTGGTTGTCTACACTAGCTGCCGTCTTCCTGGGCACACACAGAGGAATCAGCACACACCCGGTACACCCTCCCATGAGCAGAACTCCTACACACTGGTTGGTACCATACCCTCCCTAACACCAGCACCTGTGGCAAATTCTTTCCAGGGCCAGCCAAGCCCTGCTCCCCTTTGTTAAAGGCAGCTTTCCTCAGAAGGGTGAGCATTTGTTGTCTCAGGACCTGCAGTGTGGATTCTGCCTTCTTTTTACTGTGTTCAGCAGGAGCGAGGCAAACTAGCTTGGGACAGAAACACAGGCGTTTCCTCCACTGTCAGAGTTTCCTGGGGTAGGCATCTGAGTTACTGCCTGGACCCGGTAGCCCCTAGCAACAGGGCACCACTCTCACCTGGGCCATTTATGATGACTTTGGGAGGTGGAGCCAATTAGGGGGCAAACCAGGGATCCCCACAGGTGGGAGTGGCAAAAGAGTGGAGGCTTGAAGTCCAGGAAACCCCAGTGTATGCCTCTGCTGCTAAGGAGCTGTGTGGCCTTGGGCAAATCACTATCCCCTTCTGAGCCTGGGGCTCCACATCTACACAGTAAGGGAAGCGGCACTCATGTTCCTTCCAGTTCACACACAGTCCCACATGCTACTAGACCTAGGTTAAGGCAAGGTCTGTGCTATCAGGTACTACCATAGACACAGGAACAGGGGGAGACTCTGCCACCATTATACCCACCCACCCCAACCCTCAAGTTCCCAGCTCTCCCTGGGGAAACCAACAGACAACGGGCCCATGTGGGCAGAAGAAATCAACATGAGGGGTCTCAGTGCCTAGAGAATAGACTTAGAATGAGCCCAAAGTGGAAGGGAGAACCAAAGAGTTTCCCTCACTGCCACATTTGGCATTCCTGCTCCAGGGAATCCAGCACTGAGCTACAGACAGGATGCTGGGTTCGCCGTTCAGGATTCGTAGGTGAGGCCACAGCCATTTCTGCTTTTGGGGCCTGTGACTGGTGGAGAGAAAGGGGTGATAGCGTCTGTGGCCTTCCTGATTCATAGGTTTATCCCAGCATGAGGCGTGGCTGCTGCAAAGCAGACATGTCCATTTCTGTCCAGACACAGTTGGGGCGGGCAGTGGGTGGCTGCAGCCTGTCCTTACATGGGGCTAAAGGGGCCCAGCCACTTAGTGACTCACCCACTTGCCCAGCCAGCTGAAACCCTGGCCCCACCCTTCCCTTCTGCTACCCACAAAAGCCCCCTGACATAGCACTCTTGTCATACTGAGACTAAGGAAGAAAAAGACACTTCCAGAGGGTGTCAATGACAAGAGAGAAATAGACATAGAGTGGTCACTTCATTTACCAACCCTGGAACCGCAGACCTCTGGGCTTCCTGGTGTGTGATTTCAGTTTTACCCCTCACTGTTTAAATTGCTTGAGTTATGTATTTTTTTTTTTTGAGACGGGGTCTTGCTCTGTCGCCCAGGCTGGAGTGCAGTGGTGCGATCTCGGCTCACTGCAACCTCCGCCTCCCAGGTTCAAGCGATTCTCCTGCCTCAGCCTCTCAAGTAGCTGGGATTACAGGCATGCACCACTACACCTGGCTAATTTTGTGTTTTTAGTAGAGATGGGGTTTTGCCATGTTGATCAGGCTGGTCTCAAACTCCTGACATCAGGTGATCCACCTGCCTCGGCCTCCCAAAGTACTGGCATTACAGATATGAGCCGCCTCACCCGGCTTGTATTTTGTTCTTGCAGACAAAAGCTGCCCACCAAACATGGACAGATAGGAACCTCGTGGTCTTTTGGGGCTGTCATCCTTATCTCAGTCTGCCAGTTAACCGGGATCCTAGCATTTATCCTGGAGGTCCCTGAAGGTCCAAGAGGGAACAGAGGAAATCTGATTGGCACAGGTGTGGTGACCTGAAGCAGGTGGTGGCTTTTAGGACTGGAGGTCTGGTGTAGGGTGTTTTAGTGAGGAGAACATGGAGGGAGGGACTCACCAGGAAAATTGCAGCCAATTTCCAGCGGTCAGGGATTGAAGATCCAGCAGAGTACGGAATCAACTCCTCCAGAGTAGTGGGTTTTTCCAATTGTAGGTTGAGATCCATTCGTGGGTCATGAAATCAAGTTAAGGGATCATAGTCATACTCAGAATTTTTTTGTTTGTTTTTTGAGACAGTCTCATTCTGTCCAAGCTAGAGTCTCTAGTCTCTGCCCAGGCTAGAGTGCAGTGGCACAATCTCGGCTCACTGTGACCTCCACCTCCTGGGTTCAAGCGATTCTCCAGCCTCAGTCTCTCAAGTAGTTGGCATTACAGTCACCTGCCACCACATCTGGCTAATTTTTTGTATTTTTAGTAGAGACGGGGTTTTGCCATGTTGGCCAGGCTGGTCTTGAACTCCTGGCCTCAAGTGATCCGCCTGCCTTGGCATCCCAAAGTGCTGGAATTACAGGCGTGAGCCACCGCGCCCAGCCAGAATTTTTTTTTAAAAAAAGGAAATAGAAGAGAATGTAAGAACAGAAGTGCAGGTTAAAAGGAACGTTTAATTTCGTAAAGTTTTTGCCTTAGGGTAGTATGCTTGTCTGAGTAATGGGTTGAGATAGGAACGCATTTCTTAGTGCAGGTCTTGATTTTAAATGTTCGAAAGCCACTGCTCTGGAAAATAGAGGAGTGGAGACCAAAGTGTGCCCTTTGTGTGTGTCGGCAGCGGGGTGGGGGTGGGGGTCTCTTTGTCCTAGCGTTTGGTTGCAACACCCCAGGAGTGTCTGTAGGGGAGCCACTGACCTCCACTTTCCCATACGCTTCTCAGCTTCACGCCAAAATGTGCTCCATTCCCTTTGCTATTTTTTCTTTTTTCTTTTTTTTTTTTAGACAGAGTCTAGCTCTGTCGCTTAGGCTGAAGTGCAGTGGCACGATCTCAGCTCACTACAACCTCTGCCTCCTGGGTTCAAGCGATTCTCCTGCCTCAGCTTCCCAAGTAGCTGGGACTATGCCTGGCTAATTTTTGCAGTTTTAGTAGAGATGAGGTTTTACCATGTTGGCCAGGCTGGTCTCGAACTCCTGACCTTAGGTGACCTGCCCACTTCAGCCTCCCAAAGTGCTGGGATTACAGGTGTGAGCCACCTCACCCAGCCTGCTATTTTCATTAGCAGGAAAAGAGGGATGGTAGCTTTCACCCAGATCCCCCATCTTCAGAATGTTTTCACCTTTCCCCAGAACCTCCACAGGGTAAGTCAGTCAAAATCCTTGGATGGACCCTTCCAAGTAGAAGGGCCACCCTGTCCCCTTTCTCCTGGCCATGAGACCACGCAGAGCCCAGGGGCCGGAGTCAGAAAGGGCAGTTTGGCCCCTGGGCAGTCTCCTGAGAGTCTTTCTCCTCCCAGTTTCTACTATTTGGCGGAACCTTGAATGTAGGGGGGCGGGACAGAGAAAAAACTAGAAAGCTCGACTTCTGCCTCCGGGGCCGGAAGCCCCGCTGCGGCCCCAGCCCGCGGTTAGCCCCTGTTTGTCATTTTGCAAATCTGGTCAACCCACCTCCGGTGAAAACTCCCAACCTCACCCCAGGGGGCAATGACTAATTACAAAACACATTTTCTCTCGTTTTCGTCAAGCTCACTGTCCCGCCCACACATCCCCCGCCTATCCCGGCACCCGTCGGCTTCCTCAGGAGCCTCACTCAACTGTGTTGAATGAACTCTTGGCCCGGTCCCTCCCCCAGAGACTTCACACCGTGGGGTTCTTTCCTCCCTGCTCAGCTTTACTTTCACTTTCTAGTCACTCTCACTTCTCTGTCAGCTTCAGCTTCTCACCCTAGAGCTTGAGCTCTGGTCCTTTAAGGCAGCGGCTATTGCCAAAGTCCTGGGCTGCACCCAATTCGTCAAAAGTCTCGATTCATCAATAGTCAAAAATATTTATCAAATGCATTCTGTTCCAGGCTCTAGGAATGCAGTGCAAGACAGGCAAGGTTCTTGCCCTTACAGAGCTTCTAGAAACCTGGGATACAGAGATGCAATCAAGTGATAAAACACATGGATGAACGCTCTGCCGTTGAACACACGGTTCTTGACAAGCCCACAGAGAGGCACAGCTAAGCCAGCCCTGGGGAGCCAGGGAGGGTTCCCTGGAGGGAGAGAAGCTGGATCCAGGCCTGAAAGATGACTTGAAGTCAGCCATGAGCAAGGAAGAGATTTTCCAGGCCAAGCGAACAGCCTGTGAGTGGTGTCATTTGGGTGAGGCTGGCTGGAGCTCACAGGGTGGGAGGGAGTGCAGGGAGCTGGGGTCCCCAAAGGTGGAAAGAAGCCAGACCCAAAAGGACTTTGAAAGTCTGCTCAGCCATTTGGATTTTGTCCTGAGGGTGATGGAGAGCTGTGAGCCCCACATATCTGAGACAGGCCTCAGTCCCTTTAGAAAGTTTATTTTTGTCAAGGTTAAGGACAAGCCCGTGACACAGCCTTAGGAGGTCCTGAAGACAGGTGCCCAAGGTGGTCAAGGTACAGCTTGCTTTTACACATTTTAGGGAGATATAATACATCAATCAATACATGTAAGATTTACATGGGTTCTGGCCGGGCGCAGTGGCTCATGCCTGTAATCCCAGCACTTTGGGAGGCCGAGGCAGGCGGATCACCTGAGGTCGGGAGTTCAAGACCAGCCTGACCAACATGGAGAAACCATCTCTACTAAAAATACAAAACAATTAGCTGGGTGTGGTGGTGCATGCCTGTAATCTCAGCTATTCAGGAGGCTGAGGCAGGAGAATCATTTGAACCCGGGAGGCAGAGGTTGCAGTGAGCCGAGATCACGCCATTGCACTCCAGCCTGGGCAACAAGAGCAAAACTCCATCTCAAAAAAAAAAAAAAAAAAAGATTTACATGGGTTCGATCTGGAAGCGCGGGACAACTCGAAGTGGGGGGCTTCCAGGTCATAGTTAGATTTGAACATAAACTGATTGGCAATTGGTTGAAAAAGTTACTGTCAGCAGAAAGGAATGTCTGAGCTATGATAAGGGGTTGTGGAGACCTAGGTTTTATCATGCAGTTGAAGCCTCCAGTAGCAGGCTTTGGAGAGAATGGACTAGAAGAAACACTATAAGTGTTTCTTACCAGACATAAGGTTTGTGTTGATGTTGATGTTAGAGGTATAATGAGGCTTGGCTTCCCTTCATGGCCTGAACCAGTCTTTCAGGTTAAATTTTAGACTGCCCTGGCTGAGGAGGAAGTCCATTCAGCTGGCTGATGGCTGGGGGGTGAGGGGTGTGGGGAGTGGTTAATACACAGCCATGGAAGGGCCTCAAGCCAGAGAGACATAATAAATGGAAATGGGAGGCAAGACTGGACACAGAGAGACCCGTCAAGAGTTTGGTTGTTGCAGGCCGGGTGTGGTGGCTCACACTTGTAATACCAGAACTTTGGGAGGCCAAGGCAGGCGGATCGCGAGGTCAAGAGATCGAGACCATCCTGGCCAACGTGGTGAAACCCCATCTCTACTAAAAATACAAAAATTAGCTGGGCATGGTGGCAAGCGCCTGTAGTCCCAGCTACTAGGGAGGCTGAGGCAGGAGAATCGCTTGAACCCAGGAAGCAGAGGTTGCAGTTAGCTGAGATCGCTCCACTGCACTCCAGTCTGGCGACAGAGCCACACTCCGTCTAAAAAAAAAAAAAGCATTTGGTTGTTGCAGTGGAAAGATGTGAGTGGACATGAAAGATATTTAGGAGACAGGATTGTGGATGTGGAGGTTAGAGGACAGGAAGAAGGGAAGGATGACTCCAAGTTTCTGCACAAACCATGGTCCCCTCTGTTCCCTACAGGAGGAAGAGTTGGAAGAAGAAGAGAGATAGATAGAGAGAGGAGACAACAAGGTCCCTCTGGGTCAGGCTGAATTCCAGATGTCTGTGGGACACTAGGCCATTGGCTATGGTGGTCTGAGACCCTAAACGGGCCTGGGATAGGGTTTTAGACTGGTCACCGTGTACACATGGAGGCAGGGTATAGAGTGAGAAGATGGGAAGACGGAAAGGCCTGGGACGCCAGCCAGGGAAAGGCAGGATAGAAGTGACTGGTAGAGGCTGGGCACGGTGGCTCACGCCTGTAATTCCCACACTTTGGGAGGCCTAGGTGGGTGGATCACTTGAGGCCAGGAGTTCAAGACCAGCCTGGCCAACATGGAGAAACCGCATCTCTACTAAAAATACAAAAAGTTAGCGGGTCGTGGTGGTGCACGCCTGTAATCCCAGCTACTCAGGAGGCTGAGGCAAGAAAATCTCTTGAATCCTGGAGGCAGAGCTTGCAGTGAGCTGATATCACGACACTGCACTCCAACCTGAGCGACAGACCAAGACTGTGTCTCAAAAAAAAAAAAAAAAAAAAGAGGTGACTGGCAGAGAATGACCCCAGCGAAGGACCAGAGAAGGAGCAGTCCACGGAGGACCACTTGGAGAGGGTAGGTGGGGGGAAACCCAGCTCACAGGAGAAGGTGTGGCCGATGGTGTGGCATGCTGCTGAGAGGCCAGGTAGGTGAGAACAGTGGTGAGCGCTGTTTCAGTGGTGGTGATGGCGGAGGGAGAGTGATAAAAAGCAGTTTGGTTCTGAGCCTGGGAGTAGCAGGCTGGGGGAGGAGCCTAAGGCTAGGCCACCTCTCAGGAGCAGTGTGGGCCCCAAATATCCTCTTCTGTGATCTTTTTACCTTTCGGTAAAGTGTTATTTAAATGTATTTAAATCTTTTAAGGAAATATTTCTAATTTTGTGCCAGAATAAAGCACTGTAAATCCTAGCCACTGTTCCTTTGCTTCCCCAGGGGCCGCAGTGACTATGTTCAGTCCTTCCTCACCCTGCTGCAGAGTCAGTCCAGGAGGCCTTTACCCACAGCACTCCCACCTCCCTCCGCGACCCCTGTCTTTCTCTTCCCCAGATTAAACGCTCCCATTTCTCTCCATTCTTCTTCCTCCACCCCCAGGCCCATTTCGGCCTCGGTTGCCTGCCTCCAACCACAATCCAGTTTTTTGGCTCCCAGAGACAGACATGCCCAGATCTGAACACCGCCCACCTGGGTATGTTCTGCCAGTGTGCAAGGTGGGGCCCTCCAGGCCCTCTCCTCCCCTCCCTTTTTCTAGATGCCATTTCCTGCTAAAGCCACCTCTCCCATGGCTATATACTACCTTCAATCAGGTCACAAACTCTAGAGCAGAAGAGAACCTGAGATTATTTAAAACATTCTAGTTTAATGTCCTCGTTTTACAGATAAAGAAAATGGGTACGGCCAAGACCATAGAGCTAGCGATTGTCAGATGAACAATTAGAGCCACAGAACCATCCAAGCTACAGAGGACACATTCTGCTTTCCCTTGGATCCTGTGGTTTGAGGATGGAGGTCCAGGACTGTGGCAGGCTTTTTGTCCCATGAGGGAAGGCCATGGAGCTGAGGAGGGGGAAGAACACACACACCTAGTGGAATCTCGAGAGAAAGTTCATACATCAAAAGACAGAGAAGCGACAGAGACCCAGGTCTGTGGGGACGCTGTGTGGCTGGGTCAAGTCTTGATCAAAGTCAGCATTATATCTGGACTTGCACAGTTTCTGAGCCTTGAAACTCCATTTGGTTTAAGTGAGCTTTTAACTGTCACAGGCAGCTGCATGCACACACAAGTCCACGTGATTAGATGTTTCCAAGAGTCTGGAATAACATACCCCAAACTGTTAATAGTGGTTACCCTATAGAAGGGGAGTAGGAAGGTATGTGTTGGGGTGGAGGATGGTTTGCCAACTGGAAACTCACTCCAGGCTAACATTTATTGCTAGGCATCATTCTAAACTTTGCCGGTAATCCTCTCCCTAGAGGCTGAGGAAGACCACTTCTCCAAGCCCTATTTAATAGACAGGGTGGCCAGGCACGGTTGCTCACGCCTGTAATCCCAGCACTTTGGGAGGCCGAGGCGGGTGGATCACCTGAGGTCAGGAGTTCGAGACAGCCTGGCCAACGTGGTAAAACCTCTTCTCTACTAAAAATACAAAAAAATTAGCCAGGCTTGGTGGCGGGCGCCTGTAGTCCCAGCTACTCGGGAGGCTGAGGCAGGAGAATTGCTTGAACCCGGGAGGCAGAGGTTGCAGTGAGCCAAGGTCGCACCACTGCACTCCAGCCTGGGCGACAGAGCGAGACTCTGTCTCAAAAAAAAAAAAAAAGAAAGAAAGAAAAGAAAAACAAAAGAAAGAAAGAAAAATAAGCTGGGCATTGTGGCGTGTGCCCGTAGTCCCAAGTCCCAGCTACTCGGGAGGCTGAGACAGGAGAATCGCTTATCGCTAGAGCCCAGGAGGCAGAGAGTGCAGTGAGGTCTCACCATTGTACTCCAGCCTGGGTGACAGAGAGAGACATAGTCTCAAAAAATGAAAAAAAAAAAAAAAAAAAGAGAGATAGGGAAATGGAAGATATAGGGGTTATATCACCTGCTCAAAATTATGGTGCAAGTGAGTGGTGACACTGGGATTTGAACTGAGACAGTCTAGCTTCAGGTGGCCGCGTCCTTCCCACTGCATTCTCCTGTCTCTGGCTCCCTCAGTGGGCTGCTGGGTCCCAGGCCTTAGGCTGGCATGGATAATCCCTTCATGGCCTCCTTGTCACTGAACCCCCCAACCCCACCCGCCAACACACACACAACCACCTGGAGCCCCTGCCAGTGTTTCCTTTTCCTCCCACTTGGCATGTTGAAGACCAGAATCACTCCCCTTTCACTCCCCACTTCATCCCACCTGGGAAAACAGGATCCCGCCGGCCAACTCAGAGCCCCACAGCATTGCATTTTAGGTACTGTTTACATTTTCTTTAAGCCCTGTTCACATTCTCCGTTCACATTGGGAAAAATATAAAGGGTTAGTATCCCCAGCATCGATGAGGTTCTGAGGCAGAGGGTATGCAGGTGGGACTGCAGTGCTTTTGGGGAGACATTTGGATAAAATCCATCCCATTGCCGGGCGCGGTGGCTCATGCCTGTAATCCCAGCACTTTGTGAGGCTGAGGTGGGCGGATCGCTTGAGGTCAGGAGTTGGAAACCAGCCTGGCCAACGTGACAAAACCCCGTCTCTACTAAAAATACAAACATTAGTTGGGTGTGGTGGCGGGCGCCTGTAATCCCAGCTACTCAGGAGGCTGAGGCATGAGAATCGCTTGAACCTGGGAGGCGGAGGTTGCAGTGAACGGAGATCGCGCCACTGCACTCCAGCCTGGAGGATACAGTAAGACTCTCTTTTTTTGAGATGCGTTTCTCTCTTTCACCCAGGCTGGAGCACAGTGGTGCGGATCTTGGCTCACTGCAACCTCAGCCTCCCAGGTTCAAGCAATTCTCGTGCCCCAGCCTCCTGAGTAGCTGGGATTACAGGCACATGCCACCACGCCCGGCTAATTTTTGTATGTTTAGTAGAGATGGGGTTTCACCATGTTGTCCAGCCTGGTCTCAAACTCCCAACCTCAGGTGATCCACCCGCATCAACCTCTCTAGGTGCTGGGATAATAGGCATGAGCCACCGTGGTAAGCCAAGAATGCACATACTCTTTCCATTCTTCCTCCATGCTCACTCCCATTTCTGCCTTGGTTGCCCACCTCTGACCACAAGCCAGAACTAACCATTCCACTTTTAGGAAAGTATCCTACAGAAATAGCTCAACAAGTACACTGGCTACAGCATTCCTGTAAATGGTCAGAGGCCATGGAACTCCAACAGCTGCCAAAAGGAAAAAAGTAGCTCTGGGCTAGGTGTGGCGGCTCACACTTGTAATCCCAGAGCTTTGGAAGGCCAAGGCGGGAGAATTGCTTGAGGCTAGGAGTTCGAGACCAGTCTGGGCAACATATTGAGAACCTGTCTGTGCAAAAAAAATTTAAAAATTAGCCAAGTGTGGTGGTGTGTGCCTATAGTCCCCGCTACTTGGGAGGCTGAGGTGGGAGGATCACTTGAGCCCAGGAGTTTGAGGTTACAGTGAGCTGTGATGGCATCACTGCACTCCAGCCTGGGTGACAGAGTGAGACCCTGACTCAAAAACAAAAGTAACTCTGATTTAGGAACAGGCACAGAGGAGATCATGGTACACTGTTGATAAAACAATTTGCAGAATAATTTGTAGAATACAACCCAAGGTTTTTTAAAACAATAAAAACAAAACACACAACATAAGCATATAGAAAATTGCCTGAGCTTTCCTCAGCTGCTGCCAAGGTGTTCGGTCCTTCCGAGGAAGCTAAGGACACGTTGAGGTGAGGCCCTCACTTCATCCGGCACCGCGTCCGGCAGCACCAGTCCCACACTCGCCCACGCCATGGCCTCCATCTCCGAGCTCGCCTGCATCTACTCAGCCCTCATTCTGCACAATGAGGTGACTGTCACAGAGTATAAGATCAAGGCCCTCATTAAAGCAGCTGGTGTAAATGTTGAACCTTTTTGGCCTGGCTTGTTTGCAAAGGCCCCGGCCAATGTCAACATTAGGAGCCTCATCTGCAATACAGGGGCTGGTGGACCTGCTCCAGCAGCTGGTGCTGCACCAGCAGGAGGTCCTGCCCCCTCCACTGCTGCTGCTCCAGCTGAGGAGAAGAAAGTGGAAGCAAAGAAAGAAGAATATGAGGACTCTGATGATGACATGGGCTTTGGTCTTTTTGACTAAACCTCTTTTATAATATATTCGATAAAAAGCTGAACTTAGTGGTAAAACCATGTCTCTACTAAAAATTAAAAAATTAGCTGGGCATGGTGGCGCATGCCTGTAAGCCCAGCTACCTAAAAAAAAAAAAAAAAAGCTGAACTTAAAAAAAAAGGGAAAGAAAGAAAATTGCCTGAAAGGATAAACACCAAAATGGTGAGAGGGAAGTAGGATTAGGGAGGACATGGTGAGTGGGAGAATTTGCATTTATTATCTGCATACGTCAATATTGTTCCAATTTTTACTTTAAGAAGATCTTACTTTTGCCGGGCATGGTGGCTCACGCCTGTAATCCCAGCACTTTGGGAGGCCAAGGTGGGCGGATCACCTGAGGTCAGGAGTTCGAGACCAGCCTGACCAACATGGAGAAACCCTCTCTACATTTTAAAAAAAATTCTAAAAATAAAAATTCTAAAATGCAACAGATTTTTTTTTTTTTTTTTTTTTTGAGATGGAGTCTTGCTCTGTCGCCCAGGCTGGAGTGCAGTGGCGCGATCTCGGCTCACTGCAAGCTCTGCCTCCCGGGTTCATGCCATTCTCCTGCCTCAGCCTCCCAAGTAGCTGGGACTACAGGCGCCCGCCACCACATGCGGCTAATTTTTTGTATTTTTAGTAGAGACAGGGTTTCACCATGTTAGCCAGGATGGTCTCGATCTCCTGACCTCGTGATCCGCCCACCTCGGCCTCCCAAAGTGCTGGGATTACAGGCGTGAGCCAAAGCGCCCGGCCAAATGCAACAGATTTTTTTGTTTTGCTTTTGTTTTTGTCTTCAGATGGAGTCTCACCCAGCCTGGAGTGCAGTAGCGTGATCTGCAACCTTTGCCTCCCAGGTTCAAGCAATTCTCCTGTCTCAGCCTCCGGAATAGCTGGGATTACAGGCACGTGCCACCACGCCCGGCTAATTTTTTGTATTTTTAGTAGAGATGGGTTTCACCGTGTTAGCCAGGATGGTCTCGAACTCCTGACCTCGTGATCTACCCGCCTCGGCCTCCCAAAGTGCTGGGATTACAGGCATGAGCCACCGTGCTGGGCCATGTCTGGCTAATTTATATGTGTGTGTGTATATATATATATATATATATATATATATATATATACACTGCAAGCTCTGCCTCCCAGGTTCACGCCATTCTCCTGCCTCAGCCTCCTGAGTAGCTGGGACTACAGGCGCCAGCACGATGCCCAGCTAATTTTTTGTATTTTTAGTAGAGACGGGGTTTCACTGTGTTAGCCAGGATGGTCTCGATCTCCCAACCTCAGGTGATCCACCCACCTCGGCCTCCCAAAGTGCTGGGATTACAGGTGTGAGCCACCGCACCCAGCCTAAAATGCAAAAGATTTTGAATGGCGAGAATGGCGACATGATGCCACAAGTGGAAAATTCCACACCTGGCTGCATGTGATGGGTTGAAGTCAAAATGCAGTCAAAAACTTTGTTTCATGTACAAAATTATTAAAAACATTTTATAAAATCACCTTCAGACTATGCGTATATGAAACCCAAGTGAATTTCATGGCTAGACTTCGGTTGCATTTCCCAGATCTCTCATTATGTATATGCAAATATTTTGAAATTCAACCTGGTTCCACACATTTCAGATAAGGGATACTCAAGCTGTAATTAACAAATAAACTTTTCACAGTCCAAGCAGCCAAAGGCCCACTGTCCCTGTTCCCTCAGCTCACGCTCCCTTCCATGCACAGTCTTGTCTGATCCTTCTACCCTTCGTTGTGTTTGGACTTCAGACTCTTTTTTTTTTTTAAGACAAAGTCCTGCTCTGTTGCCCAGGCTGGAATGCAGTGGCGCGATCTCAGCTCAACCTCTGCCCCCAGGTTCAAGCAATTCTCATGTCTCAGCCTCCCGAGTAGCTGGGATTACAGACGCCTGTCACCACAGCTGGCTAATTTTTGTATTTTTAATGGAGACGGGGTTTCACCATGTTGGCCAGGCTGGTCTCAAACACCTGACCTCAGGTGATCCGCCCCCGTCAGCCTCCCAAAGTGTTGGGATTACAGGCATGAGCCACTGCGCTCGGTCTGGACTTCAGACTCTTGAGCTGGCTGCAAGACTCCAGGTCCCCTGTGAACCACACTCAATAATCCCTCCCTAATCGCTGGTCCCCAGCAGCTCAGATTGGCTGCTGTTTGTCCAGTGAGGAGGTGGGCAAGGGTGCCCTTGGTTTATGCCCATGATAAAAAGAGAAGCAGCTATGGTGCTGTAGATGCTCAGAACTCCAGCGCGCATCAGCCTCTAGAGAGGGGCCTGGCCTCTGCCTGAACAGTGTATTTCTTTCTCTCCTTCCTGGACACACTTACTGCAATCAAAGCATTTTCTAAGAGTCGGGTGGGACTCCACAGATGGTCTTGTCCAATAGCCTCACTTTGCAGGTGAGAACATTGCATCCAGGCCAATCGTTTTTTCATTTTACTGCCCGCTACTCTCCAAGTGCAGTCTCAACAGTTTCTGAGTCTGAATGCAACTCCTGTTAACTGCTCAGTAAAGGAATTCTATCAGGAAAGCTGCAGTTTACATCAGTGGTTCTCAGCCTTGATGACACATTGAAATCATCTGGGGAGATTTACAAGCTACTGACACATGGGTCCTGCTCCTAGTGGTTCTGATTTATTTTTTGTTTGTTTGTTTGTTTGTTTGTTTGTTTTTGGAGTTTCACTCTTGTTGCCCAGGCTGGAGTGCAATGGTGCCATCTCGGCTCACTGCAACCTCCGCCTCCCGGGTTCAAGCGATTCTCCTGCCTCAGCCTCCCAAGTAGCTGGGATTACAGGCGCCCACCACCATGCCTGGCTAAGTTTTTGTATTTTTAGTAAAGACAGGGTTTCACCATGTTGGTCTGGCTGGCCAGGCCGGTCTCAAACTCCTGAACTCAGGTGATCCACCCGCCTGAGCTTCCCAAAGTGCTAGGATTACAGGCATGAGCCACCACACCAAGGCTACTGATTTATTTTAATTAGGGTGCAGCATGAGTACTGGGATTTTTTTTACTCCCCAGGTATTCCCAATATGCAGCCATAATCAAGAACCACTAGTCAATATGGAGTGTGTGTGTGTACATTTCTAGGTATGGGTGATATTTGTATGCAGCACGTATCTGTGCACATAGACACATACACACACAGAAATCTGGACTTCCCAATACACAGAGTAATACATGCTGAGGTCACCAGCAAAGCAGGACAATAAAGAAAGTGAGAAAAAATTTTGAGAGCCGGACACGGTGGCTCATGCCTGTAATCCCAGCTTTCAGGGAGGCAGAGGCAGGAAGATAGCTTGATCCCAGGAGTTCAAGATCTGCCTGGGCGATATAGCGAGACCCCATTCTCCACAAAAAGGAAAAAAAAAACAAAGAAAAAGTTTTTAGAACATGATATTTAAGAAACAAAAAAGTCATCATGGAGAAAATAACATTTTTTTTTTTTTTGAGACAGAGTCTCACTCAGTTGCCCAGGCTGGAGTGCAGTGGCGCGATCTCAGCTCACTGCAACCTCTGCCTCCCAAGTTCAAGTGATTCTCCTGCCTCAGCCTCTCGAGTAGCTGGGATAACAGGCACATGCCACCATGCCTAGCTAATTTTTGTATTTTCAGTAGATGGGGTTTCACCATGTTGGCCGGGCTGGTCTTGAACTGCTGACCTCAAGTGATCCACCTGCCTCAGCCTCCCAAATGTTGGGATTACAGGTGTGAGCCACTGTGCCCGGCTGAAAATCACATTCTTTATTGGGCTTTTTATTTTATTTATTATTTTGTTTATTTTATTTATTTATTTATTTTGAGACGGAGTCTCACTCTGTCTCCCAGGCTGGAGTCCAATGGCACTGTTTCGGCTCACTACAGCCTCCATCTCCTGGGTTCAAGCAATTCTCCTGCCTCAGCCTCCCGAGTAGCTGGGATTACAGGTGCCCACCACCATGCCTGGCTAATTTTTATACTTTTAGTAGAGACAGGGTTTCACCATGTTGGCGAGGCTGGTCTCGGACTCCTGACCTCAGGTGATCTGCCCACCTCGGCCTCCCAAAGTGCTGGAATTACAGGCATGAGCCACCATGCCCAGCCTGGGCTTTTTATTTTTTGATATGGTTTTTCTTGTATTACATTTGAGGGGAGGGGCTCCATAATTTTTTCCAGGCGGGGCCCTGATCTGGCTCTGCATATCTACAGGAAGGGCTCTTGTTTTTTTTTGTTTTTTTTTTTTTTTTGAGACGGAGTCTCACTCTGTCGCCCAGGCTGGAGTGCAGTGGCTGATCTCGGCTCACTGCAAGCTCCGCCTCCTGGGTTCAGGCAATTCTCCTGCCTCAGCCTCCTAAGTAGCTGGGATTACAGGCATCCGCCACTACACCTGGCTAATTTTTTTTTTTTTTTTGTATTTTTAGTAGAGACAGGGTTTCACCATGTTGGTCAGGCTGGTCTTGAACTGTTGACCTCAGGTGATCCACCCCCCTCGGCCTCCCAAAGTGCTGGGATTACAGGCGTGAGCCACTGTTCCTGGCCTAGGAAGGGCTCTTGGCCTAGAATCTTGCTGCAGGTTTTCTGGCTGCAGCTCCTGAAGGAGGGATGGGGTAACGCGTTGCCTGGTTCCCACAGGTGAAAGGCTTCAGCAGCCGGAGCCCTGGCACTGGGCTGCAGTCAGAGGGGTTCAAGAGAGCTGCCAAGATCCCAGTCCTTCAGGAGCTCTAGGCCAGCTGTAGGTGGCCTCAGGTACCTGGAGCTCTGGCTTTGGGGTGAGGTGTGCACATCTATGGCATGTACTATGGGCCTGCCTGAAGCAGAATGAGAGTCAATCAACTTCAAAGTCATTTCCGAATCCAAATTTAATGAATCAAGTATACAAAATGAGGCTGGGCGCAGTGGCTAACGCCTGTAATCCCAGCACTTTGGGAGGCCAAGGTGGGTGGATCACCTGAGGTCAGGAGTTCAAGACCAGCCTGGCCAACATGGTGAAACCCCGTCTCTACTAAAAATATAAAAACTAGCCGGGCGCGGTTGTGGACGCCTGTAATCCCAGCTACTCGGGAGGCTGAGGTGGGAGAATTGCTTGAACCCAGGAGATGGAGGTTGCAGTGAGCCGACACAGTGCCACTGCACTCCAGCCTCGGCGACAGAGTGAGACTCTGTCTCAGAAAAAAAAAAAAAATAGTGAATCAAAAGGAAATACTCGTGGAAGCCCTATGAGGAATTGATTGGTTGGTTTTGATCTGGGAAATCGGGGAAGGCTTCCTGGAGGAGATGAAATTTGAACAGTGCCCTGAAAGATAAGGAAGACTAAAGAGGGAAAGGAGAGAAAGAAGCCAGGGCTGCTCTATGTCTATTCTCTTCCACCTTCTCCTCCTTGAACTCAGGGGGCCAGGCTCTGCCCCAGATCCCTCTGTAGCCTTCAGGGAACAAAGGGCTGTAGGAGTGGCCTGAGGAGCAGGCAGAGGGTCCCTGCCTCTCACTGCCCCACCTGAGTGAGATCAGCCCCACAGCTGGTCCACCTCTGAACCTGTTGGGCCCACCGCTCTGTATGTCACAGCTCCAGGTCATACCAGGGGGAAATGCCCATGGGCCTTTTCCTTAGGCCTTTGGGGTCAAGCTCTCAATCTGTAATTGTCTCAGAAAGACCTGGAGAGCTTTAAAATATCCAGAGTCCAGGTCCCGCCCCTGCACCTCCAGAGGGAGACCATCCTGGGGCAAGGCCTTGCTCAGTGAAAGCTCCAACAGGGACGCTGATGGGCTTGATGGGCCAGGACTGAGAACCATCAGCCAGGGCCAAAATCAGGGGAGAGAGAGGGGGAGGCAAGAAGGAATGGGGAGGGACAGCTTCCCCGGGGGTAAATGCCCAGAGGCTCGGGGACAAGTGGAAAGCGAGGCCTCAGGGAGTAGCGGCTCCATAGAGAGCAAATGTTCAGAACAGCCACTCGATTCTGCTCTATTCCCCGGTATGGAAGACTGGGACCAGGGACAACTGTTCACCACCAACCAAGGCAGGAAGCCACAAAAGGCCCCCAGAGAGGGCCTCCACTCCCCTCAAGTTGGTGCCTCCATGAGAGCAAACACTACGTCATCTGCTCACTGTTCTCCCTGGAGCCTGGCACATAGTAGATGCTCGATAAATACCTGTTGAATGAAAGGACTGAATGAGCTTTTCCTCTCCTATAACTCTTATGTTTTTCTTTTTCTTTTTTTTTTTTTGAAACGGAGTCTTGCTCTGTTGCCAGGCTGGAGTGCAGTGGTGCGATCTCGGCTCACTGCAATCTCCGCCTCCCAGGTTCAAGCGACTCTCCTGCCTTAGCCTTCCGAGTAGCTGGGACTATAGATGCACGCCACAATGCCCAGCTAATTTTTTTTTTTTTGTATTTTTAGTAGAAATGGGATTTCACCATGTTGGCCAGGATGGTCTCAATCTCTTGACCTCGTGACCCACCCGCCTCGGCCTCCCAAAGTGCTGGGATTACAGGCGTGAGCCACCATGCCTGGCCGCCTGGACACTCTTATGGTTTTCTCAGTCTGTGGGTTTCTTATACAAAACAGTGGTGCTGAGAACTTTGAGTAGGGAGGAAGCCAAATGTTTAGTTTGGGTTCCCTCTCTCATCCTCCCTCCAACTCTAACTTCCTAAGGATTTTGGAATCTGGATATATGGGCTGGGGGAGCAAGGGTTGTTGTAGCCAGCTGCCCACAGCTGTCCTTCCAAATCAGAAAGCTGGAGAGGGAGGGAGTGGGGTGGGGAGAGAAGCAAGCAGAGAAGGGAGGAGTGTGCAGGAGCACACAGTGGCTCAAAGGTACATGATCTGCCCAGAGAGAAAGCAGTAGGCTGGGGAAGCCACCTGCATGGTTACCGCGTTCCCAGGAATCTTCTCTCCAGAGCCTTGGTGGAGAGGCCCAAGGCACTGCCCTTCTGTGTGCTACACCCAGGCAGGACCCTAGATACATCCACTCAGGCCTGGAAATGCTTCCCCCAGAGAAGGCAGGAGGATAGGGCCATGCTGGTGTCAGCCTCAGGGGCCTGACATTCCCACACACCTGATCTCCAGTCTCCAGCCCAGCCCTGCCCCTCCCACCTCCCACACACACCAGCAACCACTCAGGCCAAACACTCGTGGTGCCCCAGAGGATGGGGACAACTCCAGATGAGAGAGCGGCCCTTCCAGCTGCACACCTCAAGGAAAGCCAGTGTGGAGAAGGACTTGAGCTGATAGCCTCTTGGCCCCAGGCCCTCTCCCAGGGAGGGGCAGGGTGCCAGTGGGGAGGGCTGGCTGGATGAGGATTGCACGCTGCCCTGACATGTGGCCAGGGCCATCATGACATGGTGACAGACTGTCGGAGTTGGAAAGGCCTTTCATTTCACTGGCAGAAAAACTGAGGCCCCAGGAGACTTGGCCAAGGCCCCACAGGTGGTGAATACAAAATTGGGACTCACACCCTGCTGCCTAACTGGAAAGGAGAAGATCTCCTGGGCCAGCCCACCTTACAGCCTTTCACCAGGAGCCCTGGGGAGAGCCAGTTTCCTGGCCTGACACATCTGTTGCTAGAGCAGTTTTCTGGAAAACCACATGAATCCATCGCAGGCCTTTCTGTGCCCCCACCTAGTCTGATCACTTAGGGCTGGCTCTCAGCTCTCCTAGGCCTCCTTCAAGGTCTCTCAGCATCAAAATCACTGGGCTGTTTGATTAAAATGCAGATTCCTGAACCCAGCCTACGCTTCCAAATCGAAATCTCTGGAGATGGAGCCAGGAATCTACCTTTTTAATCTAGTACCCTCTCCTCTAACCCTCTCTACAACTACCTTCAGCCAGCTTCCCAGACTTACCTGGTGTCCTGTTTAAAATGTAGGTCCCAGGCTGGGCACAGTGGCTCACGCCTGTAATCCCAGCACTTTGGGAGGCCGAGGCAGGTGGATCACTTGAGGTCAGGAGTTTGAGACCAGCTTGACCAACGATGTGAAACTCCATCTCTACTAAAAATACAAAACTTAGCCGAGCGTGGTGGCGTGCCCCGGTAGTCCCAGCTACTCAGGAGGCTGAAGCAGGAGAATCGCTTGAACCTGGGAGGCAGAGGTTGCAGTGAGCCGAGATCGTGACACTGCCCTCCAGCCTGGGCAACAGAGCAAGACTCTATCTCAAAAAAAAAAAAGAAAAAGAAAAAAAAATGTAGGTCCCAGACCACTCCTCCAGGGTCTGCCTCAGTATAGCTGAGGTCAGGCCTGGGAGTCTGTTTTTGCAAGCATCCTTGCCAACTCTTGGGGAAATGTTGTTTCTCCCTTTGCTTTGAGGTTCCTAATGAGAATTCTAGGAGGGTCCACAGATGGCCTGGGTACTAGTAGCTCAAGATTGTGCGGAGGAAGATTTTCCTAGGATGGGGGCCCCAACTTTTATAAATTCCTGGAAGAGGTCCCTGACCACAGATAGGAGTGTCACAAGGAGCCTGGATCCTAGAGTGATGTTTGGAGAGGAGGGAACCTGGAGGGGGGTGTCCTTTTGGATCAGACATGGATGGAGGCCTGAGTTCTAATCTCCCTTAGCCAGTGCCAACACCCCATTCCTGCCTGAAGGCTGAGCCCAAATCTGGACTCCCACAGACAGTGTATCCAGTTCAACCACCCTAGCGTATCTCCACCAGCCCACGCCTCCTCCTACTCTTCCTCTTTCTCTTTCTCCTAGAACCTCCCCCGTCCTTCACTGCCCGTCCCCTCCCCACCCTCATCAGCTTCCTCCATCAGCAGCCACGTAAGGGGTGGGCCATGCAGAGGCCTGCCACTGCTCTCCTGGAGGGGAATTTCAGAGGCAAACCCATGACTGCGTCGTCATCACGCTGAGCTTAGGTCTGGGGTGGCCCAGGGAGAGGAGCTTGTGTAAGTTGTGTGGGTGGAGGTGGGAGGGAGGCAGGGCTCTGATGTCAGAGGCTCAGACTCAGCAAGCAGGTCAGCCCTTTCCTGCTAGGAGCCAGCCTCAGCCCCTCAGCTCACCCTCACCCCTCTAGCAGCCACACCTCCTGTGGATGTGTAGACAGGACACATGGAAGGAAAGCAAACTGTCACTCTCCACTGAGTAGCACCGGACAATGCTACTGGTGTCTCCACCTCAATAAGAGATAGATGGCCAGGTGTTAATGATGCCCGGTCTTAGTTCATTTGGGCTGCTAGAATAAAATACCATAAAATGGTATTTTATAAAATGGCTGGCTTATAAACAACAGAAATAGATTTCTCATGGTTCTGGGAAGTCCACAGTCAACGTGTCGGCAGATTCAGTGTCTGGTAATGATCAGCTTCCTCTGAAGCCATCTGTTTTTTGTTTTTTTTTTTGAAACGAGGTCTCACTCTGTTGCTCAGGCTGGAGTGCAATGGCACAATCATGGTTCACTGTAGCCTCGACCTCTCAGGCTTAAGCAATCCTCCTTCCTCAGCCTCCCGAGTAGCTGGGACTAGGGGCACATGCTGCCACAGCTAGTTTTTTGTTTTGTTTTGTTTTGTTTTATCTATTTTTTTGTAGAGACGAGCTCTCCCTATGTTGCCCAGGGTGGTCTCAAACTCCTGGCCTCAAGTGATCCTCCCACCTCTGCCTCCCAAATTGCTGGGATTACAGGCATGAGCCAACATGCCTGGCCTAAAGCCATCCCATCGTTATTTATTTATTTATTTATTTATTTATTTTTTGAGACGGAGTCTTGCTCTGTCGTCCGGGTTGGAGTACAGTGGCACCATCTTAGTTCAAGATCAGATTCCTTGCCTGGGCACGGTGGCTCACACCTGGAGTCCCAGCACTTTGGGAGGCCGAGGCAGGAGAATTGCTTGAGGCCAGGAGTTTGAAACCAGCCTGGGCAACATAGCAAGACTCTGTCTCTAAAAAAAAAAGCAAGCCGGGCATGGTGGCTCATGCCTGTAATCCCAGCACTTTGGGAGGCTGAGGTGGGCGGATCACGAGGTCAGGAGATCGAGACCATCCTGGCTAACACAGTGAAACCCCGTCTCTGCTAAAAATACAAAAAATTAGCCAGGCGTGGTGGCGGGTGCCTGTAGTCCCAGCTACTCAGGAGGCTGAGGCAGGAGAATGGCATGAACCCAGGAGGCAGAGCTTGCAGTGAGCCAAGATCGTGCCACTGCACTCCAGGCTGGGCGACAGAGCGAGACTCCGTCTCAAAACAAAATAAAACAAAAAAAAATTAGCTGGCAGTCTTGCTTCGAGCCTGTGGTTCCAGACACTCCGGAGGCTGAGGTGGGAGGATCACCTGAGCCCAGGAGGTCGAGGCTGCAGTGAGCCATGATTGCACCACTGTTCACCAACCTGGGAATAAAAGCAAGACTCTCTCTCAAACAAAACAAAACAAAACAAAACAACAAAGAAGTTCACATTCCAGATCGCGACCTTGGGCAAGTCGCTCTTTGTGTCTCAGCATCCTCATCTGTAAAATAGAGAAATAACCCCAACCTCACAGGGCTGTCGTGAAGATTAAGTGAGTATTTGGCACCTAGTCAGTGTATATAAGTGTTGAGTGGTTATTAAAATTTATGGTATTTCTAGGACAGAAATCTGCTTAGAAGAGGAGACAGTCTTCCTTTTCTGAGATGGGGTTTCACTCTTGTCACCCAGGCTGGAGTGCAATGGTGCAATCTTGGCTCACTGCAACCTCTGCCTCCCGGGTTCAAGCGATTCTCCTGCCTCAGCCTCCCAAGTAGCTGGGATTACAGGCATGTGCCACCACGCCCGGCTAATTTTTTGTATTTAGTAGAGACGGCGTTTAACCATGTTGGTCAGGCTGACCTCAGGTGATCCAACGCCTCAGCCTCCCAAAGTGCTGGGATTACAGGCATGAGCCACCACGTCAGGCCCAGGTTTGCCATTCTTAGTCACAGGATGAGACAGGAGGTCAGAACAAGAAACAGTTCACAAAGACCCTCCTGGTAAAACACGATGTGGCAAAGAAGCTGGCTAAACCTCACCAAAACCAAGATGGTGACCAAAGTGACCTCTGGCCATCCTCACTGCTCATTATACACTAATTATAATGTATTAGCATGCTAAAAGACACTTCCACCAGCCCCATAACAGTTTGCAAATGCCATGGCAATGTCAGGAAGTTACCCTATGTGGTCTAAACAGGGGAGGGACCCTCAGTCCCAGGAAATCCCCGCTCATGAATTATCCACCCCTTATTTAGCATATAATCAAGAAATCGAGATGATCTTCTTAATGTCTCTCAAATTATTTCCAAAAGCGCTCTCCTCATCTCATGAAAGCCCACCCAGGTCAAGATTGGACGTTCATAGACCAGGTGGACCCGGTAAATCCGGTCTGCATTAGGGTGACTGAGCAGGGCTTTTGAAATGTAAATGATGATTGTGTTTTGATTCAGTCTGTTCAATGGGAAGCATTGGGAAGCACCCTTTCCCCCTGGGAAGTGGTTAGGAAAGCCCTGAGGAGAGAGACACAGAGGAGGTGGCCACTGGTCGCGGAACCATTACCTGCAGAGCTAGAGAAACCTGTGCCATCACCAAGTCCAACCTTCCCATCCTACAGATGGAGAAAATAAGGGATTTACCCTCTAGTGAGTACTTATGCCCTCTGAGACTCAGTTTCCATATCTGCAAAGCAGAAGTTGTAACCTGCACTCTGCCCCGCCGCTGGGCGTGTGCAGGGGCAGCAAGCGGGGATGGTGAAGTCCTCAAGAGAAGCGCTGTCTGTGTGGAAGTTCCCTTCACAGGCCAGGGCTAGTCAGGCAGCACAAGGGGCCAAGGCCCATGCCTGGGGTCAGGCAGGCCCAGCCAGGTTGCTTGCCCTTTACCCATGCCTCTGCCTGGCCTGGCCCTCACATAGAGGGGCAGGGCAGCCCAGGCCAACCTAGTGGCAGTATGAGCTGAGTGACTGTGGCCACCTGTGGAAACTGGTTTTGCAGCACCAGCCCCTCTCTTCTGTGTCCTTTATTGCATCTTTTTTTGTTTGTTTGTTTGTTTTTTAAGAAGGAGTTTTGCTCTTGTTGCCCAGGCTGGAGTGCAATGACGTGATCTCGGCTCACTGCAACCTCCGCCTCCCAGGTTCAAGCGATTCTCCTGCCTCAGCCTCCTAAGTAGCTGGGATTACAGGCATGCGCCACCACACCCGCCTAATTTTTTGTATTTAGTAGAGACGGGATTTCACCATGTTGGTCAGGTTGGTCTCAAACTCCTGACCTCAAGTGATCCACCCGCCTCAGCCTCCCAAAGTGCTGGGATTACAGGCATGAGCCACTGCGCCGACCCTTATTTATGCTGCCCCAATTTCTAGGAATTTATACACTCTGGGGACCAAGCTCATTACGGGAATAAAAATTCAATTCTTCACGAAAATCATTTCCTCCACTGACACACTCTGTACAGACATAGGAATCTGACACACCTGGGTTTGCATCCGGAGTCTACCATTTACTGGTGGAGTGATATTGAACAAACTTTGGCTCTAGGAGCCTCAGTTTCTCCACCCGTAAAGTAGAAAGCATCATCTGTGCTTGCAGGCTTGTTGAGAAGATTAAGTTAATCCAGCAATTTATTCCACAAATCCTTATTGAGTGTCTAACCGCACCTCACATTGAGGATACAGATATGAATACATGATAGACACAGAGGGGAGTCCACTTGCAAGGCACTCAGAGAGATATGGACCAACAGTGACCCCCAAATCCACGTTACTGATTGTGTTGAGTGATACAGAGGAAAAGTACTCAGGAGTAGTGGTGTGAGCTCAGTTTTGAAGGATAACTGGGTGCAATCTATTTCATCGAATCTAAGACTCTATTGATCATCCACACTATTATTTTAGATAACACTGAGAGAAAAATTCAGCCAATTAACCTTAGAAATGTTATTTTGTGCTTACTGAAAGAGCTCTTTTGACCTTCTGCAGCCCCAGAGGAGTTTTCTCTCTCCCACCTAATTTAAAACAAAGAAGGATGTGTAGTGGCAGAGATCAGAATAGGGTGGAATCCAAGGGACATCTACCTTGCCCTGCAGCAAGCTTTGCCGGGTGTAAAATTTCCGAGTTTGTGGTTGGTAGGCTCCTGGGCTCTGACTCAGTGGAAAGAAGAGGTAGGACAAAGGGGCTGTGTGGACCGGCCTGGGGAGAAGTGTGGGGAAGGGGTCCTGGCTGAGCGGTCACCGCTGGGCTTAGTTTCTGGGGTGGCCAGAAGGAGAAGAGGCAAATGCCAAGCTGGGGTATTGTTAGACGTCATCTCTAAAATGCATCCTGTGGTCAGAAATGTAAAAGGTGCATCTTCCCCAGAAGCAGGAAGCACCCTAGCTTCCAAATCTTGGTTTCCAAATGCCATTCTCCACTAAAAGGAACTAGGGGACTTTGGAGAATAGCTAATTCCAAGGTTGGCTCAGGGAAAATACAAGTGAGCCTGGAACATCTTGTGCCAAAAAGTGAGAAGGTGCTAAAAAATAAAATAAAATAAAATAATAAAGCCAGGTACAGGGGTGCGTGCCTGTAGTCCCAGCTATTCAGGAGGCTGAGACAAAAAGATTGCTGAGGTCAGGAGTTCGAGGATGTAGTGCACTATGATCACACCTGTGAATAGCCACTGCACTCTAGCCTGGGCAACATAGTGAGACCTTATCTCTAAAAAATATATAAATAAAAAATAAAATTAAATAGGCAGGTGTAGTGGTGTATGCCTGTAATCCCAGCACTTCAGGAGGCTGAGGCGGGCAGATCGCTTAAGCCCAGGAGTTTGAGACCAGCCTGAACAACATGGCAAAACCCTGTCTCTACAAAAAAACACAAAAATTAGCTGGGCCTGATGGTGCACACCTGTAGTCCCAGCTACTTAGAAGGCTGAGGTGGGAAATTCAGGCTTATTGAAGCCTTAACCTCCTGGGCTCAAGTGATCCTCCCACCTCAGCCTCCCAAGAAGCTGGGACTACAGATGTGCACCACCACACTTGGCTAGTGTATGTGTGTGTGTATGTAGAGATAGGGTCTCACTATATTGGCCAGGCTGGTCTTGAACTCCTGGGCTCGAACAATCCTTCCGCCTCAGCCTCCCAAAGTGCTGAGATTACAGGTGTGATCCACTGTGCCCAATATTTTTCTTCTTTTGCTGTAAAGGCTATTAGCAGGATGGTTGGAGATGGTTGAATAAGGTCTGTACATCAGACAATAAAACTGTATGTAGCCATGCTAATTTTCTGATTTCAATAAATGTACTGTGGTTATTATATAAAAGAATGTCCTTGTTTTGAAGAAGAATGTATCAAAGTATTTAGGGATAAAGGTACTTATCTGTCACCTACTCTCAAGCAGTTCAGAAAAAAAAAGGAAAGAAAAAGAGGCCGGGTGAGGTGGCTTACTCCTGTAATCCCAGAACTTTGGGAGGCTCAGGTGGGCAGATCACCTGAGGTCAGGAGTTCGAGACCAGCCTGGTCAACATGGCAAAACCTCGTCTCTACTAAAAATACAAAAATTAGCCAGGTGTGGTGATGCGCGCCTATAGTCTCAGCTACTGGGGAGGCTGAGGCGGGAGAATCACTTGAACCTGGTAGGTGGATGTTGCAGTGAGCTGAGATCATACCACTGCATACCTGGGAGACAGAGCGAGACTCCATCTCAGACAAAAAAATAAAAAGAATGAGTGAACACACACACACACTGTACATATAAAGAGGGAATTTGGGCCGGGTGCGGTGGCTCACACCTGTAATCCCAGCACTTTGGGAGGCCGAGGCAGGCGGATCACGAGGTCAAGAAATCGAGACCATCCTGGCCAACATGGTGAAACTCCCTCTCTACTAAAAATACAAAAAAAAAATTAGCTGGGCGTGGTGGTGCATGCCTGTAGTCCCAGCTACTCGGGAGGCTGAGGCAGGAGAATCGCTTGAACCTGGGAGATGGAGGTTGCAGTGAGCCGAGATCACGCCACCGCACTCCAGCCTGGCGACAGAGCGAGACTCCGTCTCAAAAAAAAAAAAAAAAAAAAAAAAAAAAAAAACAGACAGACGGAATTTGATTTTAAAAAGATAAAACAGAGAGATTGATAAAATGGTGGTATGCTGAAAATGTTTAACAACTAACTCTCTCAGGGCAAAAAAGCCTTGATACCAATTTCTGCAGTGTAAATACTCTCTGTGGCCAATTTAAAGCTGGCGCCATGAAGTCACTGAAGAGGGAGTTGGGAAGGAGATGCACAGAGATAGCTCTAGTGTTCATCGAATGCAAACATGGTAGAAAGCTAACATTTGGGGAATCAGAGTAAAACAGAATATGAAGATTATTTGTACTATTTTTTGCAACTTTTATTCAGTCTGAACTTACTTCAAATAAAAAGTTAGGGGTTTTTTCTATGGCACATCTTGTAACTGATGAGATACAGTAAATGAACTGGGGAAAGAGTACATGAGCATTTCAGGTAGAGGCACCTGCCTTGACTGTGCAGAAGGCTGAGGCTGAAAGAAGCAATTCATTTGAAAAACAACAACACAAACAAAGCAGTCTGAGTGACTGGGAGCAGAGCAGCTTGGAACAGAGAAGTGCAAAGTGAGCAGAGAGGTGGGCTGGGGCCAGGACAGAGGCTTTGTAAGCCACAGCTGAGGGTTTGGGTCCCTCAGGGAGAAGCCATCAGAGTTCTTTAAGCAGTGGGTGGAGGGAAGGTGGCCTTATTTGCGTTGTTGCTCTGGCCCCTAGCTGACTCAATCAACAGCGGCCACTAATACTGCCTTTTCTGGTCTACTCTCTGCTGTCGCTTTCCCCAGGGGTCGTTTGCTCAACTGGTGTTAACAGGGGGCAGGGGTGGGGTGGGGGCCATGGCCACAGGCCCCTGGGTTTGTCCAGAGCTTCCAGCACAGCCTTACTTTCTGTCCTCCCCACCCGCACCCCCTCAGACCTATTCGTAAGCCACAAAATAAGTGTGAGGAAGTCCAAGTTTGACATCCACCCAGGACTCTGCCCTCCCTGCTTAACTCAGCCCTGATCAGCCCTAAGCTGGTATGCCCTGGACTATTAAGCAAGCCCACTAACCTTGGTGAGAGGGGACTTGACTCTGCAGCCCTCCCCTCTGCACGCCAGAGACCCACAGACCCATCCCCTCCTCCATCAGCTTCCTCCTACCCCTCTTGGTTTCTAGTCAAACCTCTCACTCTGGGAGTCCCAGAGCCCAGTGGGGCCTTGAGAGGGTTGAGTTCAACGTGGAATGAATGGGCTGTTTGAGAGAGCTCTCCCAGGGCAATCTCCAGGCCTGGTACAGCTTGAGAGGCTACTGGCTTCCTTTTTCCCAGATGAATCCCTGTTCTGTATGCCTGTAACTATGTGCCCACCCCTAACATGCCCTGGGGCCCCGCATAACAGAAGTGGACTGGATATGCACACACGGCATGCTGGCCAGCTCCTCCTATGCAGAGAGCATGAACCCAGCCCAAAGTCACGAGCATTAACCACATGCCACGTATTCCACTGGACATTATGATGCATTCTTTATCTGGCCGACTATTAGAACAGCTCTGTGAGTGGGCACAGTATTAGGTCCATATTGCAACTGAGGCTTGAAAGGTTTCTTGGAGTATCCAAGTTCGCATAGCTGACGCAGAGATTCAACTCAGGCCCTTTGACCCCCAAAGCCTGCATTTCTGCCCACAATACCACCCTGCCTCTGTCTGGCACAAGTTGCCCCTGTGCCATTGTCTCTTAGCCTGGGCATCAGTGTTGTGGGCATCCAGGCCATGTGGACAGGTGTACTGAGGGCCCTGTGCACCAGGAAGGGGTTAATTGGGATGCCCTCAGCAAGCTGTGGTTTGGCAACTGTTGCTATGGCAACAGCATGGTTTGGGGAAGAGGGAGGCCAGCACAGTAGGATCTTCTGAATCACTGGATGTACAGCCTATATGTTTATTCTGCAGTGAAACCCTCCCTGCATCTTCTGGGACTATACGTGGCCACTAGGGATGGCTGTGGCAGGCAGGGGTGAGGGCAGGATTCCTTGAGCAGGCAGAAGCTGGGAGGCCTTGGCACTGCTGAGGCCTCTCACCCAGGGGCTCTCACCAGCACAGCCCAGGGAGCCTTTTCCACCAGGAAGGCCCAGGGATTCTGCTTTCAGCTGCAGCTCCTCAGACTAGGTGAAAACCAGGAAAGGGCAAAGATTTGGGGCCAAACGGAATCAAGCGATCATTCACTATTCACTGACTTACTCATTCACCAGATATGTATTGCTTGCTGACAATGCATTGATGGCTGTGCTGGGGGCTGTGGCCTGGGGTTATAGCTGGGAGCCAGACAGGCTCTGCACCCATGGAGATTCCCTTCCAAGGGGCCAGAAGTCCCCACCATATGCCCCACCTTGGGCAAGTCCCTCTCCTTTGCTGAGCTCATCTGTAAAATGGGGCCCACACTGACCACTTTGCAGGGATGCAGCCTGGATGAGATAACAGATTTGTGAATGCCCAACACATAGTGGACCAAATATGCAGACAGGACAAAAATGCCTGTAGGCTTCTCACCTCTCCCTCCAGCAACAGAAGGTGCCAGACAATGATAAAACTCTTGAGTGAGGAGACCCAGACTCTGGACCCTGGAGGCTTACTGTGAGCAAAATCTCCAGACCGAGCCAGACAGACAGATCCAGCTCTTCCATCACCGGGCATGGACCCTGGCTTCAGTTTGCCTATTTGTAATGCGGGTGATCCTCCAGTCCTTATAGACAGTAATGTACCTGAGCTGATGGGCAGCATCCAAGTGGGTTCTTGACCATTCTGTTCCACCATCTGAGCCACCCACAGGTCAGGAGAGCCCAAGGCCGCCGGATGATAAGACCCCAGTACTGGCCTTCCCGTCCAGCCCAACTTGTTTTTTGCCTGCAACATGGACTGCAGTAGCTGTCTGTTGGTTTGATTCAAGTTTGATTTTCCAAGTTTGACAGCCACCCAGGACTCTGCCCTCCTTGCTCAGCTCAGCCCTGATCAGCTCTAAGCTGGTATACCCTGGACTATTCAGCAAGCCCACTAACCTTGGTGAGAGGGGACGTGACTCTGCAGCCCTCCCCTCTGCACGCCAGGCCAGTTTCCGTGGAAGGACCCCCTGGGGTCCTCAAGCTCGGCCCTAGAACCACCCTCCTGACGTCCAGCACCAGGGCAGGCCTGGTGGAGGCAGGAAGGCCAGCTGGGGGTGAGGGCTGATCACAGATAAGAGCAACATGCAAACAAAACCCACAGGAAGGAAGCCAGCGAAGAAGGAGAAAATCATTTGAGAATTTCATATTGGCTGGGCGCGGTGGCTCACGGCTGTAATCCCAGCACTTTGGGAGGCCAAGGTGGGTGGATCACGAAGTCAGGAGATCAAGACCATCCTGGCTAACACGGTGAAACCCCGTCTCTACTAAAAAATACAACAAATTAGCCGGGCGTAGTGGTGGGCGCCTGTAGTCCCAGCTACTCGGGAGGCCGAGGCAGGAGAATGGAGTGAACCTGGAAGGCGGAGCTTGCAGTGAGCCGAGATCTCGCCGCTGCACTCCAGCCTGGGCGACAGAGCGAGACTCTGCCTCAAAAAAAAAAAAAAAAAAAAAATAGAATTTCATATTGAGGTCGGGTGCGGTGGCTCACGCCTGTAATCCTAGCACTTTGGGAGGCCAAGGCGGGTGGATCACAAGGTCAGGAGATCGAGACCATCCTGGCTAACACGGTGAAACCCCGTCTCTAAAAAAAAAAATACAAAAATTAGCCGGGCATGGTGGCGGGCGCCTGTAGTCCCAGATACTCAGGAAACTGAGGCAGGAGAATGGTGTGAACCCAGGAGGCAGAGCTTGCTGTGAGCCGAGATCGCGCCACTGCACTCCAGCCTGGGCAACAGAGCAAGACTCCATCCCCCAAAAAAAAAAAAATTTCATATTTGATATTTCAAAAAATAAACAACTTCAAAGCTGTCATCACAGGAAAGTTCAAAATGTTGAAGGGCCTCCTCACACTTATTTTGTGGCTTAATATTGATTTCATTTTGTACTATTCACGGGGGTGGAGATACTTTTCAGAGCTTACTGCCTCTCAGAGCTTACTGCCTCTAAAAGTCTTAATCAAGGCCTGGGAAATGGAAGTGGGGCGCACAGTTGGTGGGCCCCCCTCAAGTCTGTTCTGTGTGACAGCTTCATCCCTGGAGGGCGGGGAGGGAAGATGTTTTTCCTCTTGCCGCTGTCTGACACCAAAGGAGGCAAGATTAAGCTTGGTTGGAGGTGGTGCTAATGAGTTACTCAGAATTTTCTTCTTCTCTTTCCAATCTTGAATTTCCTTCTCCCCAGTTGGGTGTCAGGGTACATATTTATACCAGGACAGGGCTTACAGTGGCTGTCATTTGTTTATGAAATTCCTTCCAGAAAGACAGTGGGCCACAGGAAGGTAGGGTAGAGAGCTGCAAGGAGGGAAGAGGAGCCACAGAGATCCAGGAGCTTCCAGCCAGGCCAGCCCCTAAGCTGGAAAATTGTTAACATAGGATTCAGCCAATCCAGAGGAGAAAAGGACAGGCAGACGAAAACACCTAGCAAACACATTCCCCTGGGGGAAAGTCACAACACCTGGGCAGCAGAAGAATGTCCGTGAGGAGAGAAGGAAAGGGAGTCCAAAAGGAACACAAGCTTTTCTTTTCTTTCTTCTTTTCTCTTCCCTTCTCTTCTTTTCTTTCTTCCTTTTCTTTTATTTTTTAATTGAATTTATTTTATTTTTGAGACAGGGTCTCTCTCTGTCACCCAGGCTGGAATGCAGTGACACGATCTCTGCTCACTGCAACCTCTGCCTCCTGAGCTCAAGCCATCCTCCCACCTCAGCCTCCCAGGTAGCTGGGACTATAGGCATACAGCACCATGCCTGGCTAATGTTTGTATTTCTTGTAGAGGCGGGGCTTTACCATGTTGCTCAGGCTAGAGTCAAACTCCTGGCCTCAAGCAATCCACCCATTTCGGCCTCCCAAAGTGCTGGGATTACAGGCATGAGCCACTGTGCCTGATCTCTTTTTTTTTTTTTTTTTTGAGACGGAGTTTCACCCTTGTTGCCCAGACTGCAGTGAAACAGCGTGATCTTGGCTCACCACAACCTCCGCCTCCCGGATTTAAGTGATTCTCCTGCCTCAGCCTCCCGAGTAGCTGGGATTACAGGCACACACCACCACGCCCAGCTAATTTTGTATTTTTAGTACAGATGGGGTTTCTCCATGTTGGGCAGGTGAGTCTCGAACTCCCAACCTCAGGTGATCTGCCTGCCTCGGCCTCCCAAAGTATTGCAATTACAGGCGTGAGCTACTGCGCCCAGCCTAGCCTCTTTTTTTTTTTTTTTTTAATGGACTTCATCTTTTAGAGCAATTTGGCAAAATTAAGAAGAAAGTACAGGGATTTCCTATATACCCCCTGTCCCCACACACGCATAGCCTCCACCATGCCATTATCAACATCCCTGACCAGAGGGGTGCATTTGTTATAATTTGTGAACCTACACTGATGCATCATCATCAGTGAGGTCCATAGTTTACATTAGGGTTCACTCTTCGTGTAGTACATTTTATGTGTTTGGACAAATGAACAATGGCATGTATCCACCATCATAGTATCCTACAGAATAGTTTCATTGCTCTAACTCTGATCTTTTTGCTGTCTCCATAGTTTTGCCTTTTCCAGAATGTCATATAGTTGGAATCATTCAGTAGGTAGCCTTTTAAGATTGGCTTCTTTGGCCTGGCCAGGCTCGGTGGCTCATGCTTGTAATCCCAGCACTTTGGGAGGCCAAGGCGGGCAGATCACAAGGTCAGGAATTCGAGACCAGCCTGGCCAACACTGTGAAACCCTGTCTCTAGTAAAAATACAAAAATTAGCCTGGCGTGGTGGCGGGCGCTTGTAATCCCAGCTGCTAGGGAGGCTGAGGCAGGAGAATCGCTTGAACCTGGAAGGTGGAGGTTGCAGTGAGCCGAGATCATGCCACTGCACTCCAGCCTGGGCAACAGAGCTACACTCCATCTCAAAAAAGAGATTGCCCTCTTTCACTTAATAATATGCTTCTTTCTTTCTCTCTTTCTTTCTTTCTCTTTTTTCTTTCTTTCTCACTCTCTCTTCCTCTCCTCCTTTCTCTCTCTTCCTCTCCTCCTCTCTCTTTCTCTCTCCTTCATTCTTTCCTTCCCTCCCTCCATCCCTCCTTTCTGTCTCTCCCTTCCTTCCTCTCTCTTTCTTTTCTTTCTCTTTCTTTTTCTCTTTCTCTCTCTCTCTTTCTTTCTCTCTCTCTCTTTCTTTTCTTTCTCTTTCTTTCCTTTCTTTCTTTCTCTTTCTTTCTTTTCTTTCTTTCTTTCTTCTCTGTCTCCCAGGCTGAAGTACAGTGGCACAATCATACACAGCTTAGAACTCCTGGGCTCTAGCAATCCTCCTGCCTTGGCCTCCCAACGTGCTGGAAGTACAGGTGTGAGACATCATGCCCAGACTAGCAATATGCTTTTAAGGTTTCTCCATGTTTTTTCATAACTTGGTAGTGAAATTCTTTTTGGCCCCGAATAATATCCTATTGTCTGGATGTCCCACAGTTCATTCACTCATTCACCTACTGAAGGATATCTTGGTTGCATCCAAGTTTCGTCAATTATTAATAAAGCTGCTATAAGCATTTGTGTGCTGGTTTTTGTGTGAACTTAAGTTTATTTGAGTAAATACCAAGGAGCATGATTGCTGGATCATATAGTAAAAGTATGTTTAGTTTTGTAAGAAATTCCAAACCTAGCCGGGCGTAATGGTTCACACCTGTAATCCCAGCACTTTGGGAGGCCAAGGTGGGTGGATCACCTGAGGTTGGGAGTTCAAGACCAGCCTGACCAACATGGAGAAACCCTGTCTCTACTAAAAATACAAAATTAGCCGGGGTGGTGGCGCATGCCTGTAATCCCAGCTACTCGGGAGGCTGAGACAGGAGAATCGCTTGAACCCGGGAGGCAGAGGTTGCGATGAGCCAAGATCGCGCCATTGCACTCTAGCCTGGGCAACAAGAGCAAAACTCCGTCTCCAAAAAAAAAAAAAAAAAAAAAAAGAAATTGCCAAACTAGAGGCCGGGTGTGGTGGCTCACACCTGTAATCCCAGCACTTTGGGAGGCTGAGATGGATGGATCACTTGAGGTCAGGAATTCGAGACCAGCCTGGCCAATATAGTGAAACCCCACCTCTACTAAAAATACAAAAATTAGCCAGGTGCGGTGGCACGTGCCTGTAATCCCAGCTACTAGGGAGGCTGAGGCAGGAGAATCACTTGAACCTGGGAGGTGGAGGTTGCAGTGGGCTGAGATCGTGCCACTGCACTCCAGCCTGGGCAACAGAGCGAGACCCTGTCTCAAAAAAAAAAAAGAAAGGAATTGCCAAACTGTCTTCAAATGTACCATTTTGCATTCCCACTGCAAGGAGTGAGAGTTCCTGTTGCTCCACATCCTCACCAGCATTTGGTGCTGTCAGTGTCCTGGATTGTGGATATTCTAATAGATGTATGGTGGAATCTCAGTGTTGTTTTAATTTGCACTTCCCTAAAGATATATGACGTTGCTGGGTGCGGTGGCTCACGCCTGTAATCCCAGCACTTTGGGAGGCCGAGGAGAGCAGATCACCAGAGGTCAGGAGTTCAAGACCAGGCTGGCCAAGATGGTGAAACCCTGTCTCTACAAAAAATTAGCCAGGCATGATGGCGGGTGCCTGTAATCTGAGCTACTTACGAGGCCGAGGCAGGAGAATTGCTTGAACCCGGGAGGCAGAGGTTGCAGTGAGCTGAGATCATGCCATTGCACTCCAACCTAGGTGAGAGAGCAAAACTCCATCTCAAAAAAAAAAAAAAGATATATGACGTTGAACATCTTTTCATATGCTTACTTGCTATCTATATATCTCCTTTAGTAAGGTGTCTTCTTTGGGTCTTTTGCTCATTTTAAAAATCTGGTTGTTTGTTTTTTTATTGTAAAGTTTTAAGAGTTCATTGTGTGTATATATAATATTCTTTTTTTTTTTTTTGAGCCAGGGTGTCACTGTCACCCAGGCTCGAGTGCAGTAGTAAAACCCTGGCTCACTACAGCCTCAACCTCTCCTGCTCAAGTGATCCTCCTGTCTCAGCTTTCAAGTAGCTGGTACTACAGGCAAGCGCCACCATACCCAGCTAATTTTTAAAATTTTTTGTAGACAAAGGGTCTCACTGTTACCCAGGCTGGTCTCCAACTCCTGGGCTCAAGCAATCCTCCTGCCTCAGCCTTCCAAAGTGCTGAGATTACAGGTGTGAGCTACAGCATCTGGCCCAAGTTCTTTGTCTATCTCGGATGACAGTCCTTTATCAAATATGTCTTTTGAATATTTTCTCTCAGTCTGTGACTCCCCTTTTTATTTGAGTGGATGGTTCTAGTTCCTGATTGAGCCGGACTATTATACAGAGTCCAGCCATTTCTACTTAACTCAGGACTCCTCCTCATGGGCCGGCAGAGACCTTGTCAGATCTGCACCATGGTCTGATGGCTCCCCTACCCAATCCAGCATCCTCCCTGTTCATGTCATAGGGGCCACTCCCCACTGAGCCCTATGCACTCCTAACTCCATCTCAGTGCTAGCTTCAGACCTAAGGGACCTAGTGCTGGGGAGGAGCTAAGTCAGAGTGATGGGATGGACATGGATTAGGGGTGCCAATTTATTTATTTTATTTATTTATTTTTATTTTTTGAGACTGAGTCTCGCTGTCGTCAGCCCCGGCTGGAGTACGATGGTGCGATCTCAGCTCACTGAAACCTCCACCTCCCAGATGCCAGCAATTCTCCTGCCTCAGCCTCCCTAGTAGCTGAGATTACAGGTGCCCGCCACCGTGCCCGGCTAATTTTTGTACTTTTAGTAGAGACGGAGTTTCACCATGTTGGCCAGGCTGGTCTTGAACTCCTGACCTCAGGTGATCCACTCGCCTCAGCCTCCCAAAGTGCTGGGATTACGGGCGTGAGCCACTGCGCCCGGCCTATTTATTTATTTATTTATTTGTTTTTATTTTATGTATTTATTTATTTATTTATTTATTTATTTTTGAGACAGAGTCTCCCTCTGTAGCTCAGGCTGGAGTGCAGTGGCGTGATCTTGGCTCACTGCAACCTCCGCATCCTGGGTCCTGGTTCAAGCAATTCTCCTGCCTCAGCCTCCCTAGTAGCTGGGATTACGGTCACGCACCACCATGCCCAGCTAATTTTTGTATTTTTAGTAGAGGCGGGTTTTCACCATATTGGCCAGGCTGGTCTTGAACTCCTGACCTTGTGATCTGCCTGCCTCGGCCTCCCAAAGTGCTGGGATTACAGGCATGAACCACCACGCCCGGCCTATTTATTATTATTATTATTATTATTATTTGAGATTGAGTCTTGCTCTGTCGCCCAGGCTAGAGTGCAGTGGCGAAATCTTGGCTTACTGCAACCTCCACCTCCTGGGTTCAAATGTTTTTCCTGGCTCATCCTCCCGAGTAGCTGGGATTACAAGCATGCACCACCAGGCCCAGATAATTTTTGTATTTTTAGTAGAGATGGGGTTTCACCATGTTGGCCAGGCTGCTCTCGAACTCCTGACCTTAAGTGATCCACCTGTCTTGGCCTCCCAAAGTGCTGGGATTACAGGCATGAGCCACTGCGCCTGGCTGGGGGTGCCAATTTAAACCTGGGGGTCAGGGATGCCCCCACTGATGATGCCATCATGTTGAGCTGAAACCTGAGGGCAGGACACCACCCGACAGCAAAGGAGTCCAAGAGAGGATACAGCAGGTGTGAAGGCTCTTGATGTGTGGCCGAGGCACGGCGTGCCTGCCCAGAGAGTGAGAGGAGAACAGACAGCAAAGCTTCAAAGCGTAGGCACATCCTGCAAGCCACTGTCACAAGTTTGATTTATTCCAAATGCAATGGGAAGCCACTGGAGTGTTTTCAGCCTTAGAGTGACATAATCTGATTTGCATTTTTTTTTTTTTTTTTTTATTGAGACAGAGTTTCACTCTTGTTGCCTGGGCTGGAGTGCAATGGTGCGATCTCGACTCACCACAGCCTCCGCCTCCCGGGTTCAAGTGGTTCTCCTGCCTCAGCCTCCTGAGTAGCTGAGATTACAGGCATGTGCCACCATGCCTGGCTAATTTTGTATTTTTAGTAGAGACAGGGTTTCTCCATGTTGGTCAGGCTGGTCTCGAACTCCCAATCTCAGGTGATCTGCCCGCCTTGGCCTCCCAAAGTGCTGGGATTACAGGCATGAGTCACCGCGCCTGGCCCTGACTTGCATTTTTAAAAGCTCTCACTGGCTGCTAGGTGGAGAATGAATTACAAAGAAGCAAGAGGGGAGGCAGCCAGACCAGTTGAGTGTTTTATTGCTTTGGTTAATAGGAATATCCCAGCCCAACAACTTCTCTCGTGCAAAGACAATCACTGTCACAGTAGCTGGAGTGATAATCACATGCACACTCACTGCAAACACACACATGTGCCTCATGTACCCTCGACTCGTAACCACCCATACTCTCCTGCACACCTGTGCCTCCATGTTCCTGACACGCCTACTTAAACACACAGCACCATGCATGTTTCATGCACATGTGCTCCCATGCATGGCACCAACAGATATATTTTCATGCACACATAAGTACATATATTCCTTTTATTTTATTTTATTTTATTTTTTTTAGATGAAGTATTCTATTGCCCAGGCTGGGGTGCAGTGGCATGATCTCATCTCACTGCAACCTCTGCCTCCTTGGTTCAAGCGATTCTCCTGCCTCAGCTTCCCAAGTAGCTGGGACTACAGGCGCCCATCATCACACCTGGTTAATTTTTGTATTTTTAGTAGACGGAGTTTCCACCATGTTGGCCAGGCTGGTCTCGAACTCCTGACCTTAGGTGATCAGCTCGCCTTAGCCTCCCAGAGTGCTGGGATTACACGTGTGAGCCACTGCACCCAGCCCATATATTCCTTTTATATACTTCCTCACATATACATGAAATACTTTCATGCACACACACATATAGCTATACATATACATGCAGAGCCACGCTTTGCTTCATAGACACATCATTTCCCATTTTCCAAAGGGAAGCAAGTCTGAGCGTGGGAGGTGGCTGGGAAAAAGGGGCTAGGGGGTTAATGAGAGGAAGAGGTAACAGCTATTTAGTCATTGGAGAAATACAATGTCTGAACACCTGTTTTACTCCATATTGCACCTCATGGTTGGGCCTGCCAGTTATTATGGGGACTGCACTAAAGCCTTCATTCAGCAGGTTGGGGGTGGGGGGCCTGCTCTGCACCTCCTCCTCACTCAGCCACTGCCACCCTCCTGCTCACCCGCCACTGCCTGAGTCAGCTTTCACTATTCTCCCGATGACTTACAGGGCGTGAAGGGTTGAGGAGGGTAGGGAAGGTGGGAATCTGCCCGCAACTGCCTGGGAAACCCCACAGCTCACAGAAAGGAGGGGATTGGAAGGTCTGTCCTTTCAGGGCCTCACTTGCTGAAGCAGGGAGAGGACAGGCTGGGGTGGGGTGAGTGCTGCTTTGGGAAAATCCGGGCCCCTTTTCAAGGCCCTGTAGGACCTGTCACCTGTACTCCCTCAGCCCCCAGCCAGTTCTGCTCCAGTATCTCCTCCCTTCCAGCTCAGAGCCCCAGCCATGGTGCTGCCAGCAACCAGCAGCTCTTCAAACACACACCTTCAGAATCTTGGCATATGCTGCCCTTACCACACCACCTGGAACAGCTTCCTTATCCTTCCTGACTCGGCTTAGGAGCCACCTCTTCAGGAAAGTCCTCCCTGATTGTCCCACCATGCCACCTCCACTTAGCACTTTACTGCACTGGGTTATGCCTGTCTGCCCTTCACAACAGAGAGCATGTCTATTTCCTGCACTGCTGCCTGGCACATAGCAGGTACTCAATAAATGTTTCTTGAATAAATGAAGGTTGCTCCTATGTGCAACTAAAACTAGAAAGGAGGATTTGGGGGGAAGGATTCCTTGGTCCCTCCCATCTTCTTTGTTGCCCCAGGGACCACCTGCTGATCACCAAGACTCCAGCACTCATCATAGGACGCCTATGGCATGGTTTCTCTTCTATCTCTTCTATCTTCAGCCAACTCTAGTGTGTGTCACTGGAATAATATCAGGCCCCCTGAGGTGGGGCAGGAGATAATGGGGGAGGCCTGGGGAGTGGGGTAACATGGAGTTGAGAAATTCAAGTTACTGTGTGAGATTCGAGTTACTATGTGAACGCGGGATTGGGTGTGCGTGCATCTGTGTGGTGTACCTGTGCTGGCAGGGAGGATCAGACTAGGCATTTGGGGATTGAAATGAACAGAGGTCACAGCAGAAAGACATTGAAACAATCTAAATAGGGCTAAAGCAGTTTGCTAATTAAAAGAGAGGGCTTGCCAGGCGTCCACCCTGACTAGAAGCCTGTGCCGAACCAGGAGAGATGACTCCATGACTCAGGACCTGGGCAGTGCTGATGGGAATGGATCCTGGCCTTTTTGACCCCAGCAGAATCCTGCTTCCCTTCCCAAGGAGCAAAAAAATATAAAAAGGCATAGCTATTATCGAGTAATGCTGCTGCCCAGGCTGCACTGGGACAAACATCACTAATCAATTACGAGTGCACCCATCACCTCCAGGCCAGAACAAGGTGTCGGAATTCTCAACACAGGGCTCCAAAGAACCATTACTGATAGCCTGGGATCCACATAAGTGGATCACTGGTCTCCCTTTTTGCCATCACTGGTCTCCTAAGTGCCAAGTGCTTAATAAATCCATGTCACAACCAATCCCTGTGTTAAGGATTAACTTTTACTTCTGAAAAAGAACAAAAACTCAGCATGGTTGAGGAATTCAGCCAAGTTCACACAGGTAGTAAGAGCTGGGCTAAGAATTCAGACCTTCCTAGGCCTGGCTTCAAATTCCTTGCTCTTGCCCATTTATCATGCTGCCAGCTTCCAATGGGCATCTGTTCCACCATGTTGTGGGCATTTGTTGGAGCTTTGTTGCTTCTCACTGTTCAACCCCCCTGTATCATTCTGGGGTCCCAGCAGTCAACAGATGTTACCCTGAAATAGGGCAACTGAGGGATCTTTCAAGAAGGGACAAGTTGTAAAGGTGGGCAGCACAAAGGGAAACCAACAAAAAATGGTGAAGACCTTGTGGGACAGGGACAGAGTGACTGGATGCTGGAGAGACCCAAAGCTGCAAAGGAAAGGAGCAAGGGGAACAATACCCCACCCTCTCCCCTCCCACCTCCCACCTCCCTTCTCCTCCAATGGTGCCGCCCATCGGGCAAACCCAACCTGAAGCCAGGAAGCATGAGAGTTCAGCTGATGCAGCCCATACAGATCAGCCTCTTGGACTTCAGAGTGGGGGAGGGAGAGAGAATGAAGTCTGGAGGCACCAGTTGGGAAGGCCATCCAGAATGCTCCTATTCTGTTTGGAAACTGGGGATGGGACTGTCCCTTCCTGAAGGGTATTTATGGAATAAATTAAATCAAATCACAGAAATCAAAGCTGGAGATTCTCTCTCCCTCTACTTGCTGGCAGCCAGGATGTGGGCTCATGACCTAGACTCAGTCATTCAGAAATTCCCACTGGGAACTCAGTCTTAAAGGAGTAGCTCAGGGCCAGGCAGTGGCTCACACCTATAATCCCAGCGCTTTGGGAGGCTGAGGTAGGTGGATCACCTGACGTCAGGAGTTCAAGACCAGCCTGGCCAACATGGTGAAGCCCCGTCTCTACTAAAATTACAAAAATTAGCTGGGACTGGTGGCGTGTGTCTGTAATCCCAGCTACTCAGGAGGCTGAGGTGGGAGAATTGCTTGAACATGAAAGGCGGAGATTGCAGTGAGCCGAGATCATGCCACTGCACTCTAGCCTAGGCAACAGAGCAAGACTCCATCTCAAAAAAAAAAAAAAAAAAAAGAAGTAGCTCAGACCCATAGGGTCAGATATTCCTGGCAGAGGCAGGGGCTGTGGCAGAGAGGCAGGCTGCTGTGAGACCCATGGAAGGCACAGACGTGGTGACAGCAAAGGTATCCTAAACAGACCACCCTGTGGCATGACCTTGGCAGTGATGCCGACTGCCCCACATCCCTTAAGGCATTTTCCAAGCTGGGGGTCCAGCCTTTCTGTAGATGCCATGAGCACCCCAAATCTTTTCCGTAAATCTTTTCTCTGCTTAAGAGCATCAGAGTCCATTTCTCTTGCTTTCAAAGAGAACACTGACTGGTACAAGCACCCAGGACAGATAGACAATGCTTATGGCGGAAGGTGGTCCCCTGATAGGTGCACCAGAAATGCAGGAGGGGAAGAGGCATCCAAGTTGCAGTCAGGTAGGTCCTTAGAGCCTCCAGATCCCCTGCTGAGCCCTGTGGCTCTGCCATGCACTGAACTGGGCAAGCTTGCTTTGTGTCTTCGGCTGAGCTGCCTCTGAGCCCCTTGAAGGAGAAATCCTATTGTGTGTACCCCAGTCCCAGACAGTTTACTTTTGGAGGCTGAAGGAGGACAGACTACCCTCCTCACCCAAAAAAAGACCCTGCCACTACCAACCTGTGAGTGTTCTGGAAGCCCCGGGCATCCCACGAACCCCCAACCCCAGAGAAGTCTTCTGAAGGAAGGGCCCGTCCTCCCAGCATCCTCCCTCTGCCAGAGGCCTGGCCTGAGTATGGATTGTCTTGGCTGAGCTGCCCAAGGAGTAACCAGCTGAGCTACCACCTCCATCACCACCCAGATACCCAGGATTTGGTTGTCTCTCTGGATATTCAATATTTGCTCAGGGAATGAGAAGAAAAGCAAAGCAGAAACTGCTGAGGTGGCAGCTGCTGCCTGATATAGCTGGGCCCCAGCAGGCCCTGGGGGTTCCCAAAGAGGGAGGAGAGGAGGGTGGGAAGTTTAGGAGATCCTCAGCCCCCAGGAGGCAGACCCAGGCGGGCCTGGCCACCTCTCTCTCAGAAAACTCCTTCTGGGGGCTCAGCCCATGGGAGGGTGCACTCCAGCACCAGGGCCTGACTGTTCTGCAAACATTGACGCACAGTCCCCAGGTTGCAGGGAGAGTAAAACTTCCATGCTGTCTGCCCTCAAAAGCTTAGGGCTTGTGGGGGCCACAGGTGGATACATGTTCCGGTGGAAAACTGCAGAGAGGCACAGGCATAGCAGGGGTGCCTTGAACCAGCTCCTCTTCCTGAGACCCCCACCCTCATCCTCTTCCTCCAACTCCCACAGAACCTGAGGAGGAGCCAATGTCTGGGCTCCCCAGATGCCTCCGTTCGCCTCCTCCTCCACCCTCACAGCAGCGCTGGAGACAGATCCATGGAGGTGACTCTCCTGCTGTCCCAGACGCACTGGCTGCATAGTTGGGGAATGGGCTGCTCCCCAGGCCAACGGGATGTGCAGCCACCCTCTCCTGGGTGGGGAGGATGCCCTAGTCCCACACAGAGTCTTGCACCAAGCCCATCTTGGCAGTCTTTGTAGCTGAGGCATGGAACAGGGTTCCAGCCCATTGGGAAGAATAGGAATGGTGGGGCGGGGGTGAGGGTCATGGCCCCTTGGGACCTCATTAAGCCTGAATAGTCTGGGTCACCTATAGGCCCTGCCTGCCAGGCCCAGCCAGGCCTGCCCCTTGTCTGAGGCACCTTCTTTCTTTCTTTTTTTCTTTTGAGACAGAATCTCACTTTGTCGCCCAAGCTGGAGTGCAGTGGCACAATCTCAGCTCACTGCAACCTCTGCCTGCCAGGTTCTAGCGATTCTCCTGCCTCAGCCTCCCGAGTTGCTGGAATTACAGGTGCACGCCATCACGCTCAGCTGATTTTTGTATTTTTAGTAGAGACGGGTTTTCACCATGTTGGCCAGGCTGATCTCGAACTCCTGACCTCAAGTGATCCTCCCTCCTTGGCCTCCCAAAGTGCTGGGATTACAGGCGTGAGCCACCGCGCCCACCCTGGTAAGGCACCTTCTGCCCACCCTGCTCGCCCTGCCCCATTGGTCTCCCCAGCTAGCAGAGCCACCACTATGCCAGGCTTCATGGGGCTCGGGCTGCTCAGGACTAGAGAGGGTGTCTAAGCATCTGTGAGGTTTTCTCCCCTCTGGGCTCTGTTGGCCAGGAGGGAGGCACAGGGGTGGGTGGGGGCCAGCTGGGGCTGGGGGGAGCTAGTTGGGGGGAATCAGCCTTTCATCTTGGCTGTGTGAAGCAAACCCAACCCCTCCCCAGCCTGAAGCTGGCTGGCATTGGCATGCACCATTAATCTCCAGGATGCAGCTGTGACTGGATTATTTATAGCCCCAGTCTTACATCTCTAACTCGAAACTGTCACACAAAGGGAAAGGTAATGAAATCTCACCTCTCCTGCCAGTCCCTCACTCCACACCGCAGGGCCTTCCAGAGCCTGTGGCTGAAGGAGGGAGGAGAGGCCTCCCCCTCTGCCGCGTCCCCCCCTTCCTGGCTCCCTCTGTCCCCTTCTCTGTCGTCACACACACACTTCGCAGCGCTGCTCAGTGTTCCCTCTCAGACACAGCCTCTCACGTTTTCTTTCTCTCTCACGCATACATTTCCTCACAGATGCAGACATTTCTGTCCAGCCTCTCCCTCCCGCTCAGCTCGCCCTGCCCGGGCCTCTCCTATCCCTGCAGACACACTCGCACACGCCTGCCCTTTTCCTTCCACGCCACCACTGTCTCCCTGCGTGGCTCACTCCCTTCCACCTTGTTTGCCTCTTTGCTTTGTCAATGAAGACGCTGCCACATTAATGAGCAGGCCTGTCCTCTGCGGAGGCACACCAGCTCCTTGTCACTCACTGGCAGAAGTGTCAGCTCACAATCATCTTGCTCTGCCTGTAAGAGTCCCACGGGCATTGCCTCCTCAAGTGGGACCCATTTTGTGGCACGTGGCCGGGACAACACGTATCCCTGGGCTTGACATACACAGACACACAGGAAACATCGGCCACAGGACATGCCTCTCCCCCTGCAGGGAGGAGCATCTAAGGATGTGCTCTGCAAATTCCACGAAAGGCCCTGGGTGCGGTATTTCATGGTGCAGAGGTGAAGTTCCTCCTCCCTCCTGTTTCATTGTCTCGCAGTTTTCTACGGGGCCAGTCCCTCTGTTACCCCATCCCACAGGCGCCAATGGAAACTCTGAGCCCCATGCAAGCTCCCATGGAGACCCAAGGCCCAGCCTCTCTCCCTGCCCGGCTCTCCACCCCCAGGCCCACAATCATCAGAAAGCAGCACTTCCCACTGCAGCCCTGCCTTGACGTGGCCCACAACTCACTCCATCCAGACAGGGGGGTAGGCAGTGTGTATTTGTGTGTGTGTGTGTGTGTGCGTGCACTTCATGTGCTGAATGAGTGGTATTCACAAACAATGGCAGCTTACCCTGGGCTGACGGTGGTGTTGGGCCTGGGGACAGAAACCCTGCAAATTTCTTGGAAATCGCTCTCCTTTTTTTTTTTTTTTTTTTCAAGACAGGGTCTTGGCCGGGCACGATGGCTCACGCCTGTAATCCCAGCACTTTGGGAGACCGAGGCAGCCGAGGGTCACCTGAGGTCAGGAGTTCAAGACCAGCCTGACCAACATGGAGAAACCCCGTCTCTATTAAAAAAGAAAATACAAAATTAACCAGGTGTGGTGGTGCACGCCTGTAATCCCAGCTACTCGGGAGGCTGAGGCAGGAGAATCACTTGAACCTGGGAGGCGGAGGTTGCAGTGAGCCAACATTGCACCATTGCACTCCAGCCTGGGCAACAAGAGTGAAACTCTGTCTCAAAGAAAGAGACAGGGTTCTTGCTCTACCACCCCAGCTGGAGTGCAGTGGTGTAACTGTAGTTCACTGCAAGCCTGGAACTCCTGGGCTCAAGAGATCCTCCCACTTTAGCCTCCCCAGTAGCTAGGACTAGAGGTGCACACCACCATGTCTGGCTAATTTTTTTTTCTTTTTTTTTTTTTCTGTAGAGACGGGCTCTCGCTATGTTGCCCAGGCTGGTCTCAAAATTGTGGCTTCCAGTGATCCTCCTGCCTCAGCCTCCCAAAGTGCTGGGAGGTAGGAGCCACTGCTTCTGGCCATCTTTTTTGTCTTAAAAATTAACTTGACTTTTGGCATTATTCACTATAACAATATATGTCAATCATCTCAAATCACTTATAATTCAACAGTTAACTTTTTTTCTGAAATCTTGGCTTAAAATTGATCTTCCTGAAAGTTGAGTCTCAAAAACCCTCTGGCTCATCCCAGGGACCCCGAGGGCACAAACACCCCATAGGTTAAAGAGCTATGGGAGCAGTCTATGGGGTAAGAATATGGCATATAAATCTATGGGGGAAAGATAAGAGCAGGGATTTGGGTTTACATCCTGGCTCTGGCAGTTACTAGCTTTGTGACCTTGGCTAGATCACTTAACCTCTCTGTGCTTCAGAATCTTGGCCTATAAAATGGGGATGATGATGATGATGATAGCACCCGCAATACACATGGTTTTTATGATGATTCAATATATTAATGTATGTAAAATACTTAGGACAGTGGCTGACACAATGTAGATGTTTGCGATTATTTTTCTGTAGAAGACCAAAACACAGCCGTCTAATCATCCCCAGAAATTGAAATGAGAGATCTCTCTTGCCTCCCTCCTCCCTCCTAGGATGAGCACCTGCCCCCTGCCCATGCCCCACCTCAGCTGCAGTCCTTGATCATTCACTTAATCTGCAAGGCAGTCAGTCAGTCAACAAACATTCTCCTCTGTTCCAGGCACTATTCCTGCACTGGCACTTGGTGTCACACAAGACATTCTAGAAGGGGAGCCAGAAACATGCAAATAGCATTCGGATCATATTCAGAACTGAAGTCTCAAAGAAAAGTAAATATTCTTTATTCCAAAGAGCCGCTCCTTAGCTGTAGAGAGCAGGGGAGGCAGGCGGGTCAGAGATAAGTGCAGGGCAGAGTGATCATGATGGTATTGTCCGCTGGACTTCACCCCTCTGGACAGGCCTGCTATGGTGGGCACTGAGCCCATTTCTCTGCAGCAGAGGATGGTGGGGGCTGGAAGAGCAGGGGCTGGCATCAGGACGCAAACCTTCTGTGGACCAGGCAGTCCTCCCAATTCCATCATCTCCTACATGGCCCTTTGGTGAAACAGGTGATTAAGCCCCACTCTCATTTGCCACATGGGGAAACTAACTTGAAAAGAGATATCATTTGGGCTGGACATGGTGGCTCACACCTATAATCCCAGCACTTTGGGAGGCCAAGGTAGGTGGATCACCTGAGGTCAGGAGTTTGAGACCAACCTGGCCAACATGGTGAAATCCCATCTCTACTAAAAATACAAAAATTAGCTGGGCATGGCGGCACATGCCTGTAATCCCAGCTACTCAGAAAAAAAAAAGGGATATCATGTGATAATCAGACATGCTTTTACCTCTTCCAAAAAGAGATGCATATGAATTCAGCTAAGACTAAATCCATACGTAGCTCTGCATTCCCTGTTGTTTAGGGAATGAAGGGCAATGATGGCAAACAGCCCAGGTGTGCCCACTCCATGGTCCATTTTATCCCAGAAATGGTGAACACAGGCTCTCCCATGTTCAACTGTGTGACTGCCTGTGGGCACACAGTTGTCTTGGGGCTGTGGGCCTTTGCTGTCCAAGACTTCTTATCTGCGAGTCCCTAAGATGGCTGCAGAATCAATCATGTTGTTCGTGCAAGGTCAAGACCTAGGGAATGACTGGAGGTGACCATGAAAAAGTCATGGGTCCTGAACCATTGAGCCAAGTCAGAGGTCCAGAAAGTGACAGGTCAAGGCCTCTGCTAGGGTGTTTCAGGACCAGGGAAGAGTGGGGTAAGACAGTGGAAGGTGCCTGGTGGGTGTGGTCAGGGCAGGCCCAGAGGGCTGGAAACTGCAGAGAGGTTGGCCAATGCAGGAGAACGGGAATGCAGACCCTGTGCTCCAAGGGCCTCTCTGCCTGCTGAGTTGGGGGTTGGGGAAAGGGGCTCCAGTCTGTGTATTGACTCCCTGTCCTTCTTTGACCTCTGCACACCTAGCCAGCAAGGTGCTGGATGGCTCAATCAGAGAGAGAAATGTGGTTTGGGCCAAGTTTCCTTCCACCTGAGCCCAGGGAAGAGCTAGAGGCCTGGCCAGTGGGGCAGAGGCCAAAATTACAGTATCAGGGAGATTTACCATCAAACCTAGAATGGCCTCATTCCTGAGTCATGCTCTCCTGTAAACTTAGAGCACCTCCCAGCACTCATGAACTCGGTGCTGGGGCAGTTTCTTATCTTAAACCTGTGGATAAGTGAGGCTTGAGATTTTCCCACCCCTGCTCAGTGAATTCCTATTTACTCAACAAAACACAAGCCAAAATGCCCAAGCTGAAGCAATTGCCTCTTCATTACCAAGTTGTATGCTTCTGGTACTCTCCCCCTATCTGGTTGTGAGCATAGCCACAAGGACTTTAACTTATGACTACATTCCCAATGCTGAATCAATTATAATTGACCAAATGACACAACAAAGCAAGGAGCATCCAGGTTTTCTGACTGAGAACTTGATTACTTGATTACTGCTTTCCTCCCCCATAGTCCAGGTGTCTGCTCAGCTGAGGGGGCAGGAAGTTACCGTTTGGCAGGGACAGTTCCAGGTTTTGATTACCAAACTGGTATCTATTCTAAGTCATCATTTATGCATTTACTGCTGGAGGTTAAGGGAAACGGTTACTTAACCCAAGGAGACTGTGTCAGCCTGTAGCAGCCCCTCCTCCTGTAGCCACGGACACCCAGCTCCATTGACAAGAAGCTCCCTCATATCTGCCCCTAACATCCTATGTCCCCACAGCCACCCAAGTTGATGGGAGACAAGACCCCCTGATAGGTTCAACCTGTCAGCTTTCCGGACAGATCAGAGATCCCCCACTCACTCGGAGACCCTGGAATAGAACCAGCTGAGAAGATAATGTCTTCTGGCCATAGGCCCTAGGGCCCTCTGCTCTGGAAGGGTGAATGGGTGCATTCCACCCTAGGGCAATGTGAGCACCTCCTGCTCCCTCAGCAGCCCAGTCAAGGTCGGTGTTTTGAGACCGCCCTACTCCCCAGGCACAGGAACAGGGCACCGGTAAAGCAATTCACTGGGTAAAGCAATTCACGGACCCACCTGTAGCCTCCCTCCGTAGCTCAGGAGTATCAGGGCTCCAGGACAACATTCACTTTACCAGCAGCCGCCTTGCCTTCAGCTATCACTCCCCCTAGGACCCTCAATAAACTGCACATTGATTTTTTTCCTTTAGGAAGGCAATAGCATTAGCATCATAATTGACATTGCAGATACTTTACCATTCAGAATCATCTATTGTCTCATTTGATCCCCTTTATAATGCTTTCAAGGAGGCACTCCTCTTCCTACTTGACAGAAGAGAAATTGGAGGCTCAGAGTGACTTGCCCAGGGTCACTATACAGAAGAAATTTGTGTGTGTGTTTTTGTTTGTTTGTTGTTTTTTGAGACTGGGTCTCACTCTGTTGCCCAGGCTGAGTGCAGTGGCATAATCACAGCTGACTGCAGCCTCGACTCCCTGGGCTCAAGTGATCCTCCTGCCTCAGTCTCTGGAGTTGCTGGGACTACAGGTGTGTGGCACTGTACCTGGCCAATTTTTTATTTTTTGTAGAGATGGGGTTTCACTATGTTGCCCACCCTGGTCTCGAACTCCTGGACACAAGTGATCCTCTCACCTCGGCTTCCCAAAGTGCTCGGATTACAAGCATGAGTCACTGCACTTGGCCTACAGAAAAAATTTGAACCTCCTTGTGTCCAATCCCAATGCCCGAATCCAATCCAAACACCTCATCTCTGAATTTTACAGCCTTTTCTGGGGGAGCACTTGCTTAGGAAAGAAATATTCAACCTTAAACCACCAGGGCAACGGGGACAAAGCTAAAACTCCAAAAAGGGCAGAAGAAGAAAAAACAGCAATCTCACACACCACTCTCAGCCCATGCCCACACCTTCTCCCTCCCTAAGCCTTCCACTAGCTTTGCTGTCAGTTAACACTATTTGAGCCCAACCCCTGATCTCAGCTTCAGAATGTGAACCCACAGCCTTTGCCCTCCCCAGAGAGACACCAGGCCAGCTGGCCTGAAGACTGCAGAGGGGGCTGGACAGAAAAGATGGAAGGTTGGATTAAATCCCTTGAAGATGGGATCATGTGAGTGTCCAGATTGGGCCATAATTTTTTTTTTTTTTTTTTTTTTAAGATGGAGTCTTGCACTGTTGCCCGGCCTGGGTGCAATCTTGGCTCACTGCAACATCTCTCTTCCAGGTTCAAGTGATTCTCCTGCCTCAGCCTCCCGAGTAGCTGGGATTACAGGCGCCTGCCACCATGCCCGGCTATTTTTTTTTTTTTTTTTTGTATTTTTAGTAGAGATGGGGTTTCACTATGTCGGCCAGGCTGGTCTCGAACTCCTGACCTCATGATCCACCCGCCTCGGCCTCCCAAAGTGCTGAGATTGATTACAGGCTTGAGCCACCGCACCCCGCCTGGGCCGTAATTAAGAGCATGGGCCTGCAGCAGAAAACCCTGGGTTCAAAGGCGAGCTCTACTTCCTCCTGGTTGGGAGACATAGTTCCTTAACTACCCTATGCTTCAGTTCCTTTCTCTGTAAAATAGGGGAGCACTAGTATCCACTGATGGGTGCTGGGAGGGTGGAATGAGATTGAGACACGGTCTTGCTCTGCTGGCCAGGCTGAGTGCAGTGGCGCGATCACGGCTTACTGCAGCCTCTGCTTCCTGGGCTCGTGATCTCCTGCCTCAGTTGCTGCAGTTGTGCCGTATACTGAGAGCTCAGTCCTTGAGCTTGTGGGGCTGCAGGAGCAAGGGATTGGGTGGAAGACTAACGGGTCAGCCCTGGGTCAGCTGGACTGAGCCTTAAGCCAGTTCATTAAGGCTCTCAGCCTCCAGGTCTGTTCTCTATGGAGGGCCTCAGAATATTTTGCAGGGCTGTTTTGAGGCTTGGAAATCACGTAGGGGGAGTACCCTGCATCTGTAACGTACTCAGACACACAAAGCCTTTCCTTCTCTCCCCTGCAACGTGACATTTCCTTCAGAAAACATTGTAGGAAAGCTTTGCTTTATTGGCAAGAAGAATAAATGGCATAGTATGCACAGAGCTGGACGCGCAATAAACATCCGTTCCCTTGGAGAGGCGAAAGGGAGACCAGCTTGATGGACACTGGGAGGGAGAAAAACAGAAAAAGAGAGTGGGCGGGGTCGGGCAAGCAGAGGATGACGAGGGTGCGTCCTGACATGATCATGGGCAGGGCTGGGCGGGCAAGGGATGGCGAAGGTGCCCTGACATGATCAGGACGCGCTCCTGGCGAGTAGGGGATCCTTGGCAGGGAAGAAGAGAGAGGGTTGTCCTCACGCCTTGCTCTTGAGGAAAAGGTGGCAGCAAGAACAAGGCCAAAGGCTCCATTCCACCTGTGCTTGTTTGCTGGAGACCTTGTGACACCGCTTGCCCCTTTCTGGGCCTGTTTTCTCTTTGCGAAACAAAGGGCTCTGGAAGGTGCCTCCCACCTGGAATTATGCAGGATACTCCCCGGCCAGCCTTGTTCTCTGGGATACCCCACCATTTTGCTAAGGTGGGCTGTTGTCGCCTGTCCGTAGCCCTCTGCCTGCCTCCTCCGTCCCCCACCACTGTACCCTCCTACCCTCTCCTTCCCAGACATGAGGGTTTTATTTTTAACCAGAGTTTACAAGCAGGATCTGGAAAAGCCAGTTTGTGGAAGATGTTCCAGCACTGGCTGGCTCCCTCCCCCACTGCGGGAGGGTGAGTGGCTCAGGCAGCCCTTGGCCAGGCAGGGAGACCTGCCCAACAGGTGTGGGTGAAGGGCAGCAGGCCCAGGGACTAACAGCCCAGCCATCCTTGCCAGCTGCAGGACTGGAAGGGGGCCCAGATTGACCCTGGCTGCTCTGGAGGGGAGGAGAGGTTGCCCTATGGCAGGGGTGGAAGCAGCAGAACCTTCTGGGCTTTGCTGATGTCTCCTCCCCTATGGGGACTGATTGGTCCAGGGCTTCCCTCTCTCCCTGGGGACATCTCTGGGCAGAGTGGCCCAATGCCCTGCTATTGCAAGCCAGTCCTCTCCTTCTCGGGCACCAGGGAGGGGGCAGGCGAGGCCAGGTTCCCCGGTAGGCAGATTAAGTGTGTTCTCAGGGCACTGGCAGCAAAAGGCCATCAACAAAGTGTTTTGGTTTGGTTTTGCTTTTTTAAGAGCTAATATTTCATACTTCAAAAATAGCAAGGAAGTAGTCATCCTGGGGAAAATCAAAACTTTGTTGGACTTCCTGACACTTATTTTAAGGCCTAGGATTATTTTATTTGGAATTTGTTTGTGAGTGAGTGGGGGAGGTACACCTTAATCCTTCAGCTCTTAAGGCTGCTAAAGGTCTTAATCCAGCTCAGGGAAAATCAAGGATCAGAAAGGGGGTGGGGACCCTGAGGCATTGAGGAGGAGGGAGTATGTGGCCTCTATATGTGGTAGCTCTATACCATAGAGGGGAAGGCTTTCTGCAGAGAAGGGGACATTGCCGTATTATTTTTAAAGGAGAGCTGGTCTAGCCCAGCCAGAGGTGTGCAGTGTGAGGCCTGCATTGGTGTGAAGAGATCTCGGGAAATCAAGGTGTGAGTTCTTGCAGGGGGAACAAGGAGCAGGGGCACTCAGGGCCTGGGAACAAGGCCTGGCAGCCTGGAATTGCCACCCCTGGGCCAGAGCTGGGATTTGGTCACTCTGGAAATGGTAAGCCTCTTGGCCAGAGGTGGCCAAAGACAGTGGTCACTTTCGAGGGGGAGCTGACAGCCCATTTCCTGGAAGATGGTTCCAAGGATGCCACTCAGCTCTGAGCCCCTGGAGGCAGGGCAGGGCTCAATGCCTCTTCCCCCATAGCCTGCTGCAATGGAGCATATTACTCACAACCCAACTCCCTTCCTGCCCCAGCCAGAGACTCAACAACAAATGTTTGCTAAGCACCTACTTGCTCCAGGCACTTTTTGTACCTCATTGTAACCCTCATGTTACCTGTGGTATGGTTGAGCTACCCCATGTTCAGATGAGGAAACAGGCTCCGAGACACTGAGCTCACTGAAGAGCACACCGCTGGCTGGCGGCAGGGTTAGGATACAAACCCAGTTGTCTGACTCTGCCCAGTGTGCTTTACTTCACACCCACTGGTCTCACCCCTGCTCAGGCCTCCAGAGGAGCAAAGCCACAAGCTCTCCCACTTCAACCCTCTCTGCCTAGCCAGGCACCTCTCAACTTCTACCGCGGTGAGGAGCCTCCAACATTATGAGCGAGGAGACAGACAAGCACTCCAGGACCCAGAACCAGCTCCATAATTTTCTGGGCACAATGCAAAATGAAAACGCAAGGCCCCTTGTTCCAAATGATCAAGAATTGCAAGACAGTGATAGCAGAACATTCAACCATCTCTTTTGAATGTGGGACCCCTTGTGAGTGCACAGGTCCACACCCATGAAGGCAGTCCTGCACAGAACCCACACTGTCCCCCAAATAAACTCCTCCCTTACCTGGGAAATTACATATCCCAGACATAAGGCAAGTACGATTGCCATGGGCGTCGGGAAGCAAGTCCTCCACTGACCTGGAGGCCCCACCACCATCCTCAGGTACTCTTGACCTCACCTCTCATCTTCCAAGTCACATCTGCATGTAACCAGGGGCTACCCCAGAGCCCCTGACAATCTATCGTCCCTAAAGAACTGACTTGGATGGGGTGAGGCAGTGAGCCTCTCTACTCTCCTCCTCTTTTCTGACTAATTAATCCTAGCACCTCCTCCTTGACCCATTCCTTGATCCTTGCTGGAGACAACCTCTTTCCTCATCTGACCAACATTTACTGAGCATCTAGGCACTGTGCTAAGGCTTCAGGACTAATACTACTAATTTCACTGTAGAACAGCGCCGGCCCCTGCTGGGAGCTCCCTCAGCATTTGTAGAAGTGGTGGAAGTAGCTGCCTGATGAGTGTCACCTGGTGTCAGGCAATGAGCTGAGCTAGGCACACCTGCTCACACACATGGTATCATTTAATCCTCGCCACAGCCCGGCAAGGTGGGGTATCACGGCCGCCTTTGGCCTAAGAGGAGGCTGAGGCTCTCAGAACGTGCAGAAGGTTCTGTAGCTACTGAATAGAGCAAAGAGACCAGGGGCTGGTCCCAAAGGCTTCTTCAGCTCTACCACAAATTGCTCCTAAACTTTCCTTCAAGGAGTCTTGTCTGGTCAGGAGAGCACCCATAAATAAATATTACAGAAAAGTCCTGACGGGTCCCTGCAAGTCTCTCCATCTCTCCATTCTGGCTTCCTCCCTCTGCTCCCAGTGTAAGTGGGGCCCCAGTTCTGTCCCAGGTGCATCCCTCTCCTAAGCTCTCTATGTACCAAGCCCCACTCTAGAGTTTTATAGGCACTTATGCATATAATCCAAGCACGAGCACTATGAAGTAGGTACAATTCTCATGCCCATTTTCTTGGTGGGGAAACTGAGAGACAGTCTGGCCCCAGAATCCATGCTCTTGACTACTACACACTTCTGGAGGCCCCCTGCCTAGGTTCAAATCCTGACACACCAGCAACACCACATATCAGCTGTGTAAACTTAGGCGAGTTTCTTAACCTCTGCGTGTGGATTCCTCCATCTGTAAAATGTGGACTATGATAGCACTGTTGTGCCAATCCCCTGTCAACTCCAGTGGGGATGGCACCAGATTCAAGAGGCCGTAGCAGAGACCCAGCGCCAGCAAATGCTAGAGTGCCTGGGGCTTTACTGGGGACTTACATTCAGGGAAGAGAGTCCAGCGGCAGTGGGTTGGGCAGAAGAAACGCAACCGCTTGCAAAAGGCATGCAGTTTATAGAGCACTGTCACTTAGCACCCTTTCCCTAACAACCTCCACCTGGCAACGTTCTTTCAGCGCAAAACTTGGGGCCTCCATCTCTGTATGGCCCAAGTTCCATAGGGCAGGCTGGGGGTTCAGATGTTCCTCATAGGCAAGGAACCAATCTCCGGGTTGGCCACTCCCAGACCCCCTAGCTTGGAACACACGTGCAGGTGCATCTGCCATACAGGGTCATTCTAAGGGTGTGCTGAAGTGATTGCTATCAGGTGCACTTCCTATACAAGCACCTACTTTGTAGAGCTGTTGTGCAGATTGGGTGGGGTAGTATACATAAAGCAGTTAGAAAGGTGCCTGGCACATTGTAAGCGCTATGTGTATGAGAGCTATTGTTAATATTGTGACTTTCCAGTACCTAAACCGCCACCTCCCTCTTGAAAGCCACCACTTCATTCATTCCCATCTCCCTTCCAGGGTCTTCAGCCTCTCCTGGATGAGCCCTTTCCCTGCACACATGCTTATGTCTCTCTCAGCTGGCATCAAGGACACTCTTCCCACCTGTCCCCTGGCTGCATTTCTCTCCTTCCTGTCAGAGCCAAGAGACTAGGACAAGCTGGGTTTTCTGCTGTCCCCACACTTTGCCCACCGACCCCTCGACACAGTGTGTCTTAGCCTCTGCTTCCTTCATTCTTGCCTGAAACTTAGGAAGTATAGCCATGCTTCCCTGGCTAAGATCTCCAGGAACTCCATATTGCCAAGTCCAACAGACACCTTTCTGGCCTTACCTTCCTCCATCTCAGCCCAGCACCTGACTCTCTCCCTGGGCCCGGTCCATAGGTCTCCTTCGGCAGACCGGACACCACTTCTTGGGATCGTCCTTCCACCCCTCCTGCTACTCATTCTCCTCCCGGGCTGCTCCTCCCCCAGGCCTGGGATGTTGGAGCACTAGCTCGCGGCATTCCATCTCATCTCCTCATTCTGCCCACTTTCCTTTCAGGGCCCTCTTCCAAACTCACACCTCCACCTACCACTCACAAAGAGGACACCACCTCTCACTTCTTGCCTAGACCTGTGTGCAGAGGCCAGACCTACGTGTCTACCTGCTTATCCGTCATCTCATTCCCTGACCCAACCCCAGTGTCCAGAGCGGAGCTGGGCCTCTTCCCCTAACCCTCCTTGGCCTGCAGCATTCCCTGGGCACCCAAGCTGAGGGATGACCCTGCCCCCTTTCTCCCTCTGCCTCACCCTCCTGAGTCTAGGCACCAGGGCCCATGGACCTCTCCTCCCCACAGTGCTCACGCTCAGCCTCTCCCAGCGCCACAGCCCCCTCCTCCTTCGGCTTCACCACCTCTCGCCTGGATAACTGCAATAGCCTCCTAGCTGGTTTCTCAATCTTGGTTTTCCCTCCCCTCCAATCCAGTCCTCATGCTGCTGCCAGAAAGATCTTTTCAAATGGCAAATCAGGCCATGTCCCTCCCAGCTCACAGAATCCTTCAAGGGCCCTTTGTGATTAATTCCAAGACCCACGTTTTTTTCACAAGGAAGATCTTGCTGGCTGGTCCTGCCTCGCCTCCTCCTCACTCTCCAGCCAAACCCAACTAAGTCTTTGCCTTTCCGGAGGAAACTTGCTCTCCTGCCTCCCCAGTTTCACTTCCACCAGGAGCTCCTTTCTATCATCCTCGCTCCTCGTCCTTTATGGGCCCTATCTCCAGAAAGAGGTCTTTCCCCGTGGCCCTGACCCGTGCTCCTGAGCACCACGGTCACAGCACCATCGCCAGTGCTGCTGTTGACTTTCATTTGCCCCATCCCCCAGTGCTGAGAGTCCTGGTGGCAGGAGACCCCTGAGCCAGCAAGAATAAGGGCAACAAGACAGCTAACAGTCACTGGAAGCCAACAAGCTGTCTAGTGCTGAAACAGAACATACATCACTGTCTCTTTGGATTCTTCCTGCCACCTTGTGAGGGATATTCCTCCTTCCCAGGGAGGACACAAGCCCAGAGAGATCCAGTAACTTGCCCAAAGTTAATAGCAGAGCCAGGATTTGAACCCACACATCAATCGATAGATGTATGTTGAGTGAAAGCAAGTTTTCACGGAGGCGTGGAGCTTGGATGAGTCTTGAAGGAGGAGAGGCGTGACAGGCAGGCAAAAGGAGAAGGGAGCCACGTGTCAGGCAGAAGCACAGCCTGGGCTGAGTACTCTCCGCAGCCTGCTCCAGACTTCCCTCACCTCTGCCATCCCCAGGAACAGGAACCCTGCCCCAGGCACTCAGCCATAGTGGGCAAAGAAAGAGCCCTGCGATAGGCCGGGCGCGGCGGCCTGTAATCCCAGCACTTTGGGAGGCCAAGGTGGTCAGATCACTTGATGCCAGGAGTTGGAGACAGAGACCAGCCTGGCCAACATGGAGAAACCCTGTCTCTATTAAAAACACAAAAATTAGCCAGGCGTGGTGGCGCGCATCTATAATCCCAGTTACTCAGGAGGCTGAGGCAGGAGAATCACTTGAACCTGGGAGGCAGAGGTTGCAGTAAGCCAAGATCGCACCATTGCACTCCAGTCTGGGCGACAAGAGCGAAACTCTGTCTCAAAAAAAAAAAAAAAAAAAAGAAAGAAAAAGAAAAAGGAGGTGGAAGCTGTTAGAGGCACTGCCTGTACCCAGGGTGCTGGAGGCACCAGCTATGGCTGGCGGACAACTCCTGACCACCTACTTCTGCATCCATGGGCAGGGGCAAGGCTGGGACCAGGTAGGAGGGTACAAGGCAAGGGGTCCTTGGGCCTAAAGAGGAGCTGCAGGTGCTGGCTCCCTGCCTGAGGGCCAGCCCTGCCTCTCTCCCAGCCCCACTGGGGTCACCACACTCACTGAGGTGAGCTGGAGGCCCTTCTGGGGCAGGACTGACTTGGAGCCCTAAAAGCCACTTTTTGGCAAGTGGCCTGGCCTGTTGGTTTAGCCCCAGGCGAGGTGGTAGGCTCTGCAGCAGCTCCTCCTTTGGACTCTCCAGCTCTCCCACTTTCTGTTCTACCTTGGGAAGCTCCCAAGGTCACCTACCAAGGTCACCTTTGAAACTCCCACCCTTGAAACTATCCTACTTCCAGAGGCCCCAGAAGAATGGGCATGTTGGCAACTCCCCAAGTCAGGGATCAGTTGCCACTAGCTCCAGTCCAAGCGGAACAGGGCATTGTGAACCTCCAGCTCCAGGCAGACACAAGGGAGGGGGGAGATTGTGGGAGGTGGTCACATGACCGTCTGGGCTGAGACCCAGGGGCACAGAGTTAATTCCTTCACGTTCACATGGCCCTACATTCCAGAGCCGCCTCTCCCAGGGTGCTGGCCATCAGTATTGCCCCCGGCGCCCCCAGCCACCCAAACCTGTTCTCAGATGCACCCAGACCTCCTGGAACTGCAGCTGTGGGATTCCAAGTGCTCACTCCTCCCCTCAGAAACACCACCCCCAGCTGGCAGGGTCTGTGCTGGTGAAAAGCGAGGTGTGGGGGCAGAGTGAGGGGAGGGTATGAACTGTCCTTCAGGTGACAAAGAGGAGTGAAGCCCGGCAGGGGTGAGTTATTTACCCCTGTCTCGATTGCCTGTCTATGAAATAGGACCAATAATAGGACCTACTGTGGGGATTTTCCTTTCAAAGGAGAATCATGGCCACGACCAGCCTCAAATATTTACCATAATGAAGGAGAAGTCATATATGACAGTGCCTGGCCCACTGTCAGTTCCAAAGTCTACAGTCAATAATTTCTCTCGCACGGAGCATGGTGGCTCACGCCTGTAATCCCAGCATATTGGGAGGCCGAGACAGGCTGATTACGTGAGGCCAGGAGTGAGAGACCAGCTTGGCCAACATGTTGAAACCCCGTCTCTACCGAAAATACAAAAATTAGCCAGGCATCGTGGCTCTTGCCTGTAATCCCAGCTACTCAGGAGGCCGAGGCAGGAGAATCGCTTGAACCCAGGAGGTGGAGGCTGCAGTGAACCAAGAGTGCGTGACTGCACTCTGGCCTAGGTAACAGAGTAAGACTCTGTCTCAAATAATAATAATAATAATGTCTCTCCTTCAGTCTTTTCTTTCAGCCACATCATCCCCGCCTGTGACCTAGGAGTACAATTCTCACAGCCTCCATGAGCTGTTGTGGCTGGTAGGAGAGGGAGAGGAATGAGGCTATTGGTAAGGAAGGCTCTGGATGCTGTGGGTGATAGCTGGCCTCCATAGACACTGCCCGACTTCTTCCCCCAAGTCCTTCCAGAGAATGTCCAGCCATCCAGGGGCTGCTCAGGGCACCCAGCTAAACACAGGGATGTGAATGCCCTGGGTGTGGGCCTGTGGGCCAAAGATACACACAAACACACACACACACACACACACTCACTCACTCACACTCCTTGCCCAGAAGCCTAGGACGCACCAGAACCAATCCTTGGCTGTGGGGGCAGGGGGCATCTTGCTGACTTTTGCATCAGCCCCCAGACCCAGATTGGGGCTCTCTCTGACCCAAGCCCAGTTCCTTGTCCTGGACCTTTCTGCTTGTCCCTGGCTTGTCCTAAGATCTGCCTCCAGGAGACATATATTATAGATCTAAACTTCTCTGTGCTTTTAATACTGCTGAACATGTACATGAAATAACTGTCCACAGTGCAGGGGAACTGGAGATTTGGAAAGAAAAGGAGACCAACTTACTTTTCTTTGAGTATCTTTTCATGCTCTTTGATTTTTTTTTTCTTTTACCATGTGTATCTAATACCTTTTTTAAAATTAACATACTCCTGGGGCCAGGCGTGATGGCTCACGCCTATATAATCTCAGCACTTTGGGAGGCTGAGACTGGCAGATCACTTGAGGTCAAGAGTCCGAGACCAGCCTGGCCAACATAGTGAAACCCTGCCTCTACTAAAAATACAAAAAATTAGCCGGGCATGGTGGTGCACACCTGTAGTCCCAGCTAATCGGGAGGTTGAGGCAGGAGAATCACTTGAACCTGGGAGGCGGAGGTTGCAGTGAGCCAAGATTGTGCCACTGCACAGCCTGGGCAACAGAGCAAGACTCTGTTTTGAAATAAATACATAAATAAACAAACTCCTGGGATGGCGAAATGGTGGATGATGGCTTTGATTGTTGTTCTAAGAAATTTGGACTTACCCTGTAGGCAACAGGGAGCCAAGGCAGGTTTCTACGCAAGGGTGTGACTTGCTCAGATGTAGAAAAAAAATGGATTCTGCTACAAAGCCATGGCCTGAAGTGGGCAGACACCAGAGCTTACTGGAGACCAGTCGGGAGGTTGGGACACTTCTCTCGAGTCTAACCTAAACCTGGGAGCCACAATTATAGTTCCCATGTAGAGAGGTAAGCTTTCCTGAATCCAGAACCCCAGACCTGGTGGATGCACACTTGTGACCCCCAAAGAGGCAGGACAATCAAGCTATGCCCAAGAGGTAACTGACCAGCATTTCAGCCTGAAAAAAACAAAACTGAGGCCAGGCACAGTGGCTCACGCCTGTAATCCCAGCACTTTGGGAGGCCGAGGCAGGCGTATCACCTGAGGTCGGGAGTTCAAGACCAGCCTGACCAACACGGAGAAACCCTGTCTCTACTAAAAATACAAAAATTAGCCAGGCATGATGGTGTGTGCCTGTAATCCCAGCTAGTTAGAAGGCTGAGGCAAGAGACTTGCTTGAACCCGGCAGGCAAGGTTGCAGTGAGCCGAGATTGCGCCATTGCACTCTAGCCTGGGCAACAAGAGTGAAACTCCATCTCAAAAAAAAGCAAGACTGGGAGGGAAGACACCAGCTAGTGGGGTAGATGCTCCCCATAGAAGCAATACACCTTACAAATCAGGACCACTGCCTGTTTCCTGTCATCTCTCTGTTCCATCAAAAATAAGACAGAGGTAAGCTCATTTTTAAATTAAGTTTGAGGGTAGGAGGCAACTGAGGACGACTTCAGAAGAACAGCCCTGCTCCAGAATCCCTGATTGGAAATACTGCTTGGACAGCTCCACTGTGTTCCTTCAGAACATAGAACCTAGGACGGGTGCGGTGGCTCACGCCTGTGATCCCAGCACTTTGGGAGGCTGAGGCGGGCGGATCACTTGAGGTTAGGAGTTAGAGACCAGCCTGGCCAACATGGAGAAATCCCATCTCTACTAAAAGTACAAAAATTAGCTGGGCGTGGTGGCAGGCATCTGTAATTCCAGCTACTTGGGAGGCTGA